>NW_012119212.1:5110-6115 GCF_000951035.1 Colobus angolensis palliatus | reverse complement strand
AGCACTTTGGGAGGCCAAGGTGGGTGGATCACTTGAGGCCAGGAGTTTGAGACCAGCCTGGCCAACATGGCGAAACCCCGTCTCTACTAAAAATACAAAAATTAACTGGGTGCAGTGGTGTGTGTCTGTAGTTCCAGCTCCTCAGGAGGCTGAGGCAGGAGAATCGCTTGAACCCGGGAGGTGGAGGTTGCAATGAGCTGGGATCACACCACTGCATCCTAGCCTGGGTGACAGAGCGAGACTCCATCTGAAAAAAAAAAAAAAAAGCCAATATAGCAATTTTTAAAATAATATATAATTACCAAAAACTGGGGAAAATGGAGATGGGGAAAGGCAGTTCTATAAGCAAGATAAACCTTTATGTTTTGTATCAAAAGGTCAATAAATATTGTCTGAATTTGATTGGTTATTTCCATTTTTATGAAATGTCTACAACAGGCAAATCTATAGAACCAGTAGAGAAATTAGAAATTGCCTGTGGCTGGGACTGAAGAGTGAAATCACTGCAAGAGGCCAAGAGGGATCTTCTGAAGCGATAGGTATGCTCTAAAATTGGGCTGTGGGGATGCTTGTACAACTCTGTGACTTTACTAAAATTCATTACACACTTAAATAAGTGAGTTTTATGATATGTACATTATCCGTCAATAAAGCTGTGTTAAAAAAAAAAATTTAAAAGGCTGATTTTTTTTAGGCCAGGCGTGGTGGCTCACACCTGTAATCCCAGCACTTTGGGAGGCAGAGACGGGCAGATAACGAGGTCAAGAGATCAAGACAATCCTGGCTAACACGGTGAAACCCCTTCTCTACTAAAAGTACAAAAAATTAGCTGGGTGTGATGGCGGCGCCTGTAGTCCCAGCTACTCGGGAGGCTGAGGCAGGAGAATGGTGTGAACCCGGGAGGCGGAGCTTGCAGCGACCCCAGATCGCACCACTGCACTCCAGCCTGGGCGACAGAGTGAGGCTCCATCTCAAAAAAAAAAAAAGAAAAAAATTATTCTAATT
>NW_012119212.1:0-1280 GCF_000951035.1 Colobus angolensis palliatus | reverse complement strand
AGAGATGGGGTTTCACTATGTTGGTCAGGCTGGTCTTGAACTCCTGACCTCAAGTGATCCACCCACCTCGGCCTCCCAAAGTGCTGGGATTACAGGCGTGAGCCACCACACTCAGCCCACTTTCTTCAAATTTAATAGAATGTGAAAATACAAATCAAACCAATCCAATTTCTGGAAAATAAATTTTGAACTTGTAACACCATTTCAATATAAAAATGACACTTTGTGACCTTTAGGTGTGTCTCCTAATACTTTGCAGGCTGGATCTCATGGGTCAGGAGAACAGCACAGACAGAGGTAAACAGTAGTTAGGCCAGGAAGCCGGGAAATCCACAGACCTCCTCTGTCTGGCTGTCGTGTGATCCACAGACCTCCTCTGTCTGGCTGTCGTGTGGGGTTAAGTCAATCTCTTAGGAGCTGAGTAGCTCAGGCTTGGGTTTGTTGTTGCTTCGATACTTTCAGTGCACGGACTTCAGTGCCCCCACCTATGGGCTGCTGTTTCCTGTGTGCAGAGTGGGTCTGGCATGTTGGAGGGACTTTCTCAGTGTTCTTGCTCCACTGCCAACTTCCAGCCACCCCTGGAAGCCTATGCCACCGACAGAGTCACTCTCCGCGTTTCTGCCCGTGCCCCAGGGGTTGACGCTGGGTCTTGGTACTTGGTGGAGAACTGAGTTGGGGCAGGAGAGCTCTGTGTTCTCTCCACCCAGGCTTAGTCTCAGGCCCTCCACTGGGCTTGAGGAATGGGTGGGTTTTCTCACAGTCCCTCCCTCCCGCCCCATGGCATGGAATTCAGCCTAGGAGCTAGGTCAGGTGAGACAGTGTCTGCCCCTCCCCTGCGATAGCTGACTTCTGCATTGCATAGATTAATCCCGGCTTCAAGAAGGTGTCTCATCCCTCCTCCAGGTGCAAGGAAACGTGTTTCTTCCTCTCCCAGAGAAGCCAAGGTGCATGGCTTATGTCCCAGGGGCAGGAGAGTCTTCCATTCCTTCTCCAAGCCAGTGGGTTTTGCTTTCACCCCTTCGGTGGCAAAGGGTTCACTTTAGTCAGCTTGGGCAGCTATAACAAATGACCACAGACTGGACAGTGATATTTATTTATTTATTTAGAGACATGGTCTTGCTCCATTACCCAGGCTGGAGTGCAGTGGTGCAATCACAGCTCCCTGCCGCCTCACCCTCCTGAGTTCAAGCAATCCTCCCACCTCAGCCTCCCGAGAAGCTGGGACCACAGGTGCACACCACCACGCCTGGCCAATTTTTTTTTTTTTGGAGGCGGAGTCT
>NW_012119211.1:6113-7564 GCF_000951035.1 Colobus angolensis palliatus | reverse complement strand
AGATCGCACCACTGCACTCCAGCCCGGGCGACAGAGCGAGACTCCGTCCCAAAAAAAAAAAGAAGAAGAATGACGTGTCTGAAATTTTGGAAGCTTCAATTTGAAATAATATTAAGGCAACTCGAACATTAGTAACAGTCCCTGTGAAAGATTGGGTGAAATACTTAAATGAATATTCCAACATGCCTAAAACAAAATACTTTATATAGCGATACTTTCCATTACAGAAGGGAAAAGAAAAATAAGCTTTCTCATTTGAGCACAGTGAAACTTTTCCAGCCTGGCCAACATGGTGAGAATTAGCCAGGTGTGGTAGCACACACCTGTAATCCCAGCCACTCGGGAGGCTGAGGCATGAGAATCACTTTAACCTGGGAGACAGAGGTTGCAGTGAGCCAAGATCACACCACTGCACTCCAGCCTGGGCAACAGAGAAGACTCCATCTCAAAAAACAACGATGACAACAAAAACTCAGGAGCTTACCTATAACTTCACTAAACTTTTTGAAGAGATTCCAAGCCCTAAATTAAATTGACAACATATTGCAATTGATTTTGTTTTTCACTTATTTCAAAACTTCACAAACTAACAAGCTAGAGAAGTATCAGTTGACATCATTTTCCAAATGCCATATTCAATGTTTCTTCAACAAGATAAACAGTATTCTTCCATTTATCAAATGAGCTAAGGCATCCATATTCTAAGAGCATATGATTTTCACATTCAAAGTCAATTAATATGCCAAGCTATTTTGCATAGCATTTAAGCCAATATGGAACTTTCCATATAATGTGACACTGCCATACTCACTTTTAACATCAGAGGAAATATCCTTTTATATTTTAATATTTGAAAATATATTTAAAAGATTAGTTTTAATCCCCAAATCCCCAAAGGCACAAGAGTTCCCTTACTAAGCACTGTATTTGAGATTAGATTCAAACAAACACAACTTGTGAAATCACAATTTTGTTGACTGACTGATAATAGCAAAACATGAAATGCTTTCACAAGATAATATATATAAAATTGTGTGGCCAGGCGCGGTGGCTCATGCCTGTAATCCCAGCACTTTGGGAGGCTCAGGCAGGTGGATCACCCTGAGCTCAGGAGTTGGAGACCAGCCTGGCCAACATGGTGAAACCCTGTCTCGACCAAAAACACACACCAAAAAAACTAGCCGGATGTGGTGGCATGCACCTGTAGTCCCAACTAGTTGGGAAGTTGAGATGGAAGGATCGCTTGAGCCTGGGAGGCAGAGGTTGCAGTGAGCCAAATTGCACTACTGCACTCCACTATAGGCAACAGAGTGTAAACCTGTCTCAAAAAAAAAAAAAATGCTGGGTGCGGTGGCTCGCACCTGTAATCCCAGCAAAGACAGAGGTGGGTGGATTGCTTGAGCTCAGGAGTTCAAGACCAGCCTGGTCAACATGGTGAAACCCTGTCTCTA
>NW_012119211.1:0-1003 GCF_000951035.1 Colobus angolensis palliatus | reverse complement strand
GACATGTACACATTTACTTAAAATGTACGTGTTGGAAACAAGGTACGATAGCTTATTTTTGTTTCTCTTCTAAAGTAGTGAGTGTCCTGAAAATGAGGTGAAAACATCCCCGTTCTAACCCCATAGCATATTTTCTTCTATTATAAACATAATTTATGTCAAAGGTTTAAATGTCTAATTTACCTAGTGGCCATGTGTTGACATCTGTGATTTAGAATGTTAGTTTTCCAAAACCTTAAATAAGTTTATTCACAAAATTAATCTGAACAATTCCTGGATAGAACGATACCGATACCTCAACAAACACTTAAGAACAAAAGTAGCACATTAGCTATGCCAAAAAATAATACAAAGCAAGGAATGCTAAGGAAGAGCCCACACCTTGCTTGGTTCTCTTCAATGTGAGATACATATCCAAAACATTCAAGCACAGAAACACTTAAAAGATCAATGTGCGCATCAGATGGTCACTCCCTTATAAAATATTTTCACACTGCTCCACCTACCTAAGAGAGCAGCAAAAATAGGAAAACGATTTGGATTCAGGTCCAGTTGCTTGGCAACTTCATGCATCAGATATTGGCTTGTGGTGAGACTTTTCCCGTTCCGGCTCAGTTTTAGGGCATGGGCACTGAAATAGTAGGGGATGTTGCACAGTGCATAATCAGAGTCATATGCAACCAAGCCATGGAAACCATTCTCTCTGCAGAAACCAATCACTTCCTGATGGTGATCCTCAATGCTCTGTGCAACCTGGCAAACGAGAAAAAAATTTCATCAGATGTAGGGTAACACTGTAGCAACAAGCTCAATAAGCAGAAATGTTTGTACAGAAGCTGAAAAATTTATGGAAACTATCCATGAAAGCCCAACAGTCAAAAAAATGCCATAATAAAGTTTGTGACACATTGCTCCACTAAGAAATTTCTGTGGGACATTGCATTTAAATAATTTCCTGTCAGTAACTTATGATCCCATCTAGACTACAAATCAATTTTCAATT
>NW_012119210.1:290853-291803 GCF_000951035.1 Colobus angolensis palliatus | reverse complement strand
GACCCACCTGGGCAACATAGTGAGAGCCTGTCTTGAAAAAAATTAAAAATTAGCTGGGCATGGTGATGTGCACCTGTAGTCTCAGCTGCTTGGAACGCTAATGCAGGAGGATCTCTTGAGTCCAGGAATTTGAGGTCGCAGTGAGCCATGATGGCACCACGGCACTCCAGCCTGGGCAATAGAGCTAGATCCTATCTCTAAAAAAAAAAGAGTTAAAAAAAAATTTTAAATAAAAGAAAACTAATCTAAGCAAAATTTAATGGGATTCAACATGTTCTATGAGGCCAAGTGTAGTACATTTGGGAAAAATGTCTGTCGAAATGCATTAAACATTTGAAAGATTTAGTGTTTAGAATAGTAGTCAGTATACATCTAAGCATTCTGAGAATTTAGGAACAAGACTAGGGAAAGACTGTTCTCGAGTTGAACATGATCAAATTAGCATAAAATGAATGATAGTAGTCATCTGAAAAGAATGTATTGAAGAGGCTTGAAAAATACTCAGTTCAAATCACAATCATCAGAGCTTATCCTCAAGATTAGAATACAATTAGAAGAAATGGCAAAAGTGCTGATGGTACAGCATAACTTGACTCTATGTAGAAAAAAATGTTATACTGTTGAAAACTGAGTGAACATAAGGTGGTTTAAACTGAACCTATGTACCCAAATTGTATTTTTCCTTCTTATTGTTTTAATTAGGAATTGAAGTTTTTCTACCTTGCTAACTGAAAATGTTATCAGTACCCATGCATTTACTTCATACAGTTCCGTTTCATGTTATCTTTATGTTCAGGTTCTTTCTGTGCGATCTTTTTACTGCAAGTATTACCACATACTTTCTCTTACTCAGACGGGCCAGTTTTACTATTCTGCCAAAGCTTTTGATGTCCTTGAGAGGCTGGATCCCAACCCTGAATATTGGGAAGGCAAAAGGGGTGCCTGTGTGG
>NW_012119210.1:288748-290803 GCF_000951035.1 Colobus angolensis palliatus | reverse complement strand
AGGAAAAAGATAGGTGTAGGTGAAGGCTAGAGAAGTCAAATACAGGTTTTTCTTGTCTTCCTTCTGTGGGGATCACACAGTCATGTCTTCATCCAGCATGTGTGTGATGTCCTTGCCAAAGAAAAACAAAGAGATTAAGGGGGGAATTGGCAGAATTAAGCCCTAACATGTCAATAATTAAATGTAGATGGTCTAAGTATGCCAATTAAAAGACATCTATTGAGAGAGTGAATTAAAAAAAAAACCCAATTATGTGTTCTCAACAAGAAATTCACTTCAAATATATTGATATACATAGGTCAAAATTAAAAGGATCAAAAAAAAAAAAAACCCACCATGAAATAGTTTGGCAGTTTCTTTAATAAACATACTTACCATATCACCTAACAATTGCATTCCTGTGTATTTATCCCAGGTAAATGAAAACCTATATCCACAGAAATATATAAATGTTAATAACACAAATTTTAATATTTAAATGTTAATAGCAGCTTTATTTGTAATAGCCTAAAACTGGAGCCAGTCAAAGTCTTTCAGTAGGTGAATAGTTAAACAGACTGGTTTGGCCTGGAATACTACTCAGTAATAAAAAGGAACTATAATGAGAAGTCTGACTCCATTTCTGGATGTTTGACTGCTGACAGCTTTTAAGCCTCACCCCTACCTCTTCGCCTTGTGCCCCACATCTGGGCAAAATGATAAGAAAACCTACATGCTCCCTTCTTTGGCACCACAGGGTGATTTAAACCACACAAGTCCCTGCCCATGCACAGGAACCTTTACCACGGCCCCACCTCCTAACCACAGTAAACACAAAGGCCAGTCTCCTTTCCGTGCTCTCTCAGGCCTTTTCAGATCTGCTTAATAGGGCTGTTCTACTGTCCCTAGACTTCAACTGTGTAAGAAAATGTTTCATATCCTCTTGCTGTATGTGTGTGGCGTCCTCAGTTTCACTAACCAAACCAAACTTTGGTTAGGAGTCCCTCTTGAATTTGCAGGGTGACCATAACAGGAGCAAGCTATTGGAACACACAGTAACTTGAATTAACGGGGAACAGCAAGGACATTATACTGAAGGAAAAAAGCCAGTTTCAAAGGGTCCCATACTGTTAGCTTTCATATATGTAACATTCTTGAAATGACAAAATTGGCCAGGCACGGTGGCTCAGCCTGTAATCCCAGCACTTTGGGAGGCCGAGACGGGTGGATCGCGAGGTCAGGAGATCGAGACCATCCTGGCTAACACGGCGAAACCCCGTCTCTACTAAAAAAAAATACAAAAAACTAGCCGGGCGAGTTGGTGGGCGCCTGTATTCCCAGCTACTCGGGAGGCTGAGGCAGGAGAATTGCTTGAACCCGGGAGGCAGAGGTTGCGGTGAGCTGAGATTGTGCCATTGCACTCCAGCCTGGGCAACAAGAGTGCAACTCTATCTTAAAAAAAAAAAGAGAGAGAGAGAGAAATGACAAAATTATTGAGATAGAGAACAAATTAGTGGTTGTTAGATGTTAGGGATGGTGAGCAGGGAGGGCTGTGCATGTGACTGTAGAAGAGTAACAAGGGAAATATTTGTGGTGATACAATGGTTCTGCATCTTGGCCAGGTATGGTGGCTTATGGCTGTAATCCCAGTACTTTGGGAGGCCAAGGCAGGAGGATTGCTTGAGGCCAGGAGTTCAAGGCCAGCCTGGGCAACATAGTGAGACATTGTCTCTGTAAAACATTTTTTTTAAATAGCTGGTCATGGTGGCTACCTCGAGAAGCTGAGGCAGGAGAATCACTTGAGCCCAGAAGTTCAAGGTTGCAGTGAGCTGTGATTGCTTTACTGCACTCCATCCTGGATGACAAAGCAAGACCTTGTGTCCAAAAACAAAACAGTAATTCGATATCTTGATAGTCGCATGGTTGTGGTTACATGAATCTACACACAGGATGAAATAACAGGACCATCATCAACATACAGGGTACCAGTGTCAATTTCCTGATTTTTATATTGTGATATTTTACGATCCTTATGTAAGCTGTAACATTTGGAGGAAACTAGGTGAAAGGTACACG
>NW_012119210.1:288037-288698 GCF_000951035.1 Colobus angolensis palliatus | reverse complement strand
TTTTGGCATGCATTACTTAAAATATGTTTTAATTTTAATTAAATTTAAATTATTTCAAACATAAATGTTAGGCTTAGTCCTTAATGTTCCTCTCTTCCATATTTATTCATGTATTATTTTTCTGGAAAAAAATCCCTTATTCCTTTGGCTTTGTAAAATTTTATGAATTTGACAGTGATGCCTAGTTGACGGTGGTTACCACCTTAAACAAGGGAGAAATCCACGAGTTAGAAAAACTAAGTGACTTGCTGCTGTTAGAGCTAGAACTTGAACCCCAACTTCTGGATATACCCTTTCTAGTCATACAGAATAAGAATAGAAATTGGAATATTTAGATCATCTCAGAAAGGATAAAAAGATTATCAGTATATATATAGGTAGTATGGATAAACAAAGAACACTTGGATTGGTAAGAAAGATTTCACATAATTTCCGTTTTACTATGCCACCATGAAAACATAAGGCTAGTAAGTTTGTAATTGCTTTATAAATACACAGTGGAAGAGTCTATTACCAAAAACGCCCCACAAGACATACAGTATGAAGGACAGTTCAGAGTTTATTTCATTTTTTAATTTTCATTCTTCATTGAAACACTTTGTCTTTTCAAATCTTTTCCTCAGAGAGACCCTTCGAGAAGTGCTCCATTTACTGAGAAGCA
>NW_012119210.1:280533-283347 GCF_000951035.1 Colobus angolensis palliatus | reverse complement strand
GGGAGGCTGAGGCAGGAGAATGACGTAAACCCAGGAGGCGGAGCTTGCAGTGAGCTGAGATCCGGCCACTGCATTCCAGCCTGGGTGACAGAGCCAGACTCCATCTCAAAGAAAAAAAGAAGTATACACAACTAAACACAATAACGTGATTGATGTCATCAGTGGAAATACAGTATTGAGCAATAAGAGAAGGCAATGGAATGTTTGTCTCCATGGAATTGAGATGCATCCTGCCTCATTTGGGAGAAGCAATCGGAATGGATCCCAAAGCTCAACAGCTAGCAAGATGCCCACGGCTCTGCCACGTGTGCCACACACATCACATGCATCCAAGTAGATGGAAGCCAAGGGATTGCTTTCCTCCTCTATGGCTTAGTGCACTTTCAGAAAGGTGCTAGCAAACAGGCATGATATCACAATAGTTATATCTTCTTTCTAATGGCAAAAATGAAGTAGTGGTTAGTTCCTGTATTAAGAACATCTCTCTCTTAGATGAATAGTCATCTTGTCTCTCTTTTCTTCATCCTATAAAATTCTAGGCTGGGCACAGTGGCTTATGCTTGTAATCCCAACACTTTGGGAGGCTGAGGTGGGAGGATCACTTGATGCCAGGAGTCTGAGACCAGCCTGAGCAACATACCAAAACCCTGTCTCTACAAAAAAAAAAAAATTTTTTTAGTTAACCATTTGTAGTGGCACATTCCTGCCATCCAGCTACTTGGGAGGCTGAGAAGGGAGGATCACCTGAGACCAAGAGTTCAAGGTTACAGTATGTACTTTATGATAATGTTCGAACAGTACTCCTGACTGTTAAGATGGTCTCAGAGCAGCAGAGCGAGGGACTTAGTGACGTGCCTGTAAACTACCTTAACACAGAGCTTCAGGAATATGAGAAGAATATGAGACAGCACACAACAAAATGAATGTCATCAGTTGAGTGTGGAGTGTGTAGAGAAGTTTGCACATTTGTTGCCATCAAAACTTTTTCTTTAAATGAAATCTGAATACCAAATACACCTAGGGGCTGATTTGGTGGTTGTGGTGAAGGAGGAAGGAGATGGCCGGTCACGGTGGCTCACGCCTATAATCCCAGTACTTTGGGAGGTGGAGGCGGGCGGATCATGAGGTCAGTAGTTCGAGACCAGCATGGCCAACATGGTGAAACCCTGTCTCTACTAAAAAATACAGAAATTAGCCAGGCGTGATGGCAGGCACCTATAATCTCAGCTGCTCGGGAGGCTGAGGCACAAGAATCACTTGAACCCAGGAGATAGAGGTTGCAGTGAGCCAAGATCGCACCATTGCACTGTAGCCTGGGCAAAAGAGCAAATCTCCGTCTCAAAAAAAAAAGAAGAAAAGAAAAAAGAAGAAAAAAAAAACAACCCTAGGCTAAGGACATAAATAGACAATTCTCAAAAGAAGATAGACAAACCGCCAACAAACATGAAAAAATGCTCAATATCACTAATGATCAAGGAAATGCAAATCAAAACCACAATGTGATGCCACCTCACTCCTACAAGAATGGCCATAATTTAAAAATAAAAAAATCATAGATGTTAGTGTGGATGCAGTAAAAAGGGAACACTTCTACACTGCTGGTGAGAATGTAAACTACTCCAACCACTATGGAAAACTGTGGAGATCCCTTAAAGAACTAAAAGTACAACTACCATTTGATCCAGCAATCCCACTACCGGGTATCTACCCAGAGGAAAAGAAGTCATTGTAGCACATAGGCAGTGAGCTGAGTAACAATATATGGGTGGTTTGCGATCATATTTATATCTACTTCTAATGACATGCTAATTAAGGGCAGTTCTATTCAGAAATAGCTAGAAAATGGGTGATAACTCTCTGGGTATTGCCGTGGCAAACGGTAGTAACTTCAGTCATCTCCAGGCATTGGTAAACTGTGGTAGTGTCTTAGGGGATGGGCAGCAAGAGCAACTGGAGGTTCTTTCAGCAACTCTTCCTGGTTTCTACCAGTCTTCAGTCTGGTCCAGAGATGAGTCCTGCCTGCCTCCTACCTCATGTGGAGTTACTCACTCAGGCATTCATTCAACAAATATTTTTTGAGGACTATAGTCAGAATTTGGTTAGGTGCTGGGTACACATACATGAAAAAAACAGACAAGATCTCTACCATGGAGGAATGGGGACATTTATTGAGCATCCTATATGTATCATGCACTGTATTGAGACTGTGAAGACGAGTACAGTTCCCGCTTTCAATTTTTTTTTTTTTTTTTTTACAGAGTTTCACTCTTGTTGCCCAGACTGGAGTGCAGTGGCATAATCTCGGCTCACCGCAATCTCTGCCACCCAGGTTCAAGCGATTCTCCCGCCTCAGCCTCCCAAGTAGCTGAGATTACAGGCATGAGGCACCACACCTGGCTAATTTTGTATTTATACTAGAGACAGGGTTTCTCCATGTTGGTCAGGTTGGTCTCAAACTCCCGACCTCAGGTGATCTGCCCGCCTCAGCCTCCCAAAATGCTGGGATTACAGGTGTGATCCACCGCCCCTGGGGTTTGCTTATGGGGATGGGCAGCTTTGCTTTCAAATTCTTGTTAAAGAAACAGATATAAACAGTCACAGCCCGGAAATTTTACATGCCATTACTAGAAAGAGGAAGGGTTCCAACAGTTGGGTACAATGAACTCATTATAGAGGGTGTCTGGGAAAGACTTGCAAATTATACCAGTATCACCTTGTTTGTAGGTTTGTTTATGAATGGGACGTAAGCAGGTTGTTTTTTGTGCATGTGATGAAGAGGTATTTGATCATAATCGGGACCCACCTTTACAAATT
>NW_012119210.1:278469-278845 GCF_000951035.1 Colobus angolensis palliatus | reverse complement strand
TATTGAGACTGTGAAGACGAGTACAGTTCCCGCTTTCCAATTTTTTTTTTTTTTTTTTACAGAGTTTCACTCTTGTTGCCCAGACTGGAGTGCAGTGGCATAATCTCGGCTCACCGCAATCTCTGCCACCCAGGTTCAAGCGATTCTCCCGCCTCAGCCTCCCAAGTAGCTGAGATTACAGGCATGAGGCACCACACCTGGCTAATTTTGTATTTATACTAGAGACAGGGTTTCTCCATGTTGGTCAGGTTGGTCTCAAACTCCCGACCTCAGGTGATCTGCCCGCCTCAGCCTCCCAAAATGCTGGGATTACAGGTGTGATCCACCGCCCCTGGGGTTTGCTTATGGGGATGGGCAGCTTTGCTTTCAAATTCTT
>NW_012119210.1:257060-278419 GCF_000951035.1 Colobus angolensis palliatus | reverse complement strand
GGTTAGCCCTGAAATTCTTCGATTTTATAAACCTTTATAGGTTGCATTTAAAAATTTTTATCATGCATTGCTATTTTGCTTTGTGTATGTAAATCAATATTTGCTTAATTAAATTGTGAACTTCCCCAGAGTCTGAAAAAAAAGACTGGGTGGTGTATTGAAGATATCATGGATTTGAAATGTGTTCTAATACCAAAAAGTTGCGTTCTTTGTGGGAAGGGTGCTCCCTTTCTCTGCAACTCAACTTTTGCATCTCTAAGATGTATGTAGTCAAACTTAATTTATTCTGTTGCATTGCTATGGGACAAGATATAACGTGTGGTAAAGCACTTTAAACAGAGTGACATACAAAATGTGTGCACATTTAATGGAAGTTCTATTTGCTTCACTTCATTCTCATATACTGCTACCCCACTGGCACCTGACGCTGTGAAATTCCCAGATAAATTCTGTCCCCAAAGATATTGGAAGATGAAGGCCAAATGCTGGTTGCAATACTGTGGCCCAAGCCAGAGAATCCAGGATGGCTGATTCTTTCCCCAAAGGCAGGGAGATTTTGCTCTGTATTCTCTTCTTTCATAGCTCTCTCTTCTCCTTCCTTGCACTATTCCTTCCTGGGATCTTCAGTGTTCTTCACTTTAGGTACTGAAGCTGCTTGTGTCTGGATCAGTGGTTTCTGAGCACCCTCTAGAGACAACAGAGGGATTTGTTCCATTTGAGAGAATAGATTTTTCTCATCATGTAGTTGCTGGATCAAATGGAATGCATAGGAGCGAGTGAGGAGGACCCAGCTTTCTTCAGCCCAGCCCTCCCTAGCACTCCAGTGGGACTGCCTTCTCCTATATATCCAATCCCCAGGTGTCCCTGAGACAATGAGCAACTAGGATTAAGAAAAAGGTTCCCTTCTTTTCCTAAGCACAAATGGTCAGGTAAGAGTGTGTCTCAATGGGAACATAACTGAATCTCTAGTGAATTCTGAACAAGCCAGTGACTCAAGTCCAGAGTTAAACTCACTAAATATGATGCATAAATTACCTCTTCTGACCATTCAGGAGGCATGTCTTGCTCAATCCTCAGGAAAAAGAAAAGAAAAACTTACTCAACTACCGTAAACCACAGAAAGCAATATGAACTCTTATTTTTCTTTAAATATTTCATCTCTAGTTCTTTCTCATATTCAGCTCTTTTAAAGATCCACATCATTCCTGTCCTGAAACAAACTTAAAGAACAACGTTCCTGTTTCTAGGATAGTGGGGAAGACAGTGAGGGGTACGAGAACAAGGACCTGGGATAGGTAATAATAAGGAAGGTGTAATTAAAAAAAACCCTTCAGGATTGTCATGCCTTGAATAAGTAGCAAAAGTGATGGACTTACTGAGAAATCAGACCACATATCCCTTTCTGAAAGAAAACGATGAAATAAATTTCCTAGAGTCATAGAGTGAGATATTAGGAGATAGAATTTCTGACATCTATCTTGGAATTCATTGAGTTTCTTGGCACTGTAAGTTAATGTTGTTCATCAAATCTGGAACATTTTGTCCATTCTCTCTTCATGTGCTTTCTACCCCTTTTCTTTCTCTTCTCTTTCTAGGATTCCCCTCGTGCATATATTAGTATGCTTGATGATGTTCCACAGATGTTTGAGGTTCTGTTCAGAGGAAAACCATTTTTAAATTATTTTTCTTTATTCTGTCCTTTTAAAAATAATTGCTAGCTTTGATGAGGCTGCGGAGAAATAG
Organism: Colobus angolensis palliatus; assembly: GCF_000951035.1. Lineage (NCBI taxonomy): Eukaryota > Metazoa > Chordata > Mammalia > Primates > Cercopithecidae > Colobus > Colobus angolensis. The sequence continues at coordinate 276,676 of NW_012119210.1, read as the reverse complement.
GAACGCTTTTACACTGTTTGTGGGAATGTAAATTTGTTCAGCCATCATTGTGGCTCATTATGGAAAACAGTATGGAGATTTGTCAAAGAAATCCCTTTGACCCAGCAATCCCATTGCTGGGTGTATAACCAAAGGAATATAAATCATTTTTTTATAAAGACACATGCATGAGTATGTTCACTGCGGTACTATTCACAATAACAAAGACATAGAATCAACCCAAATGCTCATCAGTGATAGCCTGGATAAAGAAAATGTGGTAGGCCGGGCGCGGTGGCTCACGCCTGTAATCCCAGTACTTTGGGAGGCCGAGACAGGTGGATTACCTGAGGTCAGGAGTTCGAGACCAGCTGGCTAACATGGTGAAACCGCGTCTCTACTAAAAAATTAGCTGGGCATGGTGGCAGGCACCTTTAATCCTAGCTACTCGGGAGGCTGAGGCAGGAGAATCTCTTGAACCCAGGAGGCGGAGGTTGCAGTGAGCTGAGATTATGCCATTCCAGCCTGGGAGACAAGAGCGAGACTTCATCTCAAAAAAAAAAAGAAAGAAAGAAACACCATCGAATACTATGCAGCCATAAAAAGGAATGAGATCATGTACTTTGCAGGGGCATGGATAGAGATGGAAGCCATTATCCTCGGCAAACTAGTGCAGGAACAGAAAAGCAAACACCACATGTTCGCACTTATAAGTGGGAACTGAACAATGAGAACACATGGATACAAGGAGGGGAACAACAATGAGGAGAGCTGGAGGAGGGAGAACATCAAGAAAAATAGCTAACGTGTGCTGGGCTTAATAACTAGCTGATGGGTTGATAGGTGCAGCAAATCACCATGGCACACGTTTACCTATGTAGCAAACCTGCATATCCTGCACATGTACCCCGGAAATTAAAATAAAAATTTTAAAAATTGCTAGCTTTTAATTGATATTTTCTATTTGGTGAGTCATCACCTCAAAAGACTATATATTCTATTATTCCATTTATGTAACCTAAGTAAATGATCAAATTTAGTGATGGAAAACAGATCAAGGATTGACAGGAATTAGGGATGGAGAGGTGAGACTACAAAGGGGTAGCATGAGGGAGTTTCTCTGGGATGAAGAATCAGGCTTTTATCTTAATTTTGGTTGTGGTTACATGCATGTATACTCTGATGCATTTTCATAGAATACTTAACAACAACAAGAAAACAAAAGAAAAATACAAAAGCATATGAAAACTGGTGAAATCGCAATAAGGTTTTATACGTGATTATTATACCAAGGTCAATCTCGTGGTTTTGATCATTGTATTAGAGTAATGTAAAAAGTCATCTGTATTAGTCCGTTCTCACACTGCTAGGAAGAAATGCCCAAGACTGGGTAATTTATAAAGGAAACAGGTTTAATTGACTCACAGTTCTTCATGGCTGGGGAGGCCTCAGGAAACTTACAATCATGATGGAAGGCAACGGAGAAGCAGGCACCTTCTTGACAGGGCAGCAGGATGGATTGAATGCAAGCAGAGGAAGTGCCAGATACTTAAAATCATCAGATCTCATGAGACTCACTATCACTAGAACAGCATGGGGCAAACTGCCCCCATGATCCAATTACCTCCACCTGGTCCAACCCTTGACATGTGGAGATTATGGGAATTACAATTCAAGATAAGATTTTGGGTGGGGACACACACAGCCAAACCGTATCATCATTGTGGGAAGGTGAGTGAAAAGTACCCATGAGCTCTACTATTTTTGCAAATTTCATTCTAAAACTATTTTAGGGCCAGGCACAGTGGCTCATGCCTGTAATCCCAGCACTTTGGGAGGCCTAGGTGAGTGGATCACTTGAGGCCAGGAGTTTGAGACCAGCCTGGCCAACATGGCAAAACCCTGTCTCTACTAAAAATACAAAAATTAGCCTGGCATGGTGGCACATGCCTGTAGTCCCAGCTACTCGGGAGGCTGAGGCAGGAGAATTGCATGAACCCAGGAGGCAGAGGTTGCAGTGAGCTGGATTACACCACCACACTCCAGCCTGGGCAACAGAGCAAGACTCCATCTCAAAAAATAAAAAATAAATAAATAAAAGTGAGAAGCCAACAGAAATAAAATAATAGTTTATATTCATTTAGAGTTGCTGTTTCCCTGACACTGTGGTAAGTACTTTTATTGGATTGTCTCTTTCCTATCTTCTTGAAGCTTCATAATAATCCTATGAGAATATATGATTGTTTCCTCCTCCTCCATTGTATGGTCAAAGAAACAGAGACTTGGAGAATTTAAGTAACTGGACTAGGTGCTGGACAATAGGACAGAGGTGAAATGTGGTTTGCTCTATTTATAAACCAAAAGTTCATATTCTTAAAAATGATGCTATGCCAAATGTATTTGTCTGTTTTCATGCTGCTGATAAAGACATACCCAAGACTGGGTAATTTATGAAGAAAAAGAGGTTTAGCAGACTTACAGTTCCACGTGGCTGGGGAGGCCTCACAATCATGGTGGAAGACAAAAAGCATGTCTTACACGGCAGCAGACAAGAGAGAATGAGAACCAAGTGAAAGGAGTTTGCCCTTATAAAACCATCAGATCTCGTGAGACTTATTCACTACCATGAGAACAGTATGGGAGAAACCACTCGCATGATTCAGTTAATTCCCATGGGGTCCCTCCCACAACATGTGGGAATTACTGGAGCTATACTTCAAGATGGGATTTGGGTAGGGCCACGGCCAAACCATATCACCAACAAAGCAGTATTTTTTTACAATTAACCTAGCGCAGAGTGATAGTGTTGGACGGACACCCTAATCATTGCTTGGGATGGTTAGGGCAAAATAGGAAATACTTGAGCAAGCATGGGGGATTTATTATAAATCCCGGGAACTTGGGAAGGCGGCACAAAGCCCCAAGATCCAATTAGGTTCATGACCATTTAGGTCCAGAAATAGCCATGGTTGAAGTCAAGGATAATGAAGCTTGGGACATGTGATCCAGGGAAAGGTAAGTATATGGATCAGGGTGGGATGGGAAAAAAAAGAGTAAGTATTACATCCAAGGTGGGTTGTTTTGAGGGCTCTGTTAGGGGAGGAGAAAACAAGCTGATATTAGAACCACAAATATTAGGATCAAGAAAAAAATAAACTAGTGACCTATATGTCTCAAAGAGAGCTTGTGAAGTTCCATAGCCATGAAATGAATGACTAAACGTACCCACTGAGATATCAGCTGCCTGTTGGTTGTTTCTCATTTTTCCTGGAATGTCCTGGTGCCCCAGGTGTACCACAATGTACAGAAGAAATAAGTGAAATGACAAAATGCCCCTGCCCTAATATAGAAAGATCAGCCTTTACCATGAAGCTCAGTGGAAAACTTCCTCCTCCTTCCAAGCCCATCGTCTTCAGAGAAGTCGTGTACAATGCCCAGAGGGATTTAAAGGAGGCCATGGGAGTGAGTCTCTGCTTGCAAGGTGCCTGGGAATTACTACTTCAGCTTTGATGTTGAGCTGCATCATTGCAAAGTGAAGGTTTGACTAATGAGGAAGCAAATATTGGCTACTGAGGAAGAAATTTCTAAGCAGCAAAGCATTCAAGAGGTGACTTGGGTGCTGTTAAAGGCATTCAGTTTTATAAGGGAGACAGAGCCTGAGTTCAGAAAATTTGCACCCTGACAATGTGATAGAAAAGAAAAACCTGGCCGGGCGCAGTGGCTCAAGCCTGTAATCCCAGCACTTTGGGAGGCCGAGATGGGCGGATCACGAGGTCAGGAGATCGAGACCATCCTGGCTAACACGGTGAAACCCCGTCTCTACTAAAAATACAAAAAAAATTAGCCGGGCGAGGTGGCGGGCACCAGCTACTCGGGAGGCTGAGGCAGGAGAATGGCATGAACCCGGGAGGCGGAGGTTGCAGTGAGCTGAGATCCGGCCACTGCACTCCAGCCTGGGTGACAGAGCAAGACTCCGTCTCAAAATAAATAAATAAATAAATAAATAAATAAGAAAAGAAAAACCCATTTTCTGAGGAGAAATTCAAGCTGGCTGCAGAAATTTGCATATGTAATGAGGAGCTGAATGTTAATCCTCAAGACAATGGGGAAGATATCTCCTGGCCATGTCAGAGGTCTTCACAGCAGCCCATCCAATCAAATCACGGGCCTGGAGGTCTAGGAGAAAATGGTTTTGTGGGACAGGCCCAGGGTCCATGTGCTGTGTGCAGCCTAGGGACTTGGTGCCCTGTGTCCCAGCTGCTTCAGCTGTGGCTCAGAGGGTACAAGTCTCAAGCCTTGGCAGCTTCCATGTGGTGTTGATCCTGTGGGTGCAAAGAAGTCAAGAATTGAGGTTTGGGAACCTCCAGTTAGATTTCCGAAGATGTTTGGAAGCCCCTGGATGTCCAGGTAGAAGTTTGCTGTAGGGGCAGGGTCCTCATGGAGAACCTCTGCTGAGGGTAGTGCAGAAGGGAAATGTGAGGTGGGAGACCCCCCACAGAGTCCCTAGTAGAGCTGTGAGAAGAGGGCCTCCATCCTCCAGACTCCAGAAGGATAGATCCACTGACAGCTTGCAGCATGTGCCTGGAAAATCCATAGACACTCAATGCCAGCCTGTGAAGGCAGCCAGGACCGAGTCTGTACCCGACAAAACCACAGCGGCAGAGCTGACCAAGACCATGGAAATCTACCTCTTGCATTATCATGACCTGGACATGAGACATGGAGTCAAAAGCGATCATTTTGGAGCTTTAAGATTTGACTGCCCCACTGGATTTCAGACTTACATGGGGCCTGTACCCCTTTGTTTTGGCCAATTTTTTCCATTTGGAACCACTGTATTTACCCAGTGCCTGTACTTCCATTGTATGTAGGAAGTAACTAACTTACTTTTGATTTTACAGGCTGGTAGGCATAAGGGACTTGCCTTGTCTCGGATGAGACTTTGGACTGAGGACTTTTTTTTTTTTTTTTTTTGAGACAGAGTCTCACTCTATCACCCAGGCTGGAGGGCAGTGGTGCAATCTAACTCACTGCAACCTCCACCTTCTGGGTTCAAGTGATCCTCCTGCCTCAGCCTCCCAAGTAGCTGAGATTACAGGTGTGTGCCATCATGCCTGGCTAGTTTTTGTGTTTTTAGTAGAGATGGGGTTTCACCATGTTGGCCAGGCTGGTCTCAAACTTCTGACCTCAGGTGATCTGCCCACCTCGGCCTCCCAAACTGCTGGGATTGCAGGCATGAGCCACCACACCTGGCCAGGACTGTGAACTTCTGAGTTAATGCTGAAATGAATTGAGACTTTGGGGGATGGTTTGGAAGGCATGATTGGTTTTGAAATGTGAGGACCTGAAATTTGGGAGGGGCCAGGGGTGGAATGATATGATTTGGCTGTGTGCCCACCCACATCTCATCTTGAATTCCCATGTGTCGTGGGAGGGACACAGTGGGAGGTAATTGAATCATGAAGGCAGGTCTTTCCCGTGTTGTTCTCATGATAGTGAATAAGTCTCACAAGATCTGATGGTTTCAAAAAATGGGAGTCTCCCTGCACAAGTTCTCTCTTTGCCTGATGCCATCCATGTGAGACATGACGTGCTCCTCCTTGCCTTCCACCATGATTGTGAGGCTTCCCCAGCCATGTGGAGCTGTAAGTTCAATTAAACCCTTTTCCTTTATAAATTACCCAGTCTTGGGTATGTCTTTATCAGCAGTGTGAAAACAGACTAATACAGGTGATATCTCATTGTGCTTTCAATTTGCATTTCCCTGATAATCAGTGATGTTGAGATATTTTTTCATGTGCTTGTTGGCCATTTGTATATGAATTGTCTATTCATGTCCTTTGTCCACTTTTTGATGGAATTATTTGTTTTTTTCTTGCTGATTTGTCTACTCCTTACTCTTTTTCCTCTCCTTTTGTTACTTCCTTTACACATTTGTCAGTTCAGGTAATGGGGTCCTTCATTTCTCTCAGACTGTTTATTTTCCCTCATTCTTTTTTTCCTTTTTAGGATCACAAAACTTTTATCATTTTCCTTCAAGTTTGCTGATTATTTCTTCTGACAATTCAAGTCTACCCTTAAACCCCTATAGTAAATTTTCTATTTCAGTTCTTTGCTGTACTTTTTAACTCCAAAACTTTCATTTTCTTTTTTCTTTTATAATTTCTATATCTTTACGTGCTATTCTCTATCTGGTAAACTAGCTGCCCTATGGTTTAGCTTGCTATTCTCATGGACCTGCTAGCCTCTTCTTAATTGGTTGCAACCAAAATCTACATTGCCCTTAAGGGAACTCTTAGGCTTGACTTTCCCCATGCTCTTTTTCAAAGCCAGTTAGCTCCTTTGGGGAAAGCAATGACCTTTCTCTCCCCACTTGCAAATAATCTCTGGGCCATTTCTTCAGAGCTAGTGGGTGCAGCGGTGGTCTGATTCTTTTGGAGTGACACTCTTGCTTTATGATCGGGAAGCTGGGCTGGAGGGCTGCCTCTGGTCTTCTTCGCTTGCTTCTCCAGAAATGGAACCTCTGCCCTATGAGCGAGTTGCAGGAGACGGGGGTGGGGAGGTTAGGGCCCCATTATTCTCAGCCTGCTGTGTCTGGGGTAGAACTTCCTATGAGGAGGGGCTTGATGAAAGAACTCTGGGCTGCCGTCTCCTGGAATTCAGCCTGTGGAACATGGATCTGGGAGGGGACTGGAGGTTAAGGGAAATGCTGGCAGTCTGCCCCTTCTGGGAAGATGCTGTGGTCCTCAACTGGGAGCTGGGGGAAGAAAGACCAGTCTAAGTGGCCCTACCCACCCAGAGCAGAGTTCCATCATACAGAACAGTGGGTGCAATGGGAAAGATGGGGATAAATTGTAGCTCAAGTGCTACAGTCTCTTGTTCTTACTGAGATTTAGTGGATGTGATGGTTAATATTGAGTGTCACCTTGATTGGATTGAAGGATTCAAAGTATTGTTCCTGGGTGTGTCTATGAGGGTGTTGCCAAAGGAGATTAACATTTGAGTCAGTGGGCTGGGACAGGCAGACCCACCTTCGATCTGGGTGGGTACCATCTAATTGCTGCCAGTGTGGCTAGAATAAAGCAGGAAGAAATTGAAGGGGCTTGACTTGCTGAGTCTTTCAGCCTTCATTTCTCTCCTGGGGTGGATGCTTTCTCCCCTCGAACATCAGACTCCAAGTTCTTCAGCTTTTGGACTTTTGGGCTTACACCAGTGGTTTGCCAGGGGCTCACGGGGCTTCGGCCACAGACTGAAGGCTGAGCTGTTGGCTTCCCTACTTTTGAGGTTTAGGGGCTCGGACTGGCTTCCTTGCTCCTCAGCTTGCAGACGGCCTATTGTGGGACTTCATCTTGTGATTGTATGAGTCGATATTCCTTAATAAACTCCCTTTCATATATACATCTACCCTATTTGTCCTGTCCCTCTAGAGACACAGAAGATTTTCTTGAAAAAAATATTTCTTTACTTACTGCATGCCCTTAGGACAATTTAAAGATATTTTACATAAAAAAAAATTTTAACAACTAAAGGAGTCATTAAAGCTCTTCATGCCACCATCCTGGAGATCATCTTTGCCCACAAATATTAACAAGTAGAACATAATATCTACTTAGATCTACGGAAAAAATTATTTACACTCTGAAAGGAGTCAAGTCATTCTCAGAATCTCTCTCTCACACACACATGCACACACCACTTTGAAATTCACATAATAATCTATCCTCCTTATATGACAAAAAAGAATAGCTCTAAAAACTGGCCTTGAAGATTGCGTGTGAAGGGTTTGGCAAACTTTAGTGTTCCTTGTAGAACTTGTAGAAGTTACATATCACTCAGAAGTGTTAGTGTTTGAAGAAAAATATGGAAAATATGAAGACTAAGTATATGACCTACACTTTATCTGCTGTATTCATAAAACACTCAAATTTTATGGCAAAATAATTTTTTTGTTTTTAAATATTTCTTGCCTTTTTATAGTTACAGACATATAGGTATAAATACATATAATTTATATCTATATTATACTTATATGTATGGATAATTTTCTCATCCAAAGGAAAACTTTAGAGTAAAAAGGACCGTAGTTATGATGCTATCTAATACAATATGAAATTGCATTGGCATGGTGTACATAAACTGAGGCTGTTCCAAGGCATTTAAGACAAGCGCCCACTCTACATACAATAAGAAGTGAATTGTGAAGGCACCAGGGTGCGCTTTTGGTATATGTAAGATAAGTTTCTTGAACATATTTATAACAGCTGTTTTAAGTTTTGTCTGCTAAATCTAATACCTGGGCTTCTTTAAAGACTATTTCTACTGATTACTTTTATTCCCTGCAAAAGGGTCACACTTTCCTGTTTCTTTGCATATTCTACATTTTTTATATTTGAATGTCATTACTAGTAGATTGTAACAATTTTGGATTCAGGTGTCACCAATTTATTCCACACTCTGTTGCCACTGATGTCTCTTACAGCTCAAAATTACTGATTATTTAAAACAACAACAAAAAAAAAACAACAAAAAACTTTTTTTATATCCTAAACCTGGCTTTCTAGGGATTGTCTCAGGGTCAGGATAGGTTAGTGGTCAGCCAATGATTGATCAGAGCTTGTTCTTAAACAAAGGTCAGGTGATGTCTGCCTTTACTTTCTGTGTTTGCAGCCTTCATCATCAGCCAGGGACAATTGGCTTTGTGCTGCTCCTTCTGGTCTTTTCCTGAGCTTGAAAGAAGCCTGTGCATGTGAACAGCCTTCCAGACCACAATGGATAAATAGGATCTTATCAAAGCCCTTGTTGGCTCTGGCATTCATTCCCCCAACCCCCTCGTTACATTTCTTGTGGATCTATTGCTTGCTCCGGCTAGTGTGAAGAGCTCAGACTAGCTGTGGCGTTGGCCTTCCCTGATCATGTGCTACTTAAAATGCTGTTGTTTCTGGCAGTGCCCTTGGGCATATTTCCCTCTTACTGCTGAAAATAAAGTCTGTACCCTCTGCTGCCAGTCCTCTCTGCCTGCCACACACTGGTAGAACTTCTACACTCCAGAGCTGGAAGTTAAATGAGAGTAACCCCAAAGGAAGAAACCACAGGCTGTCCTTCCTGAGATTCAGTGGACAGTTTTGAATAAATACTCAGTTTTTGGTATGCACTGGTCATTTACCAAAGTTTTTCATGTTTGTTTTTTGCTATTTTGCCCAGTTTTATTGTTGATTTTTGTGAGGACTGCCAAGCTCATCACTCAACGATTTTCAAAGGTTCACCCTCAATTAATTCAATTTTGATTAACTTGGGTTTACCTTGGCAAGCACAGAGCCTGGCTGGCACATGTGAGGATGTCAGTAGAAGGATTATTATAGCAAAGCAGAAAGTTATCAGAACATATGGAGAGCAAGGGAGAGACGACACTGGAGGAAAATGTTTGGGCTCTAAATTAGGAGGAAAATCTGTATTGTCCTATATTTAACCCTGATTTGATCAACTAAGCCACTTCCTCTACCTGGCATCATTTTTTCAGCCTATAAAATTATGGATTTAGATGACACAAGATGAGACATATTCCTTCTCTCATGTCTCTGGAATAGCCAGAGATGGGTTCACAAGGTGATATTGATGAAATGACCAAGAGAAAGGGAACAGCCAAAACAAAGTTGATTGGCAAAAAAGGCCCAGGCTTGGCTATGATAATTGGAGGTGGCTGGCTATCAGAGGTTGGTGAACATAAGTGTTTCAGTTTGAATGTCAATGGGTCAACTTTCCTTAATATATTTAGAGATTTAGCTACTCTGGTTAAAAAACAACCCCGACTTCAGCCTGATGAAACCAAAAAAATCAAATATTAAAAGAAATCAGTGTATTAAACCCTCTACCAAAATGTTTCAAAAATCAAGCAGATATATCAGTCACAGGACAGGTAAGAAGATGGTCACCAAAGGAGTTTCAAGGCCCAGAGAAAGGGGAAAAGCTCTTTCCATGAGCATTGCAGATAAGTTTTCTTATTAATATCTATCACAATAAAATTAACCCATTGCATGAGTACAGAGCACGTTATTTTTTAAAATTTATTTTATTTATTTATTTTTTTGAGACGGAGTCTCACTCTGTCACCCAGGCTGGAGTGCAGTGGCACGATCTCAGCTCACTGCAAGCTCTGCCTCCTGGGTTCATGCGATTCTCCTGCCTCAGCCTCCCGAGTAGCTGGGACTACAGGTGTCCGCCACCACGCCTGGCTAATTTTTTGTATTTTTAGTACAGACAGGGTTTCACCGTGTTAGCCAGGATGGTCTCGATCTCCTGACCTCGTGATCTGTCTGCCTCGGCTTCCCAAAGTGCTGGGATTATAGGCGTGAGCCACCGCACCCGGCCCAGAGCACTTTCTAAAGCATTTTCTTTTCCCTGCATGTGCCTTTTTTTCATTAGAACAACTCTGGAAGACAATTATCCATAATTCTGAACAAAAAGAAAGACACCTGCTCAACCTTGCCAATTGGATATTGCAAATAGAAGATATTAGAAAGAGTAGAAGCCAAATCTAGCAACCAAGACTCTTCCCTTCCATATACAATTAATATCAAATCATTCAAATTAAATTGGAATCATTAGTACATAAACAAGAATATGAACAACAAAATCCATTATATTGACTTTCAATTAAATCTTAAAATTTAAAATGAAGATACTCATAGTCAAAGTGAACCAATAACATACTACATTGCTTGTATGTTAAAATTTTCTTAATGTCTTAACTCTTCTTGGTATCTGTTTCTGTTTCTGCTTTTCTTTATATTGATTTAATTCCCGGATGTATTTTGTTTGACCATCCGTATGTTTACTCTTTATTTTCTTTGATTCTGTTTTCTATTTACTATCTCTCTTGTCCTAAGTCTGTTTCAATATACTGTTCATTATCTTTCAACTTTTCTTTTATAACTTCACTTCAGTTTTGAAAGAGTCACTTGAGTTCAAATCAGGGCCTGATTTCATGCCCAAAAAAGTGATTGATGGCTTGTTTCAATTTGAAGGCATGTTCTCAAAGTTATGGTTACTGGCTAATACCATTTAGAACACTCTACTTTCAAGGTGTAATTGATCATATTGAAGTTAATTGTGTTTCCTGAAACAAAATTCTATAGTTTTTAATCATAAGATTAATAATTCTATAGTTGTTGCATAGAATCAATAATTCTATAGTTGTTGCGTGAATTGACAACTACAGAATTATTGATTCTATAGTTGTTGCATATATTGAGATATATGTATATATATACACACACACATATACAGTTGTTGCATATGTAGTTGTTGCATAAATGTTGCGATTGATTATTGGAGGCAAATAACAGATTCAGGGTTTGATATAAGAAGTGCATTCATAGAAGTGAGAATAATGCAACCAAATTGTTATTGGTTTGACATCTCAGAGTGAAATGAAAGCCACTTAACTAAATAAAAATGCCAAAGGTGGTGGAAAGGAGTAGCTGGCTAATTCAGTGTTTGGTATTAATTCATTCACCATCCAAGAATTATTCATCATACATCTTTTATGTTCCAAGCACGTAGAGATACAGCAGTAGCCAGAAGACATAGAATAGGAAATGGGCAAAGCAAATGCTCAATCATCATAAGAACATGATTCCTCAAACTGATTATTTAAATATAACTGCTAAACAGATGTCAGGAGGCTCCAAGTCCCCAAGAAACAACCTCTAGAGTTGGCATGAGTTTGAGAAAGCAGAATAGTTTTCAAGCAGAATGTATTCACACAGAATGATTTTCTTGTGCCCAATATGAAAGCACATCAACTCAAAGTGCCTCATAACCTTTTCTGTATGTGTCATAACATTGATGCATGTCGTGTTTGCTAGACCTGAAGACCAAAATAACATTGATTTCTTGGAATTGTAAAAACATGTTGTTACTTGACAAAGTTGGTAGTACTGTTCCTTCAAGGACAGCTGACCCATCTCCCAACCTACTTGAAACTTTGTCCATTTTCATCTACTCCAGGTTTCTGGATTTTTGGCTTCATTCATCTCATTACTTGTGGTTGACATCCAGTCTTCAGGAGATCCTCCACCATTTGAATCTTGAGAGCCCCTAGGACTTCCACAGCCCAGAAGTCTTACAGGGCCGCCTGGTTCACCAAGTGAAAAAACCCATTTGCTTTATTAGCCTTTCATCGTTTCTCTTTGACTGAAATGTTCATAGACCCAGTTGAACTCTTCCAGGTGATCTGATGAGAATATTGATCACTGAATTAAGTCATTTTTGGTAACAAATGACAATAAGACTTTTTTTCTCAACCCTGAGTAACCATAAGATTGATTTGCTAACAGCTTCTGAATCCCAAGAAATCTGTATGTTAAAAGAACTCTGTGGACACATGCAGTCCAACTTGAGATTATCCCTGCAGCTGTACATCAGGGTAAATCACTCATATTGGTGTCACACAGGGTAGGTATTAGTTTATTTTTTAGATTTTTTTTTTATTTTTGAGACAGAGTTTCGCTCTTTATTGCCCAGGCTGAAGTGCAGTGGCGTGATCTTGGCTCACTGCAACCTCTGCCTCCTGAGTTCAAGTGATTTTCCTGTCTCAGCCTCCCGAGTAGCTGAAATTACAGGTGCCCACCACCATGCCCGGCTAATTTTTGTATTTTTAGTAGAGACTGGGTTTCACTATGTTGGCCAGGCTGGTCTCAAACTCCTGACCTCAGATGATCCGCCCACCTCAGCCTCCCAATGTACTGGGATTACAGGTGTGAACCACCAGGTATAAGTTTATTAAGTCATACTTCAGGCACATGGAGTCAGCAGATGTGTTGGCCTCTTGGTCTCTTGTCATCCTATTGAGAGGTATACCAGGCTAAGCTGAGATGGGAATCCTATCAACTCTGAACTTCTACTGAAACTCTATGGCTCTACAGCAATGATTTGCAAATCTAGCTGAGCACCGGAATCACCCATGGACTAGTTAAACATGTAAGTTCCCAGTCTCCATCCCCAGAGATTCTCATTCTAAAGGGCCACAGCATAACCTGGCCCTGAGGGATAGGGAGATAGGTTGGGGGCAAGGCTCCACAACTGGTTATACTAAACAGGCATGTTTGGACACCACTGCTTAAAACTCTCATTACATTCTGGCATGTGTTACCTGGATTTTTCAGGTAACTTTTTCCCAATAGTGATCCCTCAGCTTTAGAGTAAAGAAAAGACATCACAGTGCTTGTTTGAAGATTGATTTATATATTTATTCATTTAATTATTCATTCACTGAATACACTTGGAGGGCTAACATTAAAACTGATACTGAGAATGACATTTAGAAACAAAATTGAGTAAGACCTTGGCTCCCAGTCTAGACAAGAGAGGAATTTCAATTATTTGTGATAATCCTTTGTAGCTATGGCAACAGTAAATACCAGAGGTGGTATCTCATGGCAAAGAAATAAAACTTTTCCAAGTCTGGAGCGGAAAGGAGAGGGTTCTTGGAAGTAGTAATGCTTCATTTGGGCCCTGACAGGCGAGGAGAAAGTAGTTGGAAGGGGAAGGAGGGAGATGTGCATGTACTATGAAATACAAAACCTTGAAGTTACATGATTCTATTTTATGTTTCTTTTGGAATCCAGGACCCCAAGATATACCAGCACGAAGAGGCCCACCTGGGTTACCTGAAGATATTGAGACATGCCACCCCTACCACCATGTGCCTTCTCTGTAAAGCTGAATGGGCCATTTCCAGGACCATCCCAGTCCACTGTCTTCCAGGAAGCTCTCTACAACCATCAGAACCATTCTGACCTGGCCACTGGAGTGTGTTCTTCATTCTCCTGTACCACCCTGGTGTATACCACTTCGGTTTTGACATTGCACTGTTTCAGAATGCTGTCAAGGTGGGTCTCATGAGGAATGGCATCCAGGTCAGGAACAAACAAGGAGAGGCCAAGGACAGCCATGAGCAAGTTTCAGGAAGTTCCATCACACAGCTGAGAAGGGAGATATGATGTGGCCACAGTCTAAGCTGGACAAAGCAGAGTCTGAAAAAGGAACTTCTCTGACTGTATTCTATGGGTATTTACTCAGTGGAAATTCAGAAGGCCAGAACTAACAGCATGGGCCTTTTCCTCAAGTACCTCTGCACTTAAGAAAAGATGCTTTCTACTCCTCTCAGCCCAAGTATTCCCTCTAGTGTCATTCAATGGTGAATAGCTCACCAAATTGGCAATGGCTAAGCTTGAACAAAATGAATGTATTAGCAATGACTGAAACCAATAAAGACCAACAACTCATCAAGTTGTTGACAGTTTCTTATTTGTCATTCTCAAAATTCAACATCCTGGGTGGCAAAAGTATGGGGAAAATCAAACAGAAACCTCACAATGAAACAGGGAGAGATAGGAAGCTACCCAGCCAGTTTGCTAGGAATACACCATGAAAACTCCCATTCAATTCCTTTATTAAGCATTTTTTCCCACCTCTCTAAGAGACAAAAATCTTGCTCAAATTCCAAAACTGCATTGGGAATTAAGTATATGAATATAAAAGTAAACATCCTTGGGATAAATAGCAAGTTACTTAAAGGACCTAATGAAAATGCTTCCCACCAGGAGATTTCCTTAAAGCACAATTTCATGGGTGGTGGTACCTGGAGACAGGAGGTCAAAGACAGAAGTGAGAGAATTTCTAAGGCTTCATAGATTTTAGACTCTTAATTTACTTCAGACTGTTAGTTACTTACCTAATGTTCATTCTCCCTTTTTCCCACCTAATTTCTATTCTAGCTAATTTGTTTGAGTTGGCTCAATGAGCCCAGTTAAGATATCTAATATGATTGGTCTCTATTACAATCGGGGTGGCTATAAAAAGCACCATCCTTTCCAATGACATGTAAGTTAGTAGTGCTTTCCGGAGTCATATTTAAAAGAGGAAAGACTCAGTTGGCTTATGTCTTCAGGCTTTGGCCGCTGCCCTTTACTCTCCATTTCTTCCTTTGAAGAATGTGGTTCTCGGTGCTGCAACAATCATCTTGCAGGCAGCAAACCCAAGCCACATATTCCACGGTGGAGCAGGATAAGTGGCCCAGATCCTTGCATACTTCCCTGAGCATCTTGTCAACTTTATACTACTTAGGACTAGACTTTGGGGGAAAAAAAAAAATCTTGACAGGTTTTTGTTTTTTGTTTTTTTTTATTATTGAATTGTAAATTAAATACATTAAAATGGAAAAATCTAAAGAGTGCGTGGAATTTTTACTTATGCATACAAGCATGGACCCACCATCCAAGTCAATCTATAAAACATGTCTATCACCCCAGAAATGTCCCCTGTGTCCTTCCAGTCTACAGCCATGTCTGTAGTGTTCAACCCATTAGTCTGACCTTCAGCATTATCAGTTATCTTTGCCTACTCTTGAGCTTCATATGAATAATATCATGAAATATAAAATCTTTTGTGTCTGGTATTTTTTCACTCTTCCTAATGTCAGTGAAATTCACCCACCCTGTTATGTGTGGCAGTAGTGTAGTATTTCATTGTACGGAGATGTATACCATTTAATTGTATGACTATACCACCATTTGTTTATCCACTCTTCTGTTGATGGATATTTGAATGGCTTCCAGGGATAGGCTATTATAAGTAAAGCAGTTATATACATTATTGATTATGCCTTTTGTGCCTTTTGTAACACAAACTCTCATTTCTTTCAGGTATATACATCTGAGTGATGAGGATCTTTGAGTAGATGTATGTTTAAAAATTAGTAAAATGGACACAGATTTTTCAAAGTAATAGAACCAATTTATACCACCAACAAGAACATATGAGTGATCTAGTTGGGCCTCATCCTCACAAAGATTTCATGTTATTGAGTTTTAAATTTTAACCATTTTGGTGAGATTATAGACTATAATTTGGTTTTAGTTTATTTTTTCCAGATAAGTAATAATGTTAAAATGTTTTAAACATTGTATTTGAAATAATTTTGGACTCACATAGGAGTTGCAAAACAATTCAGAGATTTTCCATGTAACCTCACCCAGGTCTCACAATTATAGCTTTTTACATATATGTGATCCAATTATCAAAACCAGAAAACTGACATTGAAAGAATACTAATTCAACTTAGTATTGACTGCCTATGTAAGCAAACCTTATTTGGTTTTCAGCAGTTTTTGCATACACTTTTTTTGGGTAAATAGTTCGATGAAATTTCATCACATTTATAAATTCATATAATTTCCACTACAATTAGGATAATTTAATTACTAATTTAATTACTGTTTAATTACCCCAGAGAAACATCACCATCCTACCCCATAAAGTAACAACGCAAATCTATTCCATCACCCACTGTTCTGTTCCCCATCTGCTATGGTTTAAATGTCCCTACCAAAATTCATGTTGAAATCTACTTGCCATTGTAACAGTATTAAGAAGTAATCCTTTAAGAGGTAAATGAGGGCTCTGTTCTCATGCATAAATGAATGCTGTTATCATGGGAGTGGGTAAGTTACCAGGGAAGCAGGCTCCTCTTCAAGGGAAGAGTTTGGCCCCATTTCCTCTTTCTGACACCCACATGCCATGTGATGTCTTCTGCCATGGGATGACCCTCTCCAGATGTCAATGCCATGCTCTCGGACTTTGCAGACTTCAGAGCCTGGAGCCAAATAAACTTCTGTTCTCTATAAATTACCCAGTCTGTGTATCTTGTTATAGCAACAGAAAATAGACTAAGATGCCATCACTATAGTTTTTAACTTTGAGACTGTATTATAAATGGAATACTACAATATGCGATCTATTACTGTTGGATTTTTCACTCAACACCATGAACTTGAGATCCATCTAAGTTGTGTTCATCAATATTTTTTTCTTTTTTGTTGCTCAATAGTAGGCCATTGCATGAATATGCCACAGTTTGTTTATCTATTCCCTCACTGAAGACCATTTGTGTTGTTTCAAGTTTGGGGCTAAAACAAACAAAACTCCTATGAACATTCATGCACAAGTTTTTGTTTGAACATAAATTTTTATTTTGCTAGGATTCCCAGGAGGGAGATTGTTGAGTCACATAAAATGTATATACACAGTATAAAATTCATATATAAATTTTGCCAAACTTTTTTTTTCAAAATCAGCTGTATTATTTTACTTCCCATCAACAATATTTGAGACTTCCAGTTGCTCTCCATCCTTGATATCAGTTATGTTAGTTTATTATTTTAGCTATTCTAGTAGGTCTGTAATATCTCATTGTGGCTTTAGTTTGCAATTCCCTACTGGCTAAAAATATTAAATTTTTTGTGTTAATTTACTATTTGTGTATCCTCTTTGGTGCCATGGCTGTCTAGGTTTTGCCCATTTTCTAATGAGACTGTTTGGTATCTTACTAAATTTGGAGAGTGATTTAAAATATATATTTACAGTGTAAGTGCTTTTTCAGATACTTGATTCAGAATTTTTTTCCTGGTTTATGGCTTCATTTTTGTTTTCTTAACAGTGTCTTTCATGGAGCAAAAGTTTTAGATTTAATAAGGCCCACTATATTGGTCTTTTTTTTTTCATGAATCATGCTTTGGTGTTTTGTGCAAGAACTCTTTGCCTAAACCTAGGTCATAAAGGTTTTCTCCTAAATATTTTTCTTTTTTTTTTTTTTTTTTTGAGACGGAGTCTCCCTCTGTCACCCAGGCTGGAGTGCAGTGGCTGGATCTCAGCTCACTGCAAGCTCCGCCTCCCAGGTTCACGCCATTCTCCTGCCTCAGCCTCCCGAGTAGCTGGGACTACAGGCACCCGCCACCATGTCTGGCTAATTTTTGTATTTTTTAGTAGAGACGGGGTTTCACCATGTTAGCCAGGATGGTCTCGATCTCCTGACCTCGTGATCCACCCGTCTCGGCCTCCCAAAGTGCTAGGATTACAGGATTGAGCCATCGCGCCCGGCCAATTCAGCTCCTTATGGTTGTTGGACTGAGGTCTCTATTTCTTGGCTTGCTGACAGAGGCCAATCTTAGCTTCTAAAGGCCTCTTTCCAGTCTTTGCATTTCAGAGCCAGCAATGCATCATTAAATATTTCTCATGCTTCGGATCTGTCTGAATTTCTATTCTGCTGTGGCTTCCTTCTACCTAATATTTTTTAATCACTTCTCTGTCACCTCAGTTGGAAAAAGTTTTCTGCTTTAGGGGTTCATGTTAAAACTGACCCAAAAGTCCCATAGATAGGATTTTTAAAATAAAAGTAGAAATTGACCCTTCTTGTCTTAAAGCTTAGAACTTAACATTTGTTTTATCTTTCTTCTTCAGGAAAGAACCCGTGAGCCTCTTAAAAAGTATCAAAGAACTGAAACTCACCAGATCACCATATCCAGACAATGAGACACCAGGCCCTTTTTCATCATGATTGCTTCCTTATCACCCCTTAGTTCCTGTTTTCCCACACATAGTTACATTTCTTCCCTGCTAAATAAACCCCTCATTTTAGTCAGTAGGAGAGAGGAAATTGAGACTGATCTCCCATCTCCTCAGCTGCAGCACTCGATTAAAGGCTTCTTCTTCCCTGGCAATCCTCATTGTCTCCGTGGTTGGCTCTCAGTGGGCAAGCAGCAGGACCTATACTGAATCCCTGGCATTTCAGGAACAATGTGATTAGATTGGGCCCATCCTGAAAATTCAGGATAATCTCCCCAGTATAAGGTCCATACATTTAATCCCTTCTACAAAGTTAAAATTACGTATTCCTGAACTCCAGATATTAAGACATAGTCATCTTTAGGAGGTCATTCTGTTTACCTCAAGATCTATCATTGATTTTTAGTTTCTGTATAAAGTGTGAGACTGAGGTTAAGGTTCAATTTTTGCCTATGGCGATCCAATTATTCCAACATCATTTGTGTAAAAGACTATTATTTCTCTACTAAATTGTGTTTGCATGTTGGCAAAAATAAATTTGCTTTTGTACTTGTATGGGCTTACGTGTGGACCCTCTGTTCTCTTCTGTTGATGTGTGAGCATATCTCTTTGTCATACCATCCTGTCTTGATTACTATAGCTATACAGTAAGTTTATAAATCCTGTAGTGTGGTTCATCAACTTTATTTTTTTTAGTCAAAATTGTTTTCCCTAGTCTAGTTCTTTTTCTTTTCAATATAAATTTCAGAATCAGCTTATCTGTATCTCAAAAAAAGTTGCTGGGGGTTTTGAGAGGCAGTGCATTAAACCTGTAGATATTTCAGGACAACTGACATCTTTACTATGCTTAGTCTGCCCAAGCATTAGGCACAATATGCCTCTCCATTAATTGTGGTCCTCTTCGATTTCTTTGAACAGGAGCATTATGTAGTTTTTAGCCTACATTTCCTCTATAGGTTTTATTAAACATTTGTGTAAGAATTCAGTTTTAGAGCTATAATTCGTAGTACTGTGTTGTTTAAATTTGTATTTCCAATTGTTCACTGCTAGTATATAAAAATATGATTCACTTGTGTGTATGTGTGTGTTTACCTTGTATTCTGTGACCTTGCCTAACTCACTAAGTACTAAGAGTTTCCTTTGTAAATCCCTTGAAATTTTAATATAGACAATTATGCCATCTACAAAGAGCTCAGACTGGAGAAGTAACTGAAGCTACATAGCAAGTTAGTGCC
>NW_012119210.1:252689-255192 GCF_000951035.1 Colobus angolensis palliatus | reverse complement strand
AGGCCTGTGAGGTGATGGGATTAGAAAGAGACTGTGCTGTGTGTCCCGAATGGGAAAGATGGCCCACGCTGAGAGGCTTGGGTGGGTGCTGGGTTGGTGGGAAGGATACGTTGCAGAGTGGTGTATGCAGCATGATGCCAGCTTTGCAATCACAAGATTAAAAGTCAAACTGTAGGGCACATGTTCTCAGGATCTCCTGGAGCTATGTTGTGGGGAAAAAAATAGAAAATAAATTTGTAAAAAGTAAAAGAGAAAAAGTCAAACTGTAGCTTAGTTACAGTAAGCAAATTTATGTTCAAAAAAAACTGCACAGAAAGGGTTTATAATGGCTGTATTGATAATTTCCCAAACTGAAAGCAAATTCTAAACATTTGAGATGTACTTTACTATAGAAATCAACCAAATTTTTAATTCTCAATGTGTAATCATACCACTATTTGTTGACTTAATACATTTAAATTTGCACTCATGAAATAAAAGAGGAATATGACATACCATTTTTAGAATCTTGACTCTAACATGGAATACAGAATAAACCGGAATCATTTACTTAAATAAACTTAGTAATTGAATTTCCACATGGTCTTCAATGAATTGTCCACCATGGTGGATTTTCTTGTGTGTCCAGATGCAGTTTTTCTTCATCCACGGCTTGGGGCAGGCAGCAGATCTTCTGGAACGCTGAGGACACAGCCTCGTATTCTTGAGGAAAGATCCTAGGGAATGTATTATAATAAAGAGAGCTGTTGATATCTTGCTCACAGAAGACCACAGAGAAATGAGCGGTACTTTATTCACAGACATACCTTTTGATCCCATTTTTCACAGGGTTTGGATGCCACAGTAGCTTTTCCCATGACATCTGATATGAAACTAGAGCCCCAAAAGGAATTTCCCTAATCATATAAACTGACAAACGCAGCCCAAATAGGACTTATCTTTAGTGTTTAATTTCTGTGTCATCAATTTTCTTTTCTTTTTTTTTTCCCCTCCCCTTGGGAATGATCTTGCCTGGGTCCTCAATGCATGTTTATGGAGAATCCCACTGAACAGTGAGATCTGGAGGGCAGACATTACGTCTTCATCATCTGCTTTCCCTGTGGCCTTCCCCAGTAGATACAGCATCTAAGAATTCCTGAATAGCCACCATTTACCTGGCTGCCCAGGCTAAAATCCTAGGAGTTGTCCTTGGCTCTGATCTTGTTCTTACACCACATATCCAAGGTGACAGCAAATCCTATTAAATCTGTCCACTTCTCCCCATCTGTCCTACCCTAGCCACCATCATTTCTTGCCTGAATGAGAGCAGCAGCTCCTAAGTCAGAGTGTTCCTTTGAAAACAGGAGTCAGATCATGTCACTCCTTCCAATGGCTCCCCTCGAGCTTTAACTAAAACCCAAAATCCTGACTGTGCCCTGAAAGACCCCCATGCGCTGGCCCTGCCCATCTTCCTGCCCTCTTTTCCTGCCTCTCTCCCTCTGGCTCTCTCTGCTCCAGCCTGCAGATCTTGATGAGGACTCAACATAGCAAACATGTCCCTCCCCCAGGCCTTTGCACTTGCCATTCACTGCACCTGAGATGCTCCTGCCCCAGAATTCTGCACTGCTCAGTCCTTCATTGTATGTGAGTTTTTGTACACCTTTTCTTTTAAAAGTCCTTCACTGGCCATCCTCTCTAAAAGTCCATCTCCTATCACTCTCTATCCCCTTACCCTGATTTATTTGTCTTCATAGCATTTGTCCCTGCCTGTCACTATAGTGCACACATACAGACACACTCTCTCTCTCTCTCTCTCTCTGTCTCGTTAGAGACAAGATCTCACTTTGTCGCCCTGGTTGGAGTGCCGTGATGCGATCATAGCTCACTGTAACCTCAAACTCCTGGGCTCAAGTGATCCTCCTGCCTCCTGAGTAGCTGGGATGGCGCTGCACCTGGCTGTGTTATATTTTTAATCGGTTATCTGTCATCGCCTTTCTCTTGCACAAGGATGTTAGCTTCCGAGCTGACATCAGAGGCTTGGTTTGCTCCACTGTTGAGTCCCCAGTGCTACAGCTTGGCTGCTTTGTAATTATTTGTTAAATGAATGAATGAATCCTGTGTTGAAATGAATACAGGATGAAGTACCTCGTTGTTAAATTAATGACAGAAAGGAGATTTTAAAATTAGGGGAGTGTGGATTGCCATGAGGATGATGTGGCCATCATCCTCATCCCAGGCCAGCCGCATCAGCATCTCTTGGAAGCTAATTAGAAATGCAAGTTCACAGGCCCCCCCTTTAGACCTACTGAATCAAAAACTGCGGGGTCAGGGGTCAGGAGCAGCCTGCATTTTAACAAACCTTCCAGGTGGTTCTACAGCACACTCACACTTGAAACTGCTCTCTGCTAAGGTTCCCTGAACCAAGTGTCTGACACCTAAGCCCACGCTCTTTCCCTTCCCCACCATCGTTCCCATGGAAAACATGGGAATAAGCAATAATGATGATCCTGGTAAAAAGGGGGTA
>NW_012119210.1:246362-246659 GCF_000951035.1 Colobus angolensis palliatus | reverse complement strand
GGCTTTGGGGGGCTTGTGAGTCACTGTTAGGAGACGCCGCTGCTGTCATGTAGCCCCTCATTTTCCCAGGAAGAAAACGGAGTGAGAGAAGAAGTGACTTTGCCCTGGGTCAGGCCACTAATTGGTGGTGGAGTCAGGGAAAGTCCATGTTGGCTGACCTGTAGGTCAGCGCTTTCCCTCCTGTCTCCTTGTGCCTGAACTTCCTATGTGCTTCCTAAGGAGGTGCAGGCATCCTCACTCAATCAGTAAAGAATGCTTTCAGGCCAGGCACGGTGGTTCAAGCCTGTAATCCCAGCA
>NW_012119210.1:245187-245548 GCF_000951035.1 Colobus angolensis palliatus | reverse complement strand
ATACAATTAATTAACTCCCAGCATCACACAGGGACTTTGTATTGAAAAAAAGACAAGAACAACCTGAAGAACTGAAAAGATGGCGGGGGCGGGGCAGTGAAGATGTCTCTTCATTCAGGGGCTGTCTAAAGTCTCTGGGAGGGTTCATGGTGTGGCCGTCTGCTCCACCCAGGGCCTCTCCCTCCCTCTAAGGTAGAGCGTTTCTACCTTAGAAGTTGGTCTAGTAGTTTGTGATTAGTTTTATCATGTAAATATAAGATTTTTTGTTTGTTTGTTTGTTTGTTGAGATAGGGTCTCGCTCCGACACCCAGACTGGAGTGAAGTGGTGCCATCACAGCTCACTGCAGCCTTGATCTCCTGG
>NW_012119210.1:238190-242502 GCF_000951035.1 Colobus angolensis palliatus | reverse complement strand
GCCCAGCCCTTATTTTTTATTTAAAAAAAAAAACTTTTTTTTGAGATGGAATCTTGTTCAGTCACCCAGGCTGGAGTGCAGTGCCACCATCCTGGCTCACTGTAACCTCCACCTCCTGGGTTCAAGCAATTCTCCTGCTTAACCACAAACTTGGTGGCTTAAATCAAGCAGAAATTGACTTTTACAGATCTGCAGGTCAGAGGTCTGAAATGGGCCTCCCTGGGTTGAGGTCAGAGTGCTAGTAGGGCTGCGGTCTTACATGGAGGCCGTAAGAGACAGGCCATTTCCTTGCCTTTTCCAGATTCTACAGGCTGCCTACATTCCTCGGTCCATGGGCCCTTCCTCCTTCCTCAAAAGGCCAGCAGTGGCTGGTTGACTCACTCTCACGTTGCATGGCTCTGGCACCAACTCCCCGCCCCACCTCAGGGTAACACGAGGGCCCACCTAGATAATCCAGGATAATCTCTCTATCTTAAACTCAGCAATTTAGCTGCTGGGATGCCACCTACACCCCTAACACCCCCTTGTCATAGAATAGAACATGTTTATAGGTTCTGGGGATTAAGATGTGGATATTTCAGGGGGGCATCATTCTGCCCACCACAGTGGGTTTGTATCAGCCATATTCTTTTGATGTTCAGCGTGTCTCACTTTTAGCCAGTGGGAACCCCTTCTTCTGGCCTCAGTTTGTTAGGGATGGTGCCCACCACATTTCTTGGATGGCGCCTTCGCTTTCTGATACAACAGATAACAGAGGTTCCAGGCTCATCTCGCCCACACCTGGAGTCAGGCGCAGGTATATGGGGTGCCTACGTGATGGAAATGCAATTGTTTCTTGGATTTTTTTAAAGACTGGGGATGGTCAGTCCACATATTTCAAAAAAAAATCATGAATTTCAAATAATTTTCCAATTTAAAATTGATCTTACAGAAGGGGTCTCTGCAGCGTGAGATGAGAAGCCAGCCTCACATGGCCTGGAAAGAGCAGGCACCCTTTGAACTATCAGTGAATTAAGAGAATTAAGAGAAGTCCAGAAACAGGGCAGGTGGGAAGGTTGAATTCTGGGGCAGGCATCAGGGAGTCTCTGAGGTCGACATGCAAGAGACGAGGGGCAGGGCTGGCCCACACTGCAGGTGGAGCTGGCAGCCAGATGGGATGAGATGCAGGGAGGGCGTTGGGCCTAGAGTGCACCTGGAGATCAGAACCGGGGGGCACTTAACAGGGGCCTGTAGGGCAGCCAGGGCAAGCACAGGAAGATGAGGCTAAGATGCATGGAGGAAGCTTATGGGATAGTGCAGCATGGCTCCCTGGTGGGCTCCAACACTAGTTATTAGCTCCCAATAGCAGCTGCCTTCCCCTGGAGGCTGGTGCCTGTCGAATCTCCTTTATCCTTACAGCAACCACTCTGTGAGGCAGATGCTATCTCACCCATTTACCAACGAGAAAACGGAGGCTCAGAGAGGTCTGATCACTGGTCAAAGCCACATAGTGAGTACCAGAAACAGCACTTGAATTTGAGCCTGTCTTATGTCACACACCATGCTCCTTCCTTCCTTCTTCTTCCTTTTCCTTCCTCTCTCTTTTCCTTCCTTCCTTTTCTTTCTTCCTTCTTTCCCTCCCCTTCCCCTTCTTCTTCTTCCTTTTCCCTCCTTCCTTCTCTCTTTCCTTTCCTTCCTTCTTCCTTTCTTCCCTTCCTTTCCCCTTCCCTTCCTTTTTCTTTCTTTTTACAGAGACAGAGAACTCTTAGGCGCAAGTGAGTCTCCCACCTCAACCTCCCAAAGAGCCAGAATTACAGTTGTGAGCCACCACGCCCAGCCGACCATGCCTTTTTCATGTTCGTGAAAAGATGCTCAGCCTCACTAGTCATTGAAGCAACGTAAATGAAAATCACATTAACCACAGGCCTATCCTAATAGTTAATATCAGGATAACTGATAGCACCAGGCAAGGATGGGAAGCAACTGGAATGCTTACATGCTGCTTTTGGGAAAATGGTACAACTTCTGTGCAAAACAGCTTGTCCATTTCCCATGACATTAAATGTACCCTTCCCATAGGTCCCAGCAGGAATTCTCCTCCTGGGTATTGATACCCTAGAGAAGTGAAAACTTAGGATCACAAAAAATGTGTACATGAATGCTTGCAACAGCTTTATTCATAATCGCCCCCAAACTGGAAGCAACTCAACCAGCCTTTAACAGGGGAAGGGATAAACACAGCGTGGTCCATCCATACAGTGGTATATTACTCAGCGACGAAAAGCAGCTAAATACTAACACAAGCAACAAAGTGAATGAATCTCAGAGGCATTATGCTGACTAAAGAAAGCCAGAATCAAAAGAATAAATATTGCACCATTCCATTTATATGACATTCTGGAAAAAATCAAAAGTGTAGGGACAAAGAACAGATCAGTGGCTGTCAGGGGAGGGGCTGGGGGAGAGTAAGGGCAGCTGAATGTCCGTGTTTCCATTTTGGGACAGGATTCCTGCAAAACAGGCAATTAGGGAAGTCCTTTGGCTGTCAACTGGGGCTGCCACATTGAGAACAAGCTGGGACAACATGTGAGTGACAAGATTCTTGGGCAGAATCTCAGCTGACAGCATAGCCAGACCCAAAGAGGCCTGATTGCAAGACAGCGTTCTAGCAGGACTGTGGGCTGACACCACTAGTGTCCTAGTGTGAGGCTCCGTCTGAAATCTTTTTGAGACAGCGTCTTGCTCTGTTTCCCAGGCTGGAGTGCAGTGGTGCAATCTCAACTCACTGCAACCTCCGCCTCTGGGTTCCAGAGATCCTCCTACCTCAGCCTCCCAAGTAGCTGGGACTGCAGGCACTGACAACTACACTCGACTAATTTTTCTTTTTTTTCTTTAGATGGAGTCTCCCTCTGTAGCCCAGGCTGGAGTGCTTTGGTGCGATCTCAGCTCCCTGCAATCTCCGCCTCCTGGGTTCAAGTGGTTTTCTTGCTTCAGCCTCCCGAGCAACTGGGACTACAGGCACGTGCCATCACACCCGGCTAATTTTTTGTATTTTTAATAGAGACAGGGTTTCAATTCACCGTGTTAGCTAGGATGGTCTCGACCTCCTGACCTCATGATTCACCTGCCTCAGCCTCCCAAAGTGCTGGGGTTACAGGTGTGAGCCACCGTGCCCGGCCAATGCCCAGTTAATTCTTGCATGCTTTGTAGAGATGGGGTTTCGCCATGTTGCCCAGGCTGGTCTCAAACTCCTGGCCTCAAGCAATCCATGTGCCTCAGCCTCCCAAAGTGCTGGCATTACAGGTGTGAGCCACTGTGCCGGCCAGTCTGAAATCTTAATCAGGAGACTGGATGAAGATCCAGAGCTCAAGCAGATCCTCAGATGCTGTAACAGAGGGAGGGAACGTGTATGTGGAAGACAGAATGGAGTGCTTAAAATTCTTTCTAGACGGGAAACTGTGAGGTTGGATTTCCACTCGAAGCAGCATTGCACAACTGCTTGCTAGGGAACTATTTGAACCATGTCTTATTTTCTGCATGCTTTAATATCTGAGGTTTTGCTAACCCTGGAGGGCCTGCCTCTCCTGGAGATATAGCAACTTGCCCACAAACGCACTTTTAGAATGCAAACCAACTGATATAAACCATATTCCAACTACCTCCTTTATCAGATTCTCACACTCCAGGCCATTACCCACCTGCTGTAATCACCCCAGGGCAAGATACCAGACAACTAGTGACACCCCCTATTCCACGGAGCCTGCTGAAATTATTCAAACTAGCAAACCTGAAGCCTGCTTACCCTGCCTTACCAGTTCCTTCCTGCAGAAACCATCATAAAAGTAAAGTTACTTTGTCCAGAGTTTTTCTGTCTCATGTGGGTGATGTTTGACCTTGATGCCTTCCTGGGGACCCCTCTTCCTCCCACCATGGCACAGCAGGGGAACTGTGAGTAATAAACTATCTTTTCAATGGTAATTATTTCCCCATCTGTTAGCTACACTATATTTTAAATTTTCTATTAATACTATTTTATTTTTTCAAGACAGAGTCTTCCTCTGTCATCCAGGCTGGAGAGCAGTGGCACGATTTTGGCTCACTGCAACCTCCTCCTCCCAAGTTTAGGCGACTCTCCTGCCTCAGCCTCCCAAGTAGCTGGAATTACAAGCATGCACCATCATACCTGGCTAATTTTTGCATTTTTAGTTGAGATGAGGGTTTCACCATGTTGGCCAGGCTGGTCTTGAACTCCTGACCTCAAATGATCTGCTTGCCTTGGCTTCCCAAAGTGCTGGGATTACAGGCATGAGCCACCATGCCCGGCCTAATACTA
>NW_012119210.1:235827-237714 GCF_000951035.1 Colobus angolensis palliatus | reverse complement strand
GGCTGAGAGCCCAGAGCCAGCCTCACACTGTGCCCACCAGAACCAAGGGCCCTCACCTGGTAGGACATGGATGCACATTGTAGCACCCTTCACACCAGACCCCAGCTCCAGGTGAAGCCATCCCTGCCAACCCTTACAGCTGCTGACCTTAAGGCAGATGATGCTCCCGTCCTCGGGCACCAGGTGGGCGTTGTAGCACTGGCTGGGCAGCACCTCCGTCATCTCCCTAGCCCTCTGCCGCTCCCCCATCTTGGTCTTCAGGAAAACCCCAAAGCTGATGTCCCCGCCATCCGATGCGAACTGCCACCTGCAGTGGACACAGCCCCACTGGCGACCCCCTGCCTGGGGTCCAGGCCCTTCCCAGCTGTTCCCAGGTGTGGAGTGGTGGCTGCGATCCCTACCTGAGCACACAGCCCGGGAACAGGATCTCGTTCTCCACCTGCAGGGAGGAGCCGCGGCCCACGGACACTGTGTGCTCATACTGCAGCCTCACCTGATTGCACAGGTAGAAGCTCTTGGGCACCTCACCCCCATAGTTGATCTGTGGGTGAAGGGGGTGTGTGGGCACTAGATCACAGCTTCTCCCCTCCTTTCCCATCCTCTGGGCACCCTGTACCTTGGTCAGGCACTTGGGGTTGCCATCGGGGTCAGTCATGGTCCTCCCAAACTCCACGGGCAGCTGGTCGGGGCTGATGAATTTTGTCAGCTCCTGCTTCCTGTTGTCTGCATGGGAGCAAGAGAGGGACTCCAGGAGACTCAACAGAGGGAAGAGGGGGCTGAGCCCAGATCGGTCCTATGGCCAGTTGCTCTGTCTCCCTGGCGCACTTTTGCCACTCTACTGCCTAGAGCAGTCCTGTCCTGGAAGAGGGAAGCCGAGTGGCCCTAGGTCTTGCCCTGGGGCTCAGCATGTGCGTGTTGACTAGGTCCTGTCCCCAGGCCTGCCCTTCTCTTACTGACCCTGCAGGCCCTGCCCCCACTTCTGTCCACGTATTGGCCCATTGGCCACGTTCATAGAAACTCGGACCAGCAACTCCTGGAGCCTGGGGTTGAGGTCAGGCAGGCTATGACCTGGGCTTCACTTTCCCTTAGAGACTAAACTCAGCCTTCTGATCAGATACTGCCCTCAGCTCCCAGGGCTCCAGCACCCTCAGAACTGCAGGGCGAAACTCGTGTCAGTTCCCCACAGCTGCTCTGAGATGGCCAAGGATGTTCCACAGACAAAGGGACATGGGCATTGCAGGAACAAAATAGATGAAAGCAGAGGTGGACACCCAGTACCCTCGGATAGAGAAGGACTGTGTGAGCACGAAGCGGTGGAAAAAACAAAGGAAAAGCCCCCCAATTTGGCATAAAAACATAATACTAGGCTGGGCCTGGTGCTGTACTCCTGTGGTTCCAGCTACTTGGGAGGCTGAGGAGGGAGAATTGCTTGAGCCTGGGAGGCAGAGGTTACAGTGAGCTGAGATCATGCCACTGTACTCCAGCCTGGGCAACAGAGAGAAACCCCATCTCATAAATAAATAAATAAATAAATAACACTAAGTCAAAAATCAGATAATAGGCAAACTATGAACTGGCCCAAATGCCACAAATATGACAGGGAAGGCCCAGACATGGTGGCTCACGCCTGTAATTCCGGCACTTCAGGAGCCCCAGGCAGGAGGACTGCTTGAGGCTAAGAGTTTGAGACTAGTCTGGGTAACATAGTAAACATGACTCTACAAAAATAACAATAAATTTTCCAGGTGTGGTAGTGTGCATCTATAGTGCCAGCTACTCAGGAGGCTGAGGCAGGAGGATCGCTAGAGCCCAGGAGGCTGAGGCTGGAGTGAGCTATGATCATGCCACTGCACTCCAGCCTGGGCAACACAGAGAGACCTTATCTCT
>NW_012119210.1:232886-234392 GCF_000951035.1 Colobus angolensis palliatus | reverse complement strand
TCTCATTATGTTTCCCAGGCTAGTCTCCAACTCCTGAGCTCAAGAAATCTTCCTGCCTCGGCCTCCCAAAGTGCTGGGATTACAGGCATGAGCCACTGTGTGCCACCAGAAACCCGGATCTAATTCTCCCTTAATTTAAACCCATGAGGAAACCAAGATCAAGACAGAGCAGGTGAGTGACTCACTCCGCTTGCAGCTAATAACTGGCAAGGCCAAGTCTCAGATCCAGATCTCCTAACCTCAAATTGGGATCTCCACCCATGCTACCTCCAGGAATCTCTGAGACCCTTCCTGGCCCCTCCTCCCTCTGGGGGGCAGGCACAGCAGCCCACCTGGCAGCCCACCAGGCAGTGGGCCCTCAACACCAGTTGGGTGCCCGATGCCTTCAGATGCAGGAACCATCAGATCTGTGAGAAGGACCACCTTCAGCTCAGCATCCGGGCTGGAAAAGAGGCCCCAGATGGCTCACTCACCTCCCAGAATCACCACCTTCCTGTGTGTCTCTTCACTCATGTAAGACTTGACCAGGTTGAAGGTTACGGCGAATAGCTTGGGGGCTGGAACAGGCACAGAACTGCTCTCTCACGTGGCTGACTGGGGTCTCAGGTGCCCACTCAGTCACCCCACACCCCCTGTCCCCCCAACTCATGCATATCCTGGGCTGCTTTACTCACCTCTCACAACAATTAAATTCTTCAAGATCTCAGGGTAATTTGCCTCAAGTGCTGAGGAAAGCTGCGGAACCAAGTGGCAGAAGTGATGGGCGTCTCAACACTGTCCCCTTGCATCCCCTCTCGCCCTGTGAGGCCCCCAAGGGCACAGCCTTAGCCTCGAATGCCAACCATCCAAGGCTTTGATGCAGACAGCTCCGGATGCCCAGACACCAAGAACCCACCCAGACACCAAGAACCCACCCAGACACAGAAAATCCGCTACTTCCGGTTTGTCGGATCCTAGTCATAGACCTTCCTTGAATCAGCTAGTACAGCTTCTTTTTATTATTATTTTTTATTTCTTATTTTATTTTCTAGAGATGGGGTCTTGCTATGTTGCCCAGGCTGGTCTTGAACTCCTGGGCTCAAGCGATCCTCCCACCTCAGCCTCCCAAAATGCTGGGATTACAGGTGTGAGCTGCCACGCCTGGCCTAGTGCAGATTCTTGACAGATGACTGGGGGGATGACTCTACCCATGACAGGCAAGAAAAATCCCATTCACGACTCTGGAAGGTTCTCTCCCACATGGCTCAGACAATAGTTCAGCTTCAGGAATGAGAGAGAAGACAGACTTTCTTTTAGTATAATATACAAAGTTGCAAGGAATGGCTTTTTATTTTTATTTACTTACTTTTAAATTTTTAAATAAGATAAACCAATTAAAATTCTTACACAGTAAAACATTCTTGCCAAGAATAAGAGTACACTGTATGAAAGGATATTTGATTCCTACAAATGAGTCCCAATAGGCCCCATTACATTTGTTTACAAGAGACACTGCAAATAGGGAAT
>NW_012119210.1:230881-231886 GCF_000951035.1 Colobus angolensis palliatus | reverse complement strand
GTCTCAAAAAACAAAACAAAACAAAAAAACTGAGATATAATTTACATCCCAGACTGGAGTGCAGTGGCACGATCTCAATTCACTGCAACCTCAAGTTTCTGGGCTCAAATGATCCTCCCACCTCAGCCTCCCAAGTAGCTGAAACCACCTTCATACACCACCACGCCCAGCTAATACTCTTATTTTGTAGAGATAGGGTCTTGCTATGTTCAAGACCAGGCTGGTCTTAAATTCCTGGGCTCAAGTGATCCTCCTGTCTCAGCCTCCCAAAATGTTGGCATTACAGGCATAAGCCACTGTGCCTGGTGGCCATAACACTTTTTATGTTTAAGTTTTTTGTTGTCCTGGGTGAAACAGAAAGGAACAGGTAGGCTGGCTGCCCTGCGGCCCAGGCCTCCCCACAGCTTCCCTCCTACTGCAGCACTCCCAGAGTTGATCTACCCTCAGCCCTTCCTAGAGGAAATGGCAAAAAGGAAGCTCAAAGGCTGGAAGCAGAAGGGTAGGCAGGTATTGGGGGTGAGGGCAGAGATCAAGGGTGGAAGGAGAGTGAGCAGAGCCAGAATATGAGGACAGGGACATCTATAGGGACACTGGCAGGTCGAGGAATGGGGCCCTGTTGTGACCTGCTGAACATGAGATGGTGACATGGGGGTGCCACGCCCAACTTGGCACAGCCCCGAGAGGCTGTGGGTATGAAAATATCCCTGCCAACAAAAGTAAGGAACTGTAGGCCAGGTGCAGTGGTTCACACCTCCAATCCCAGCACTTTGGGAGAGTAAGGCAGGCAGATCACCTGAGGTCAGAAGTTCAAGACCAACCTGGCCAACATGGTGAAACCTCCTCTCTACTAAAAACACAAAAATTAGCCAGGCGTGGTGGCAGGCACCTTAATCCCAGCTACTTGGGAGGCTGAGGCAGGAGAATCGCTTGCAGCTGGCAGGTGGAGGTTGCAGTGAACTGAGATTGCGCCTCTGGACTCCAACCTGGGTGACAGAGCAAGACTCT
>NW_012119210.1:226921-230276 GCF_000951035.1 Colobus angolensis palliatus | reverse complement strand
AAACACACCAAGTTCGTGCGGGACATGATTCGGGAGGTGTGTGGCTTTGCCCCGTACGAGCGGCGCGCCATGGAGTTACTAAAGGTCTCCAAGGACAAACGGGCCCTCAAGTTTATCAAGAAAAGGGTGGGGACGCACATCCGCGCCAAGAGGAAGTGGGAGGAGCTGAGCAACGTATTAGCCGCTATGAGGAAAGCTGCTGCCAAGAAAGACTGAGCCCCCTCCCCTGGCTTCTCCCTGAAATAAAGAACAGCTTGACACACACACACACACACACACACACACACACACACAAAAGTAAGAGCTGCAAACAGGGCCTGTGGGCAGGCAGTCACCTGGCAGTGAGGAGAGAGACACCGACAAGTGGAGGGTAAAGACCCAGGCATCTGACCACTCACCCATGCCCGTGGCAGGGTCACCTCACCTCCTAGAGCAGCTCTATTCCTGGCTTCCACAGATGCCTCAGGCCCAGCCCCTCAAGATCAAAAACAGCTGTGATTTTCTCCGCCTTCTTCCCCAGCTGCAAGGGAATGACGGGGGTGAGACCCTGTGAGGGTCACTGCCCCAACCCCTATCCAAGATGGGGCTGGGCCTGAGCCCAGGGCACTGGCCTGGCTTGTCTCGGCTTGCATGGCATGGAGATGGGGGGAGGGAAGGGGCCATCCCACAGGATGCCAGGACTGGAGTGGCCCAAGGACCGCCCTCTTTGTGTCTGTCCATGGGAGGGCAAATTGCTGTATTGCAGTTCCCTCTTTGGTCCAGTGAGGCTGAAATCCCTGTCCCTCTCATCCAATGAGGCTGCAGAGGGCAGTGTGGCCCAGTGGGTTGAGTGGGCTTTGGGGCCAGTTGGGGGAGAAACGAGTCCCAGTTTAGCCACATACTGTGTGGCCTTGGGTGGGTCCTTGGCCTCTCTGAACCTGCATTCACTCCTCAGTACCAGGAGGAAGGTGAATTCTGGGTGTGGGGCTCAGGGGGTGAGGGTGCTATGTCCCGCTGCAGCCGCCCAGGGTGGCACCCACACACCTTCTGACTCTGCAGCTCACACTCCCGCAGGGGCAGCTCACAGCTCTGGAAGCTGTCGCTGAGCAACTCCTGTTTGGAGGCCGAGAGCAAGAGGCCCTTGGGGGTCCAGGCTTCCCATGATGTGGTACCAGACAGGGCTGCCCTCACCGTCCTGGCCGCATGTGCCGTTGGCGTTGTACAGCCTGACCACCTGGATGCATACGCAGGAGACGGGGCTCAGTGCCGAGGGCCGAGGGCCCAGGGATCAGGGCATGGGTTTGAGAGATGCTCACCTCTGGGGGCTGCCAGGCAAGGATGCTGGCCAGGTCTTGTTGCTTCCGGAACTCCATATGCTGCAGAGACATGGCAGGAGGTGGTGAAGTTTCTGCCTGTCCCAAAGACCTCTGTGGATACCTGGGGATACCAGGCCAGGTCCCTCTGCCTGCAACAACTAAGGGCTTGCCAGAGCATCCTCAGGCTCCACTGACATAGAATTGGGGAATGGAAACAGGATGGGGACATGCATCTGAGAGGCCAGGAGAGACCCAGAAAGGAACAGGGGAGGCCTGCACTCTGCAGCTGTCTCCCCCTGCATCCTTCCAGATGTTTCCCATGGCCCCTCCCGCATGGCCACCCTGGGAGTCAGACTCTCCTCCCTGACTTCCAGTTGCCCTTAAGCAAAAACTTATACCCCTTACAAGGCCTGCAGGGCCTGGCTGATGGGTTGGGGCCACCCATGCAAACTCATCACTTCTCTTTCTCTCTCCAACACGATCTCCGTGTGCTCCTAGAATATACCAGCTCAGGCCAGGCACAATGGCTCACGCCTATAATCCCAGCATTTTGGGAGGCCAAGGTGGGTGGATCACCCGAGGTCAGGAGTTCAAGACCAGCCTGGCCAACATGATGAAACCCTGTCTCTACTAAAAATACAAAAATTAGCCAGGTGTGGTGGTGCATGCCTGTAATCCCAGCTACTTGGGAGGCTGAGGCAGGAGAATCCCTTGAACCTGGGAGGCAGAGGTTGCAGTGAGCTGAGATCACGCCATTGCACTCCAGCCTGGGCAACAGAGCAAGACTATCTCAAAAAGAAAAAAAAAAAAAACACACCAGCTCATTCCCACCTCAGGGCCTTTGCATGGGCTGTGCCCTCCACCCTGATCTTCACATGCTTGCTTCCTTTTGGGCATTCATGTCCCTACTGAAATGTCCCTGATCTCTCTTCCCTCTTTTCCTGTTTTGCTGTCTTCATTGTACTTTCCATTCTCAGGAATTGTCTTCTTTGTTCCTCTGGTTTCTTTTTTCTCTCTTTCCATCACTGCAGTCTCCCCAGCGCCTAGTGCTGGGCCAGGTTTACCTTCCAGTCTCAATGAATGGGTGTTCCATGAATCAATGAATGGATGGATTAATGAATGAATAAATTTGTGCCTCAGACTTGGGATAGGAAACAGGACCAGGCTAGGCAGGGAGAGGTGTCAACCCCACCTTCCGCAGCAGGTCCTCTGATTTCTGCAGGTCAAAGCTCCAAGCTGCAACAAGAGACAAGGTTATGGTTGTGGAATTCTAGAGGCTCACTCCAGGTGTCAGGCGTCTGAGCCCAAGCCAAGCCATCGCATCCCCTGTGACTTGCACGTATACACCCAGATGGCCTGAAGTAACTGAAGAATCACAAAAGAAGTGCCTGTAATCCCAGCTACTCGGGAGGTTGAGGCAGGAGAATCACTTGAACCCCGGAGGCAGAGGTTGCAGTGACACTGCTTGAGCCCAGGGGTTCGAGACCAGCCTAGGCAACATAGTGAGACTCTGTCTCTATAAAAAGAAAAAACAAAAGAAAAATTATATATAAGGTTGCCTAATGGCCATGGTGAGATTATGGATGATTTATAGAAATATCGTTGTGTTTTTCTTTTTCTATACCTTCCAGATTTTCCATGATAAATGGGCTCTGATTTTATAATCAGAAAAACACCCAGTGGATGTTATAAACAAATGGGAGTAAGGTCCTAGCAGCCCCAGAAGGCTGTCAATGCAGTCCTCTGCCCCGAGCCCAGCCCCAGCTGGGCTGTCACCCGGCTTTCTAGGAGTCAGCCATCGGCTCACTGGCTTTGCAGCAGCACTTCCACCGAGAGCCTGTGGCTGGTGAGAACCACGTGGTTTCACTTGGTCCCCAGGGCCTTGGGGAGTAGTTCTCACATTGATTTCACCTGGGCATCATAACAACCATGAAAGGTGCTGGTGTGGGGGAAGAAAGTCTCATTCACTATGAGGAAACTGAGGGCCCAACAGAAGGGGGCCATTGGCCCCAGGTCTCATACATGAAAGGACAGCCCCTCCACACCTGTGGGTGTTTCTC
>NW_012119210.1:223292-224741 GCF_000951035.1 Colobus angolensis palliatus | reverse complement strand
AGACCCCCTAGCCCAGCCTTATCATAACTTATATAAAGTACACACCAGGCTCAGAGGCAAGTTGCCATCACAGGTTTTACCAAGGCTATTCATCACAGATTAACCGACATCCAGGGATGTGAAATCCTGTGTACTCTGCAATAGTAGGAGCAGGCGTGACGATCAACATGGTTTTCACAGTGGTTTTCTCACTGCAGCTGAAACCAACTCCAGCCCTACTGCCTGCCCCTTATGTACCCCTCAGGGAAGGATCTAAGTGTAGGAGTTACAGTCACATTTTCGGAGCCACTGAGAATCCTGTCTGTGCATTCGGATTCCTGGGATTCTGACATTTCTCTCAAGAGCAAACTTCTTCCCTAACCTGGTCCCCAAACTCTTTTTATGAGAGGATGTTAAGCAACTGGCCTCTAACATCAGACTGACCTGACTTTGTCACCTGCTAGCATAGTGGCCTTGGTCAAGTGGTTTAACCTTTATAAGCCACAGTTTCCTCCAATGCAAAAACAAAGCTAACAATAATACCTGCCAAATTGGGTTGAACAAGGAGGAGGAGGAGGGAAGGAGAAGAAAGAAAATAATAGATAAATGGCCGGGGGTGGTGGCTCATGCCTGTAATTCCAGCACTTTGGGAGGCTGAGGCAGGTGGATCACTTGAGGTCAGGAGTTTGAGACCAGCCTGGCTAACATGGTGGAACCCCATCTCTACTAAAAAACAAAAATTAGCTGGACGTGGTGGCAGGCACCTGTAAATCCAGATACTCAGGAAGCTGAGGGAGGAGAATCACTTGAGCCCAGGAGGCGGAGGTTGCCGTGAGCCAAGATTCTGCCACTGCACTCCAGCCTGGGTGACAGAGTGAGACTGACTCAAAAAATAAATAATACAGAAAAACTGCTATACCCGTTGCCTGGTACAGAGTAAGTGTCCAAAATATGAAAGTATTTCCACTCCTTGTACTAGCCACCTCCAAGATGACCATCAGTGATCCTTACCTGGCATTCACTCCCTGTTCTGCTAAACAAAAATTATAGGAGGCCATTGCTTTGTACTAAACTCCTGCACTAGGTCCCAACAGACAAGACCAAAAATCAAGATGGAGTCCCCATGCTTACTAAACTGAAACTGAGTTGTTATCTGACCTGAGAAATCAAGAGATAGCCCAGACAGGCACGGTGGCTCATGCCTATAATACCAGCACTGTGGCAAGCTGAGGGAGGTGGATTACTGGAACACAGGAGTTCTAGACCAGCCTGAGCAACATGGCAAAACTCTGTCTCTACAAAAAATACACACAAAAATTAGCCAGGTGTGGTGACGAGCTCCTATAGTCCCAGTTACTAGGGAGGCTGAGGTGGGAGGATCGCTTGAGCCCAGGAGGTCAAGACTACAGTGAGGTCAGCCTGGCCTGCAGAGTGAGACCTTGTTTAAGAGAGAGAGAGAGAGATAGAGAG
>NW_012119210.1:215179-216162 GCF_000951035.1 Colobus angolensis palliatus | reverse complement strand
CTGCCGGAACTCGCACTGGCCAGCGAGCGCGGCGCGCAGCCCGGGTTCCCGCCCGCGCCTCTCCCTCCACACTTCCCCGCAAACAGAGGGAGGCGGCTCCGGCCTCAGCCAGCCCAGAGAGGGACTCCCACGGTGCCGTGGTGGACTGAAGGTCTCCTCAAGCACCGCCAGAGTGGATGCCAAGGCCGAGGAGGCGCTGAGAGTGAGGGCTGCTAGCACACTGTCACCTCTCAGCGTGAAGCCAACTGCCATTGGTTGTGAGGATACTCAAGCGGCCCCTGTGAGGAAGAACTGAAGCCTCCTGCAGCCTCCTGCCAACAGCCAGCACAGACTTCCCAGCTACGTTGGGCATCTTGGAAGCAGATCCTCCTGTCCCAAACCTTCAGATGACTGCATCCCTGATGGATATCTTGACTGCAACCTCATGAGAGACCCTGAGTCAGAGCCACCCCACTAAGCGTTTCCATAATTCCTGGCCACAGAAATCATGAGAGAGAATAAATGTTTGCAGTTGTTTTAAATGGCAATATTTTGGAGTAATTTGATAAACTCAATAGATACCTAATACACTCCTCATTCATGCAGTTGACACTACCCCAGCCCCACGCTCTATCCTTACCTCGGAGCCAGCGCAGGAGGAAGTAGTCATCAGGACTGGGCAAGGCAGATGGCACATCTTGGATGTTCTCCTGGAACTGAGGACAGACAGGGAGAGAGCTGGGTCAGAGGTCAACCACCCTCAGTCCTGCAGGTCTCAACTGTGCTTGAGGAAGGGGATGTCTGAGTGAAGAGGGCCCACTCGGGCTGGTAGGATCAGGGCCTGGGTCAAGCCGTAACAGTTTGTTTTCTCCGTCTTGGAAATGGGATGATAGAACCAACTACAGGCCAGGCGCCATGGCTCGCTTTGGGAGGCACTGGCGGGAGGATCACCTGAGGTCAGAAGTTCGAGACCAGCCTGGCCAACATGGTGAATCACCCCATCT
>NW_012119210.1:212226-214393 GCF_000951035.1 Colobus angolensis palliatus | reverse complement strand
AATTAGCCGGGCGTGGTGGCGGACGCCTGTAATCCCAGCTACTTGGGAGGCTGAGGCAGGAGAATCGCTTGAACCCAGGAGGTGGAGGTTACAGCGAGCCAAGATCGCACCATTGCACTCCAGCCTGGGGCACAAGAGCAAGACTTCGTCTCAAACAAACAAACAAACAAACAAAAACCTACCACACTGAACATGAGAGAGAATTAAACGTGGATTAAACACAGAGAAGGTTTACAAGCCTGACTCAGGGATGCGGGGGCAGGGAGGGGCCCTCTTTAGGGCGCTAATCTTTATCCTTAGGAAGCCTTCAGGCCAGGTCAGGTGGGAGCATAAACTGCACAGAGTATGAGGCTCAGAGAGGTTGAGCAATTTGCCTAGTGTCACACAGCCAGCAAGTGGCAGAACTGGTTGGCTGATTCTAGAATTGCAATAAAGATAATTGAGATCTTTAAACAGAATTTGTGTCAATTTTGTCTTTCACGGTTCCCTCCCACACTTACGCAGGGCTGAGCTGTGTACCTGATAGGTTAGGGTTGAAATGATGGACTGTGATTTAGAAGGCTTCACTGTAAAGACATGGTTTGGAACCCGTTAGCCAGGCCCGAGTGAGGGGTGGCTTGACCTGGCCTGGGAATTGGTTGGGATAGTTCAGCTGACCCTGGGCCCACCCTGCAGGGTCTGAGAGCTGAGGGTCCGTTCCTGGGTGGATGTCATTGACTGTAGGCTAAAGCCAGCCTCCAACACTGATGAATGTGGTAAGGAAAAGAGCACTGGACAAAGAGTCACCAGGTCCCACTGTGGCCTTGTCTGAGTCATTCTGCTCTCTCTGGGTCTTATTCTCATTGGACCCCAAATGGACCCTCAAAGGACTTTCCCTGACCCCCACCCAAAATGGACTGATAACCTTTGTCTACAGGAATATGAGAGAGTGTTTGGCCCTTGGCTAAGCATTAAATGAATCCTGACATGATACTGCCATTATACCAATTCCCTAAGTGAGGAAAGTGAGGCTGGAGATGGTGAAGGGACTTCTTAGCCAACATGAGCAATTTTTTCTTTCAATTTCTGACTTCAGTTGTCTTTTAAGAGGGTTATCCCAGTCTAAGCAGAATGTCCTTTTCCTGATGCCGAACACCGCCCCTCGTTTTTGTTCCTTTTTTTCTTTTTTGAGTATTGTATTTTGAACTCATGGGCGTTAAGATCAATTACTTGGCCAGGTGAGGTGGCTCATGCCTGTAATCCCAGCACTTTGGCCAACCAAGGCAGGTGGATTGCTTGAGCTCAGGAGTTTGAGACTAAGGGAGGAGACCACTGCTATTCCTGCTGCCCTCCTCCCCCACCTTGCCTAATTCAAAGACAGAAGAAAAGAGAGAGAGAAACAAAAGTAAGATAAATAGCCAGACAACCTTGGCACCACCACCCAGTCCTAGGAGTTAAACAAAGTAATAACATCAACCCCTGGCCTAAACTACTTGTGTTATCTGTAAATTCCAGACATTGTATGAAAAAGAGCATTGTAAAACTTTCTGTTCTGTTAGTTGATGCATGTAACCCCCGGTCACATTTCCCACACTTTGCTCGATTTATCACAACCCTTTGACGTGAACTCCTTAAAGTTCTAAGCCTTTAAAAAGGCCAAGTATTTCTTTCTCGGGGAGCTCGGCTCTTAAGACGCCAGTCTGCGGACGCTCCCGGCCGAATAAAAAAACCTCTTCCTTCTTTAATCTGGTGTCTGAGGAGTTTTGTCTGTGGCCAGTCCTGCTATAAGACCACCCTGGGCATCAAGGTGAAATCTCATTACTACAAAAAATACATTAGCCAGGCGTGGTGGTGCACGCCTGTAGTCCCAGCTACTTGGGAGGCTGTGGTGGGAGAATTGCTTGAGCCCAGGAGGCAAATATTGCAGTGAGCTGAGATCATGTCACTGCACTCCAGCCTGGGCAATAAATCAAGACCCTGTCTCAAAAAAAAAAGATCAATTGGCTGGGTGCGGTGGCTCATACCTGTAATCCCAGAACTTTGGGAGGCCAAGGCAGGCAGATCACTTGAGGTCAGGAGTTCGAGATCAGCCTGGCCAACACGAGATCAGGAGTTCGAGATCAGCCTGGCCAACACGAGATCAGGAGTTCGAGATCAGCCTGGCCAATACGGTGAAACCCCATCTCTA
>NW_012119210.1:208995-211098 GCF_000951035.1 Colobus angolensis palliatus | reverse complement strand
AAAAAAAAAAAAAGAAGAAAGAAAATTTCAAATAACCTATGTGGCTTGCATTTATGGTGGCGTGGTATTTCTATTGGCTAGTGCTGGTGTAGCCTCTGGCTGCCAAGTCCCTCACGGTTGGGAAGAGACCCAGAGCTGGAGAGTTCAAAAGAACCTCAGGGACCTTGAGTCCTGCCCCCCACCATGGCAGAAGGAGAAACTGAGGCTGGTGTAGGAGTCTCTCCCTTCACTCACCTGGGCCAGCGACTTCTCCTGCGATGGGCTCAGGTCTGCGA
Source organism: Colobus angolensis palliatus (assembly GCF_000951035.1). Taxonomy (NCBI): domain Eukaryota; kingdom Metazoa; phylum Chordata; class Mammalia; order Primates; family Cercopithecidae; genus Colobus; species Colobus angolensis. The sequence continues at coordinate 210,823 of NW_012119210.1, read as the reverse complement.
TGGGCTGCCCATGAGTGGGTCCAGGCTCTGCTCTGTGGCTCCCTCCAGGTGGCCTGCCTTTTGCCCCGCTGGCAGCCATGCCCACATTTATCACTGCCCAGAAATCCCACTCCTTCCTGTCAGCCCTAGGGCAACTGGTGGGGCTCATTTCCTTACTAGGTGCCTCAGGCACGGAGCCCTGGACTCAGCCTGCCCTGGGTTCACATCCTTACTTGCAAAATCAGGACAGCGACGTTTCCTGGGAGTGTTGATGTGGGCATGTTGAAATTGACACCACCTGATTTCATGCACATGGGGGTAGCAGTTCATCCTGCCTCTCAGTCCCCTACCCTCTACTCCTGTGGTCCCTTCAGATGCCTCCTTGAGCCAAGACAAGTCATCTCTCATCCCCAACAGAGACCCAGAAGTCACTGTCATGCTTTCACTCTCATCCCAGGCTTCATCTACCACCTGACATGTTCAGAGCAACTGCCCATGATTCATCCCAGCTGTTAGGGCACATGGCTTCAGGATTGAGGATGAGACTTCCCAGGCCCAGACCCAAACAGGTGGATGTGCAATCCTGAGCTGGGCCACACCTGGCCTGGGAGCCAGGATGAGAGGTGAGGAGGGACTCCTGGCTATATCTGCCCCCACCACCCACTGGACAAGCAGAAAGCCAGAGCCCAAGATGAGGACACATGAGATCACATGGTGTGCATGGGACCTGGAACACAGTAGGTATTTGTAGTAGTCTGGGTTGCCCTGAGACAAGGAGATCAGGGCAAGTTTATTAGAGATGTGTCCTGAGAAAGACAAATAGGGAAGTGTGGAAACAAGACAGAGAACGGAAGGCAGCGGTATAGGACTAGTTATCAAGGAAGTACAGAAGAACTCAATCTCAGTGGGGACTTCTGGGAGACAGCAGGGAACCTGCCCATCAGCGTTTCCTTGCCTGAATGGGGAGGGAACTGGGGTATTTATACAGCAACTCAGGACAGTCTTCAGTTGAGGGTTGCCCCAGGGGCTGTCAATTCTGCTGGCACTTCTGGCCTGCTGTGCACACAATTCAGAAGGCTGGAGAGCGTCCTTAGGCAGAGAAACACAGGTTCTGCAGCTGGGGAGTAGTGAGGCTGAGGTGATATAGGCAGGCATCGCCAGCTTCAGCTCTAAACGGAGACCATTTGCTGGGCTCCATGTCAAGTTCTAGTCCAAAGGCTTCATGTGCTCCTTGAGCCCCAGACTATTGCTCCCTACCTGACAGAGCCTGGAAGAGGGAAGCATCATGCCTGGGGCCATGCAGCCATGGAGTGACAATCAGGACTATCTGGACCTGGTGCTTACTCAGGACATTGTATCCCCCACGGCTGGCTCCTGGCAGAGGCATGCACATAGGTGGCCTTTCTAAGTCCCAGGAGAGTCCCCCTAGCCCTGGAAGAGGGTAATGAGCAGATCTGCCTCTTTTGCAGGGTGGGGCCTCCCCAGTACCCAACACACCTCAGGCTGGAGCTTGAGCCATAAGGGGTAAAGTCAGGAACTCTCCCCTACTCTCGTCTCCTCCCCCTGGATCCCTGCTCCCAGCACCTCTGGCCCATCTTCTTCTTCGTTTTCTTTTCTTTTTATTTTTGAAACAGAGTCTTCTTGCTCTGTCGCCTAAGCTGGAGAGCAGTGGCTCACTGCAACCTCCTCCTCCCAGGTTCAAGCTATTCTCCTGTCTCAGCCTCCCGAGTAACTGGAATCACAGGCGCACGCCACCACACATGGCTAATTTTTGTATTTTTAGTAGAGACAGGGTTTCACCTTGTTGGCCAGGCTGGTCTTGAACTCCTGACCTCAAGAGATCTGCCCA
>NW_012119210.1:202298-204835 GCF_000951035.1 Colobus angolensis palliatus | reverse complement strand
CTCCCTACTTCACTTCCCCACTCCTTGTCTTCCTTCCCTTCTATATTTAATCTTGTGTTCCTCTGTCTTTCAACATTTATTAAAAGTCTACTGTGTGCCAGGCACTGGCCTAGCCCTGGAGGCCAATTGTGCCAATGTGTCCTGGTCCCTGTCCTAGAGGAGCCCACTCCAGGGGGCTCGCAAGACGAGCAAATCAACAGTTGCATCCTGAGTGGGCAGAGCCCCGATGGGGAATAACAGGAGGCTGTGGGAGTCCCAGGCCCTATGCTAGGCTGGTGGTTGGGTGTCAGGGAAGAATGCCTGGAGGAGAAGGCGGCAGAGCTTGTTTTGAAAACATAGAACAAAGTTAGGCCTGCAAAGGGAAGGGAGCCTTGCGGTAGATGGAAGAGTATGTGCAAGACCACAGAGGCGGACAGGAACATGGCTTCTCCCTACGGTGGCAAGGACCATGGCGGGATTGGAGCACATGTGAGCCTGGAGCTGCAGGTGCAGGGTGGCTGGCTAGAAAGGGTGAGCGTGGGTCAGGTGTGGTGGCTCACACCTGTAATCCTAACATTTTGGGAGGCCAAGGTGGGGGACTGCCTGAGTTCAGGAGTTCGAGACCTGGGCAACATGGCAAAACCCTGTCTCTACTAAAAATACAAAAAATTATCTGGGCATGGTGGCACGTGCCTGTAATCCCGGCTACTCGGGAGGCTGAGGCATGAGAATTGCTTGAACCTGGGAGGTGGAGGTTGCAGTGAGCTGAGATCATACCATACCCAAGCAACAAGAATGAAACTCTGTCTCAAAAAAAAAGAAAGAAAGGAAGAAAGAAAAGAAAGAAAGAAAGAAAGAAAGAAAGAAAGAAAGAAAGAAAGAAAGAAAGAAAGAAAGAAAGAAAGAAAAGAAAGAAAAGAAAAGAAAAGAAAGGAAAAAAGAGCGAGCTTGCTGGAGAGAAGCCAGGTGGGGATCCAGGCAAGGTGGAGAGGCTGGACCTAGCACAGAGGTGCGGCATAGAGTCTGTTAATTTCCTGGGGCTGCCATAACAAAATGCCACAAACTGCTGGGTGGCTTAAAATAACAGGAAATGATGACTGAAATCAAGGGATTGGCGGAGCTGGGTTTCCTCTGAGACTCTGGGTAGAACTTTCCCTTTCCTATTCCTAGCTTCTGGTGGTGGCCTCAATCCTTGGCGCTCCTTGGCTTGCAGTTGCCTCACTCCAATCCCTGCCTGTTGTGACATGGCGTTCCTCTTGTGCATCTGTCCTCACGTGGCATTTCCACTTCTTGGCTGTTTTTTTTTTTGAGACAGAGTCTCACTCTGTCACCCTGGCTGAGTGCAGTGGTGCAATTTTAGCTCACTGCAACCTCTGTCTCCCAGGTTCAAGTGATTCTCGTGCCTCAGTCTCCCAAGAAGCTGGGACTACAGGTGTGCACCACCACACGTGGCTAATTTTTGTATTTTTTAGTAGAGACGGGGTTTTGCCATATTGGTCAACCTGGTCTCAAATTCCTGATCTCAAGTGACCTGCCTGCTTTGGGCTCCCAAAGTGCTGGGAATATAGGTGTGAGATACCACGCCTGTCCCATTTCTACTTATAAGCCCACCAGCCAGAATGGATTAGGGCCCACTGAATGACATTATTTTAACTTGATTACATCTGCAAATATCCTTTTTTTTTTTTTTTTTTTTTTTTTTTTTTTTTTTTTTTTGTTAAGAGACAGGGGCCCACTGTGTTGCCCAGGCTGGTCTTGAACTCCTGACCTCAAGAGATCTGCCCACCTCAGCCTCCCAAAGTGCTGGGATTACAGGAGTGAGCCATTGCACCCAGCCTTGGCCCATCTTCTTCAAGCTGGCTTCTGAATATGTCTCTCCTCTGCTCCAAAGCCTCCCTGGGCTCCTTATTACCCTCAGTAAAAACTGTCAATGCCTTCGCCTAGACTCAAGGCCCTTTTGGGTACCTCCTGAGCTAATTTCCCTTCCTTTCTCCCTTATCCCAGGTCCCTTGCCTCCCCTCCATTCCCTTTCCAGCTTTTTCTTCTGCTGTTCCCTCTCCCTGGAATGCCTTTCTTGCAACATCCTTGTATTCAATCCCTGCCTCCCACAATGCCTACTTCAAATGCCTTCTCTTTGGCAATGTCCTTTCTGATATGTTTCTTTTTTTTTTTTTTCTGCTGGGAAGCAAATCCCCAGCCCCCTAAAATCCCACACCCCACCGTCATCTTCCATCCTTCCAGCGATTGTGATCTGTCACAGGTCTCACTCTTGGGCTCCTTGAGGGTCTGGTTCATCATGGTACATTCCCACTCCAGCACCGACTGTGTTGCATTGTACACAGTAGGTGCTCAATAAAAGCTCACCACACCTGTAATCCCAGCACTTTGGGAGGTCAAGGTGGGCGGATCACCTGAGGTTTGGAGTTCAAGACCAGCCTGGCCAAATGGTGAAACCCCATCTCCAAAAATACAAAAATTAGCCAGGTGTGGTTGTGCACACCTGCAATCTAAGCTACTTAGGAGGCTGAAGGAGAAGCGCTTTAACTTGAGAGGTGGAG
>NW_012119210.1:198710-202218 GCF_000951035.1 Colobus angolensis palliatus | reverse complement strand
CAGCACTTTGGGAGGCTGAGGTGGGTGGATCGCTTGAGGCCAGGAGTTTGAGATCAGCCTGCCCAACATGGCAAAACTCCATCTCTACTAAAAATACAAAAATTAGCCTGGTATGCTGGCTCATGCCTGCAATCCCAGCTACTCAGGAGGCTGAGGCAGGAGAATTGCTTGAACCCGGCAGACTGAGGTTGCAGTGAGCTGAGAATGCACAACTGCACTCCAGCCTGGATGACAGAGCAAGACTCCATGTAAAAAATAAATAAATAAAACAAATAAAAATAAAATATAAATTTTGTTAATAAAAGAGTTAATAACTGTAACAATGCTATTAGAACAAAGCAAGCGGATTGTAAATTCCAATGCAGTAATTTATATTCCTGACACCTGCTGTCTGACAGGTTTGTTCTCCTTGGATCCCTAAGGGCCTCAAAATCCTGGTGACAATAATAAAAATAAATCATGCAATAGGCTGGGTGGAGTGGCTCATGCTTATAACCCCAGCACTTTGGGAGGCCAAGGCAGGAGGATAGTGTGAAGCGAGGAGTTTGAGATCAGCCTGGGCAACATAGCAAGACCCCATTTCTACAAAAAGGAAAAAGTTAGCCAAGTGTGGTGGCAAGTGCCTGTAGTCCTACCTACTTGGGAGGCTGTGGCAGGAGGATCACTTGAGCCCAGGAGTTTGAGGCTGCAGTGAGCCAAGATCATGCTACTGCACTCCAGCCTGAGCAATAGGGCGAGACTCTATCTCAAAATAAATAAATAAATAAATAAAATTATTACTGGCACTTCTAGGCCTTTAGGGGCCCGAGGAAATATGATTACTATGGAATTCCTTAAACTCAGAATATTATATTGCACACTAAGTTACATTTATCTTTGATTAATAAAAGTGAGGAAGGCCAGGCATGGTGGCTCACACATGTATTCCCAACACTCTGGGAGGGTAACAGAGAAGGAATGCTTGAGGCCAGCAGTTGGAGACCACTCATCTCTATAAAAAACCAAAGGCGGGAGCAATTATCTCATGAATTTGGGATTAGTAACATCTTGTCCTGTGACTAATCTTAGCTACTGTCAGTGGGTTTTTTTCCCTTATTTCTCTCCATACGAATTAACAGTCTCATGGGTGTGCTGCAAACAATATTATTTCTTGACACAAAGAACATTATGAAGGTGCAGGCAGTGGCTCTAAGGAACTGGTGGGGTCAAACCTCTCTCAGGGTGACGGACTGTCCTGATTGCCTGGGACAGAGGGGTTTCCTGGAAAATAGGAGTTTCAATGCTAAAGCCAGGATAGTTCCAGATAACTGGGACAGTTGGTCACCTTAACTCCTCCCTACTCTACTCAGGCCAGAAGCTCACTCCTAGGATGCAATAACCCAAGCCCAGTGAGAGGTTAATAGCTGACTGGTATGGGTTTGAATTCTGACTCTGGCACTAACTTGTTCTGTGACTTTGGGTAGGTCACTTAACTTCTCTGAGTTTTAGTCTAAAAGCTGGGATATTTGGATAAGGTATGTAAGCACCCGGCCTGGAACCTGACACAAATAGGTCTCCAATAAAGAGTCACTTGAAGCCAGGCATAGTGGTATTCTCCTCCAGCTATTCAGGGGAGGCTGAGGCAGGAGGATCACTTGAGCCCAGGAGTTTGAGACCAGCCTGGACAACATAGTGAGATCCTGTCTCAAAAAAAAAATTAAAAATAGTCACCTGACTGTGGCTTCTGCCATTCAGACCTGGATGCCATCTCCTAGCTGGAAGACTGAAAGTCCTGTGCCCCAGGACTTTCTCTCCCACTGGGGATGCTGAATGAGGCGAGTGGTTAGAGCTGGGTGCGTCCACATCCTAGTCAGTCACACCCAGCCTGCATTGGTTTCTTGGTGGCCATCTTCCCCTCTGGATATGAGCCCCAGGAGGGATTGACCAACTTGTTTTTTGTTGGTGGTGATTTTTGTTTGTTTGTTTGTTTTTGTAGAGACAGGATTTTGCCATGTAGCTGAGGCTGGTGTAACTCCTGGGCTCACTAGATCTGCCCACCCCAACCTCCCAAAGTCCTGGCAGGCACTAATAACAAGTTGGCTAGCTTGTTGTTGACTGCTGTATGCTCAGAGCAGCTCAGGGCTGGGGGATACAACAGGGATTTGGTGGATACCTTTTTTTTTTTTTATTAATTGAATGGAACCTCACAGTGGAGCGGGGAAGCCCAGGGCTTTTGTCGGGGCACAGTACAGGCAGGTGTGGAAGGCGGCCTGGGATGGGAGGGTAGAAGTGGGTGAGGCAGGCTAGGAGCCTGGGATCAGTAGTGATGGAGGGGGAGGGTGGAGGAGGGGAGAGACAGGCACTGGAGATGGGAAGGGATTGGGGTCCCTGGGAGGCGGTTTGAGTCCCTGGTCTAATATGTCCTGCAACGTGACCTCAGGCAAATCCCTTCTCCTGCCCGAATGTCCGTTCCCACATCTGTAAAATGGGACAGTAATTTTAACGACTTTAGTTATTGTAAGGATTAATGAAGTCTGTGCAAGAAGCCCTTAGCCTGGGCCCAGGGCCTGCTGCCAATGCCCTACTGAGTGGCCCCACCCCTGCCATCTCCCTGTCTCTTCCTCCCTCTCTCTTTATTCTGATCCGGCCACACCCTCTACCCGCCCAGTCCCCTACTCTAGTCCTACCGCTTGGTGTGTGATCTTGGTGAAGCGATTGTCCCTCTCTGAGCACCCTTCATTGTCTCTAGCATGAGATAATAACAGTGCCCAGGTCGCTGGGTTTTGGTGAAGATGAGTTGAAATAATGCCCTTAGCCTAGTGCTGGGCACACACAGAGTGAGAAACTTGTACTCCTTAGGATGATCACACACACACGCACACACGCACACGTGTGCACCCACACGCACACATACACATGCACTTCTCCAGGTCTTGGTAGCTCACGGGAGTCCCTGAACCACTAGGACTATAGCACATAGCAAAAACACATCAAATCCCTGCCACCCATTGGTCTCTGCCTACAGACTCACCCAGGCACCACTGTGGTCTCCTGGGATCCCCCCACGCCAACCCCCACCCCAAGTCACCACCACTGAGGCTGATTAACAAAAACACAACATCAAATTCCTTTACTTCTGAGGTCTCCCCTTTAAGGGGAGGCAGAAATAGAACATTCTTTTTCGGGGAGGGAAAGGGGTTTAATAAAAACCGGTATAATTAGTTAAATACTGATATCGGTTAGGCCCTCTCTGTGTGCGTGGGCCCAGTCTTGGCTGGCTGCGTCCCCCCAGGAAGCACCCCCCCTCACCCCGGGGTCTGAGGTGGCACCAGGAGGGGGCTGGGGGCGGCCAGCGCCAGCGGCGTCCTGCTCAGCCCCTCCGTCGGGAGCGAGCAGGCAGGCAAGCCGCTGGGCGGTGGGACGTCACCACCGCAGGAAATCGCGAATGAACTTCCAGAGCTTGGTGACCCATAGGTTGGCGCCGAGGTCCATCAGGTACTGGATCTCGGGCGTAAGCATGCGCCGGCAG
>NW_012119210.1:196795-198485 GCF_000951035.1 Colobus angolensis palliatus | reverse complement strand
CCCCCGTCGATGCAGATGGTCCGCATGCGCTCGTTGGCATGGCGCAGGGCTGCCACCTCGCGGGCCATGCGCTCCTGCCCGAAGGCCTCCACCTTGCGCCAGAAGCTGGCGTTGAAGTGGCGGTAGAGGTGGGCGTCCAACATGTTCCAGGCGGTGGCGCGCCCGTACATCTCCCCGGAGAGCCGCGGCACCGGCGAGTCGCGGCGGGCGTTGAGCTTGAAGTAGAGCACGTCCTCCAGCTCCCAGCACAGCAGGTCCTTCAGCAGCACCAGCGACTCGTCGAAGTACTCCTGAAGGAGCACCAGGTGGAAGCGGCGCTCCACCTCCAGGATGTGCTCCTGCACCTGCGGGCTGCCAGGGTCCAGGCCGTTGTCATAGCCCAGGTCGAAGAAGAGCAGGTTTCGGAGGTAGTGGGCATTGAAGCCGTTGGGGTCGTAGTAGCGATCCGGGTCTTGCAGGAACTCGGCCAGCTTGTCGCCGCCCGACAGCTTCCACGTGAGGGGCACCACAGGCCCAAAGTAGTGGAAGGAGGACTCGAACAGGCGGGCGGGGTCGCGGAGCACCGTGATGAAGATGGCGTTGGGCGGCACCAGGCCGCGCACCTCGTCGTAGTGGAAGCGCATGTGGTTGCAAATGATGTTGAAGCAGGCCCCGGGCCGGTAGTCCTGCACCAGACTGCGGGCGAAGAAGGTCGGGTAGTCGAAGTCGTTGCGGCCATTGGGAAAGGCGAACTTGAGCCGGTGCTTCTGGCCGAAGCGGAACAGGATGTTGAGCAGGGTGCTGCTGGCCGTCTTGTGCGTCTTCAAAAACACGATATTGCGCCGCGGCTGGCACTCTCCCGCCGAGCCGTTGGCGCGGTTCACAGCCTCTGGCTCAAGCACAGGCGGAGAGCAGGACGCTGCGGCCTCTGGGGTCCTGCTGGGGACAGAGAGGTGGGGAGAGCCTCAGGGGGGTGCTGGGACCCTCAGGACTCTGGTAGCTAGAGAGGGAGATTGTTGGGGACAGTGGTGGCAAAGGGGCTGGGATAGCGGGACCTGTGGAGCCTGAGTCCAGGCTGGGTGGTCTGGCCGAGTTCCTGCAAGACCCGGATCGCTACTACGACCCCAATGGCTTCAATGCGCACTACCTCCGAAACCCGCTCTTCTTCGACCTGGGCTATGACAACGGCCTGGACCCTGGCAGCCCGCAGGTGCAGGAGCACATCCCGGAGGTGGAGCGCCGCTTCCACCTGGTGCTCCTTCAGGAGTACTTCGACGAGTACTCAGTTTCCTCTTCTGTGAAATGGGGACAATAACAGGCCCTATTCACAGTGTTGTGAGATGAGGCACAAAGGCTTCATTCATGGCCACTGTGTTGCATGTACCATGAATCAGTAGCAGCTTGGGCCACATGAAATTGCCATTTTATAGGACAAAAATGGTCAGTTTTGCAGAAATTTGCAGTTTCCCCTGTTTCAACTTAGTATCACCAAGCACTGGTATTGCACCAGCTACAGGCTGTGCAGAGCAGCCCATGAGGAAGCGGGAGAGCCTGGTTCTCAGGAGCTGGGCCTGGAGTCAGACAGACCCATTTGAATCCATGGACAGGTCACCCCCTCAGGGCTCCATTGGCATCTCAGATGATGCCAATCTAAGCCCTGTACAGTGTTACCTGATTCTCATGTCCTATGAGGAAGGCTCTGTTTTGTTGT
>NW_012119210.1:194444-196090 GCF_000951035.1 Colobus angolensis palliatus | reverse complement strand
ACCTGCCTTTGCCTGCTCTGTGGCCCCCAGCAGGGTCCAGACAGGGACAGAGAGACACTGGAGAGATAGAGAGACAACCACCTTGAAAGAGAGAGCCCCAGGGTTGCAGACAGAGATGGTGGGTGAAGCAACTCAAAGAGAGGTTGGGGAATGGGGCAGGGAGAAGGTTAAAATTTAAAAATTAAAATGAACCAGGTAGCAGAACCAGGGCCCCAAACTTTCCACTCCTTTTAATTTTTAAGCTGGTTGATAAGAAATAAAAGAAAAATAAACAGAAGAAAAAATAAGATAACTAATACTCGTTACCTTATTTTTAGTTATTTTTTCTTCTGTTTCTTTTTCTTGTATTTTTTATAAAAATACATATTTAAAAACTTCTTCAATTTTACTCCAAATTCTCCTAGATCCTGAAGTTATCTTATTTTTTATACCTTTTAGGGCATGATAATGAAATTATTTCCTTTTTTTATACTTTAATTTTTTAAAAATAGAGAGACACAGTTTCGCCATGTTGCCCAGGCTGGTCTCGAACTCCTGGGCTCAAGCAATCCGCCCGCTTTGGCCTCCCAAATTACTGGGATGACAGACGTGAGCCATTGCGCCCAACCATGAAACACTTTTCTAGGGCAAAAGGAAAAAGGCTGGGCACAGTGGCTCACACCTGTCATCCCAGCACTTTGGGAGGATGAGGCAGGCGGAGTGCTTGAGCCAGGAGTTCAAGACCAGCCTGGGCATATGGTGAGACCCTATCTCTACAAAACAAAATTTTAAAAAATTCACCAGGCGTGGTGGCACATGCCTGTAGTCCTAGTTACGTGGAAGGCTGAGGCGGGAGGATTGCTTGAGCCTGAGTTCCAGTGAGCCATGACTGTGCCGCTGCACTCCAGCTCGGGATGACACAGTGAGACCCTGTCTCAAATAAATAAATCAATAAATAAGAAGGAAAAGAAGAGCCTCTCCCTGTGCCCTGTGCCACACTCCCCGCCCCCCAGGCCTGGGCCAGGGCTATCTACAGGAAAGGCCAAGAGCTCTCTGAGGTCTGACTCCTTCACCTTTCAGAAGGCACAGCCAGCCCTACCTGTCCCCTGTGCCATCCATCCCACAGTGGTACAGGTGAGGTACCCAGTAAGAGCCAGGGTTCGTCTCTCCTCACTGGCCCTTGTGCCCCTGGAGTCTATAGGGGTGGATGATGGAGAAACTGAGGCTCACAGCTGGGAAGAAGAAGGCTCAGGCCACACAGCTGGCCAGGCATCTGCCCACACACCCACCCCCTTTCCAAAGCCAGCTGGTAGGGTTGCCCAGTTAAATTCAAATTTCAGATAAACAATGAATACAATTTTTTATGGTGTAAGTATATTCCAAATATTGCATGGGACATACTTCTACTAAAAATTATTCCAAGGCTGGGTGCAGTGGCTCATGCCTGTAATCCCAGCACTTTGGGAGGCCAAGGAGGGTGGATCACCTGAGGTCAGGAGTTTGAGATAAGCCTGACCAATATGGTGAAATTCTGTCTCTACTAAAACTGCAAAAATTAGCTGGGCATGGTGGCATGCGCCTACAGTCCCAGTTACTCAGGAGGCTGAGACAGAAGAATCACTTGAACCCAGGAGGTAGAGGTTGCAGTAAGCTGAGATAGTGTCACT
>NW_012119210.1:190951-192119 GCF_000951035.1 Colobus angolensis palliatus | reverse complement strand
ACAATCTCAGCTCACTATAACCTCCGCCTCCTGGGTTCAAGTGATTCTCCTGCCTCAGCCTCTCGAATAGCTGGGATTACAGGTGCACGCCACCACACTCAAGTAATTTTTGCATTTTAGTAGAGACAGGGTTTCACCATGTTGGCCAGGCTGGTCTCAAACTCCCGACTTCAAGCGATCCATCCGCCTCGGCCTTCCAAAGTGTTGGGATTACAGGTGTGAGCCGCTGAGCCCAGCCCCCATTTGCTATTTCTCAAAGCTTGCCAGTTTCCTGCCACACGTGCTGTGTGCTGCCTGCCGCTGAACCTTGGGCCATCCCTCCTAGTTTTACTTTTGAGCCCGTGTTAGGAGCCAGGCCCAGGGCAGGGGCCTGCCTCTCCAGAGCATCTAACTGACCCTACTCAGCAACCACTTAGTGGATACCACTCCACCCCCCCACACACTGCTGTCACCCCCATTCGGTAGATGGGAAAGGTGAGGTTCCAGGAGGTGACATAACTTGCCCAGGGTCACTCAGCAAAGGCGGGGCAGGGCCAGAATTAGAGCCCAGGTCTATGGACCTCCAGTGTTCCACTTCCTGCTCTCTCCATGGCAGTCCCTGCCTGGTGTGTCCTAAGCCCTGTCCCAAGCCCAGGGGAAGGAAGGAGGGAAAGTTGCATCACAGAAAGTGGGGGATGTGGGGGTGGACAGGAAGCTCTGTCCAGGGAGCACAGCAGGGTCCGCTCTCTGTGGGCTGAGCCTGCAGCCAGGATAAGGGGAGGGGAAGCAGGGGGGACCTTGGTGTCTGGTCCCTCCTGTGCCAGCCACCTGAGGGGTCCAAGTCTGGTTGTGCCCTTCCTGCCTGGCCACTGTTAACTTAGGTGTGAAACTATGTACCTCACCCTCCCTGAGCCTCAGTCTCCTCATGTGTGCATGGACACACAACAGCAAGATCAAGGCACACAGAGCCCTCTGTAATCACAGGCAGAGCCCCTGAACAGACTGAGGTTGGGAGAGGAGCTAGCTGGCAGCCAGGAGCCTGGCTTGAGGGAGAACAGTCACCAGGCTATGAGATTATTTTTTTAAAAAGACAGGATCTTGCTCTATCACTGTTTGGACAAATGGAGGCAAGATGGTGCAGTTCCGGGTTCTTCACCGCCAACTTTCCCGCCCCCGGGAAAGACACGGG
>NW_012119210.1:186323-188262 GCF_000951035.1 Colobus angolensis palliatus | reverse complement strand
AAACACTTCTGGTCCCAAGCATTTCAGATAAGGGATACTCAACCTGTACCAGCTGACCCTCTATCACAGGGTGCTGTGCAGATCCTCGACATTCCACAAGGAAAGCACCCAGCCCGGGGCTGGTGCAGAGCAGACAGTCACTGAGCGGGGCCTGCCATCATTGTCATCATCATCATCGATACGTTCCCAGGGTCCCAGCCACAGCCCCACCAAAGTGTGTGCCCACTGACCCACAATGGAGGCTTGCAGGAAGCTGAGGGTCCCAAGTCCAGGGATGATCTCAATGCAGCCAGAGCCTCCTAGCCTCAAGGCCAGAGACAAAGAGGCAGGGAGGCTGAACCTCAGAGAGGGCAAGGCCACCTTCAGGGTTACACAGCACAGCAGCAGCAGAGACGGGACTAGAACCTGGGTCTCCCACCTCCTCCACCCATAATAGTGACAACCACAGGCACTCAGGAGGGACAGTCCCCCCATCACCAGCCCACCCCATCTATTCCTGCCCTTCTAGATTATGCCCGTCGCATTGACCTGCATCAGTGCAGAGAACTGGCAGCAGGCCAGGCCCCACCATCCTCCTGTTTAGCTGAACTGACACCCTCCAGGGAACGAAGGAGAAACAGGGCTTATTCCCCTACATCATGCACACAGGGAAACCCATCCTGGGATGGTAAACCTTCTGGCTTAGAGCGTCACCACCAGGCAGGTATCCGGGTATCCTACTTTCCCTGTGACCCCTGTGGCGGAGAATAAGAGACACACTCACCTCGGGCTGTGGCTGGCTGCCCCTTTCCACTCACTGCCTGAGCCACGTCCAACTCCCAGGCTGTCTCTGCGGTCACTGGGAGACAGGAATGCTCCAATGACACCCAGCAGCAAGCTGGCTGGCTCCCTCCCATCCAGTGGTGTGAATATTCATGAGTTTGCTTCCTGGGGATAGCAGGTGGCACACCCTGGTACCCTGCAGGTGTTGCCCTGGCCCTCTGCCCCCACTGGACAGCCCTGGCCGGTCCTCACCTCTCTCTGGACCCCAACAAGCAAGCAGCTCTTTCATCCAAGGGCACAGAAAGATTCTAGGTATCCTTGGGCCAAGGACACAGCAACCACAGAAGCCTGCAGGGAGCCCAGAACAGGCTCTAAGGCTGAATGAGGGACAGGGAGATGCAGGTGGGCTGGGGTGCAAGAGGGCTAATTGCTCCACCTGCTGCATTTCATTTAAGTCTCACAGCTGATGCATCAAGCACCTCTATTATTCTACCCTCCTGGTAAAGAAACCAAAGCTCGGAGAGGTAACGTCACCTGCCCAAGGTCACCCAGCTATCAGAGCAGACAAAGCCAGAGTACATATGCAGACTTGCCACACTCAGGGCTTAAAGATGCTGAGACACAACCAGAGACCAAGGTTTATCCAAAATCTGTGGGAACCCAGAATGAACAACTAACTCAGCCTGGAAGGCTTCCAGGAGGCAGAGCATCTGACCGGGGCTCAGAAGATGAGTCTGGCAAGATTTCACTTCCTGAGCTCTAAATCTTACATCAAAGAGCGTATCCTGCCTCTATACCTGGGTGAGGAATGGTGATACAGAGACACTCGACCAGCTCTGCAGGATTTGGGCTGACTGGAGATGCAGATCCTCCCCAAGGCCTTGGCAGGAAGAGGCAGTTCTAGGTGCCCTGGCCCTAAGCCCCAGGAATCCTAGGACTCAGTTCAGGCACTTGAATCTTAGGTTCAGGTCAGTTGTCTCAGCTTTGTCCATGGACAGAGGTCTCCTTGTGCCCAGAAATGCCTCCTCCATCCTCCCTTCAGCACTGCTGCCTAGAACCCCATCACAGACCAGGCAGGTGGCACCATTTAGGGACCCAGGTGCCACCATCAATTAATAATGATCATTATTGTGACGGTCATTCATCCCACACTAAGCACTTTCATAGGTTAAGCAGC
>NW_012119210.1:184847-185723 GCF_000951035.1 Colobus angolensis palliatus | reverse complement strand
CCAGGTGCCACCATCAATTAATAATGATCATTATTGTGACGGTCATTCATCCCACACTAAGCACTTTCATAGGTTAAGCAGCTGCCGGCCTCTCCTTGTGCCCAGAAATGCCTCCTCCATCCTCCCTTCAGCACTGCTGCCTAGAACCCCATCACAGACCAGGCAGGTGGTACCATTTAGGGACCCAGGTGCCACCATCAATTAATAATGATCATTATTGTGACGGTCATTCATCCCACACTAAGCACTTTCATAGGTTAAGCAGCTGCCGGCCTCTCCCAGGGAACAGCAGGCATCCTCACTTGCTCTGAGTCCCCCTTTCCCTCAAAGCCTCACCAGTCTGGGAGCAGCCCTCAGGCACCCACGAAATACCAGAGCTTAAACTGCCACAAGGCAGGTCCAGAGTCGCCTTCTCTCTAGGTGCTGGAATCAGGTTTGGGACATGGTACGGAGTTGTTTCATCCAGGCTAACATCCCGTTGACCTTCTGCCTTTTGAGCTGAGCTAGCTTGAAGACAGCTTTCCAAGGGAGAGTCAGGGTGGAGCTGGCATCAAACCGCAGGGGCTGTAGTTTATTAGCGTGGACTCTGAACCCAACAGGGTCCACTTCTGGGCTTGGGACCTGTCATGCATCATGCAGCCTCATAATCCTCTCTAGGGAGCTCCTGTTATCATCTCCATTTTATAGAGGGGTGAGAATCTCACTAGGTGAGAGTGAAGTGCAGGCTCTTGAACAAGAGGTGAAATTGTGGGTGAGGAGGTGAGCAACTAGCCAACGGAAGCAAAAAGATTTCCAGAGTAGGGAGCCCTGATGGTAGACCTGTGCTTCCAGCCCTGCCAGAGAAGTCTCTTCCCAGAGTATTGATGACAACATCTT
>NW_012119210.1:173059-179907 GCF_000951035.1 Colobus angolensis palliatus | reverse complement strand
AGTGCAATGGGGCGATCTTGGCCCACTGCAACCTCCACTCCCTGGGTTCAAGCAATTCTCCTGCCTCAGCCTTCCAAGTAGCTGGGATTATAGACACCCGCCACCACACTTGGCTAATTTTGTATTTTTAGTAGAGATAGGGTTTCACCACCTTGGGCAGGCTGATCTCAAACTCCTGACCTCAAGTAATCCACCTGCCTTGGCCTCCCAAAGTGCTGGGATTACAGGCGTTATCCAGTGCGCCTGGCCCATGATAGTTTTAAATTGATCCCTCCCACAGGTGTTTACTGGGCACTTGCATTCCAGCACTAGAGTTCAGGATAACCCCGTGCAGAGAGCTTGGGGCTCACAGTCCTAACTGGGGAGACAGAGGAGCACACAGCTGCGAGGCGAGGGGAGTGATGGACAACAGATTGATTGGGGCTTGCAGAAACACGGAGAAAACACCTGATCCAGCCTTGGGGAGGGGACAGCGGCATTGGGAAGGCTTCTTGGGGTAGGGGCCTCTGGTGGCAGAAGCTGTTGTGTGGTCTCCAATTTCCAAAGACAGTTCCCTTTTCGCCACAGCCACACGGCTAGACTACATTTCCCATGCACCCTTGCAGTTCAGTGTCATCACGTAACTGGGTCCTGGCCAGTGAGATGTGAACAGAAATGCCAGCTGATGAGGTTAAGTGGGTGGACCTTTTCTGTGGTCTCCTTTCCCATTTACTGGATGAATGGGGCGGTCTCCAAGGATCTGCGCGTGGGTGGAGCTGGAAGGAGCCTAGGCCTTTGCATCTCTACCCACCAGACACTGACTGGATTTCAAGAAAACAAGAACTGCATTAAGCCTTTTAGGACTTCAGGTTTGTCTGTTACAGCAGCTAGCATTAACTAACATGCTTGTTACCCTAGAATGAGCCACACAGAGAGCAAAGCACATGCAAAGGCCCAGGGCAATTGAGAAACGAACATTCCACCTGGCTGGAGTATCTGGTGTGTGTACGTGTAAGAGGCTGGTTGGGCAGGGGAGAGACTACAGAGACAGCCAGAAAGTAGGGCAGGGTTAAGAGGGACATGCAGGGGCCAGGTACGGTGGCTCACGCCTGTAATCCCAACACTTTGGGAGGCCGAGGCAGGCAGATCACCTGTGGTAAGGAGTCCGAGACCAGCCTGGCCAACGTGGTGAAACCCTGTCTGTACCAAAAATTAGCCGGGTGTGATGGCGGGCGCCTAATCCCAGTTACTCAGGAGGCTATAATCCCAGTTACTCAGGAGGCTATAATCCCAGTTACTCGGGAGGCTGAGGCAGGAGAATCGCTTGAACCTGAGAGGCTGAGGTTGCAGTGAGCAGAGATCATGCCACTGCACTCTAGCCTGGGCGACAGAGTGAGACTCCATCTCAAAAAAAAAAAAAAAAAGAAGGACATGCAGGGCTGCAGTGCTTTCAGGAAGCATGCTACTGAGTCTTGTCTGGATCCTGTGGGCTGTAGGGAGAGACCCATGGGAGGGTCTTCAGCAGAGGAGTAAGCAGATGGGATTCCTGTTGGGCTACTGGGTAAGAAATGAACTGTAGGGATGGGGAAGGAGAGGGAGGAGCAGGCTGAACGCCACAGTAGTTGTTACAGCTGTGCAGGTGTGACGTGGAACAAGGGGAAGGCTGGGGAAGTACCAGAGCTGTCTGTAGACCATGCAAAGGCAGCATTCTGTTGGTGGCAGGGTGTAGAAGAGGGGAGGGAAGAGTTGCTGTTGGGTGACTGCTGGCTGGAGGTGGAACTAGTCCCTGAGTCGGGGAGGCTGAGAGGGCCAGGTTGAATGCTGGGTTGAAGCACGTGGTGTCAGGTTCTGTTTAGAACACACTGAGTCTGAGGGATGCTTGGCATGATCATAGAATGTCTAAAGATCTATAGGAGCAAAGAGTGGGGTCTTGGGGGAGGGGAAGAGGTAGGTGGGGAGCTGGGCACAGAAGTGGGAACGGAGGCCATAGGAGTAACTAGAGTCACCAAAGGAAGGGTGAGGAAGGACAGGGAGCCTGTACTTACGGAGCAGGGTGAAGAAGAGCTCCCTAAGGAGATAAAAGAGGGCAGCTAGGGCTGTATCAGAGTCTGCAGCACTGCTATTCCCCCATAAACCATTCCCCAGCTGGGTATGGTGGCATGCGCCATCCAGCGTTTTGGGGAGGCCAAGACAGGCAGATTGCTTGAGCCCAGGAGCTTGAGACCAGCCTGGGCAACATAGTGAGACCCTGTCTTTGTAAAAAATGTAAACATTAGCCCAGTGTGGTGGTGCACACCTGTAGCCCCAGCTACGCAGGAGGCTGAGGCAAGAGGACCCCGCGAACCCAGGAGTTCGAGGTTACAGTGAGGTATGAACGTACCACTGCACTCCAAGCCTGGGCAACAGAGCGAGACCCCCATCTTAAAGAAACAAACCCCAAGAAACAAAAGCCATTCACCAACTGAGGCACATCCGTGCTGTTTGCTCATATGCACATACAGGAACAGGGCTCTGGCTGAGAAGGTGGTGGGGTGAGGGTATCCCAGGGCTGCTTTCTGTAGCTAGAGGGGAATCCCATGGGGATATGGAAGGAGCTTTTAAGAGGGGAGCAAAACAACTCTCCTTATGGTGTTCGTAGTGCAGATTTGACAGCAGCTATTACAGTTCTGGGTGTGCCTGTTCTCAGACCCAGCAATCCACCTGCAGGAATATGGTTCAAAGATAATCTAACAGTCAATCTGAGATGGGCATATAACAGTGGCCACTGCAGTATAATTTCCTCCAGTGCTCACAGAGCCTTTACCCCCATTTAGAAGATGAGGAAACTGAGGCTCGGGGAGGTTAAAAAAGAGTTGCCTGGCTGGGTGCGGTGGCTAACGCCTGTAATCCCAGCACTTTGGGAGGCCAAGGCGGGTGGATCACCTGAGGTCGGGAGTTTGAGACCAGCTTGACAAACATGGAGAAACCCCATCTCTACTAAAAATACAAAACTTAGCTCGGCGTGGTGGCGCATGCCTTTAATCCCAGGCTGAGGCAGGAGAATCGTTTGAACCCAGGAGGCGGAGGTTGCAGTGAGCCAATATCATGCCATTGCACTCCAGCCTGGGCAACAAGAGCAAAAACTCCGTCTCAAAAAAAAAAAAAAAAAAAAAAGAGTTGTCTAATATTAAGCCCGGAATGCACTGTGTATGGAATAAACTTATTCATGTAGAGAAAAGTTGTACATTCGTACATGTGTATAAGGGTCTGAAAAGATACCCAGTTATAAACTGTAGTTCCGTGGGGAGTAAGCCCATATACTTTCTGGAACATATTTTGATTCTGTGATCACACACGCGCACGCGCGCACACACTCTTTATAAAAGAGCTTATATTACTTTGGAAAGATAAAGATATTTATTTCCACTTTGAAAATCTGCAGCCTGGCTGGAGGAAGATGAGCCCCACTTCTCCTCACCGTGTGGCCGAGGCAGACACTCTGCCCTCTCTGAACCTCAGTGCACCAAGTGTGGAAGGGGCAATAGGGGCCTGGGACCCAGAAGGAGCTGGGAAGTGTGGGTGGCACAGCAGAAGGGGCAGATGGGATAGGTTAACCCTCCATCCAGGGTTACTGGGGAAGTGACTTGCAAGCATCCAGAAGCTTCCTCAATCTGAGCCCCTCTGGAATGGGGTGCTGGAGCGGAGAGGGGGAAGACCACCCATTGGAGCATTTCACTGGATCCCAACTCGCTGGCTCGGAGGACCACTTCCAAAATGTCAGCCCTGACATCTGGCCCCTGCTGCTCCCTAGGCTGCAGGGGTGGATGCAGGTGGTGGCCGGCCCGGCAGTTGAGAGAGGGTAATGTTCTTTGATGATTCAGAAAGCACTTATTGATCTTGCAGGGTTATCTCTCTGCTGTTTCAAAGGGCATCCACGGCCGGGCGCGGTGGCTCACGCCTGTAATCCCAGCACTTTGGGAGGCCGAGGCGGGCGGATCACGAGGTCAGGAAATCGAGACCATCCTGGCTAACATGGTGAAACCCCGTCTCTACTAAAAATACAAAACAATTAGCCAGGCGTGGTGGAGGGTGCATTTAGTCCCAGCTACTCGGGAGGCTGAGGCAGGAGAATGGCGTGAACCCAGGAGGCAGAGCTTGCAGTGAGACGAGATGGTGCCTCTGCACTCCAGCCTGGGCGACAGAGCAAGACTCCATCTCAAAAACACAAAAAACAAAGGGCATCCACGCCTGTGACCTTGACAGACACTCCCAGTCTCCTCTGCTAGCCCCATGTGATGTGTGGGGAAACTAAGGCTCAGTAACTTGTAGAAGGCCTATGCAGCAAAGCCAAAATGAGGAGCAAGGCCACAGCTCTTCCTGCTCCGTTGCCTTGTCTGGGTAAATCACCTGGCTTCCTGAGGGGAGATTTGAGTAGCCTTAAAGAAGCGCTAACTGGGGAGTTGCAAGTCACAGCTTCACCAAGAAGTCAATCACTTTGTCATTAGCTCCAAAAATGCTGAGAACCCCAGAGCTGAGTATGTAGGAGTTGATAATATCAATCTCTGTACCTTATAACATGCCTGAAATATTTGTTAAGGATTGTTATGCGCTTATTTGCCTAAAACTATGTAACAATATAAAGGTTTGTGAAAAGGTACTGATACTTGCAATGCACAATGCTGGAGATACCTACACCCACCTCTCCACTCCTGGAAACTCCCCTGGTAACAAATGCTGGCTCCACCACCCCGCAGCTGGGCAACCTTGGGCAAGTGACTTCCCCTCTCTGAGCCTTGGTTTCCTAAAAACTGGCAGGTACTATGACGCTTTCACAGGCCTGCTGTGAGGCACGCAGAGCCCTTCACACACTCAGCGTTAGCTCCTCTGATTGTATTGTGATCCTCCTAGCTCTGACCTGGTAGGGGAAGCAGGCTCTGTCTGTTCAGACTTCTAGAAGGACACCATCCCCATCCAAGGAGGCGGAACTAGCAGGGGGGATTGCAGGCATCCTCTGGGCCCCCACTTTCTCCCACCATCGCCCCTCACCTGGAGATTCCAGCAGTCCCCAGCCTGATGACCCCCATGGGCACCTGTGCTCCATCTTGCTCTGCCCTGTTTGGAGTCATGTGGAGCCCCTAAAAGGGCTCATCCATATTCCTCACCCAGTCAAAGTGAAGCAAGGAGCCCTTCAGGAGCCTGCAGCCAGGCCCAGAATTCCATTTGTGCATCATTCTCTCAGGTTAATCATTGCCTCTTTCACTGGGTGGCACACTCAGTCCCTCAGAACCCAGTGGGAGGGGCTGTGGGGGACACACTCCTCCCTTGCTGGGTGACAAGAGGGCATCAGACCCATTAAGGGAAGGGGATGCATGGGGACCAGACGTTCTCTGTCCACAGGGAGCTTCCTTCAGGAAGGGCTCTGCCTGAGCAAGCAGGGAATAAAGCAGGCTGAGGTGGCAGCTGGGAACAGGGCTTCGTTGTCTCTGCTCCCTGGGTAGCAGCCTGCTCACCCGCTGAAGTGTCAGGCGGAGCTGGGAGCCAGGGAGGCGAGGGGGAGGGGTCCAGAGCTGAGGGTTTGGGGCAGCCCAGGCAGATCCAAGAAGGCAGGACCCCAAAGGAGCAGAGAGAGGTCATGGGTTGGGCTGGGGTCCTGAAATGGGGGCCAGGGCAAGACTCCTATGATTTGGAGTCAGCTTAGCTACCTCTGAGCCATGTGACCTTGGACAAGTCACTGAATCTCCCTGAGCCTCAGTATCCCCCTCTGGATAATGGGGATAGGTAGTAATGCCTCCTTCACAGGACAAAGAACAGTGTGTACACAGTGACTGCTCTGGTCCAGGACTGCCCTCCTGTGCCCCCTGTGTGGCCCTGGACAAGCCTCACCCTCTCTGGGTCTCAGGTCACCCCGTCAGTAAAGGAAGAGGTTGGATTTTCTCAACTGGAATGGACAGTCTTCCACACCTCTCTGCCCTCTGGAGGATTCTCATGGCACCTGTCACCTGTCACTGCAGCAGCCCAGGAATCAGGTGTCAAGCCTGCTGCCCTCTCTCCCTTTCCTTCCCCCTGGTGTGGGTTACAGCAGCCAGACGTGCCCATCACCTCTCTGGCTCTGGGCAGCTGAGCGGGCAGTTCCCACTGGGAAGGGCTCGGTCTGTAGTGTGCTCTGTGCTGGTACCAAAATGCTGGCCTGGCACCAATGGGGCAGACCAAGCTGGACCCCCTTCCTGGGCACTGGGCTAGGAAATAGGAACTGTGGGATTTCCTATAGGACCCCTCCTGGATGCCAGGGTTTGTCCCACCCTCCCAAACCTCTCTTTGGTGGCTTTGCTTCCTCTGGGGTACAGGTCAGGGCCTTCGCCCAGCAGAGGGGATCCATCCCCTACTATGGTCTCCGGCTCCTGCTCTGACCCCCTTTCTGGGAAGGGCTGATGGAGACAGGAGAGATCTCTGCCCCTCCTCCCCTAGGGCTCTGGCCACTGTGTCCAATATTAATCATTAACGCACTCCCAGCTCCAGCCCAGCCCCAGCAGCCTGCCTTCTGCCCCACCCATCCCACCTTCAGGGACTGCGAAGCCCTGGAAGGGGGGTTAGAGGGCAGGGGAAAAAACCAAGGGCATGGAGGGCACCAACCTGCGCCCTCCCTGGCCCCCACCGGGCCACCCTCTGGCAGTGGGCAGGGGTACCCAGCGTCTAGAGCAGCGGTGCTGCACTCCTATTCCCCTCCTCCGGCGCGCGGTCCCAGTTTGGGGGTTAGGGTAATGTGGCGGTATCCCCAGGGAGTAGAGTGAGGCAGGGCTCAAGCTGGCAGTGGGTGCTGGAGCCCAAGACGTACCTTGTCCCCGTCCTCCTCCGCCTCAGCGTGGGTGGCTCGGCCCGGGCCGCGCCGCCCG
>NW_012119210.1:155190-172474 GCF_000951035.1 Colobus angolensis palliatus | reverse complement strand
CTGGGGCCAACACATTTTTGGCCCTCATGGGAGTGGGGGGTGCTCAAGCAAGAGACTGAGCTCCAACTGGTCCTGCCACCTGGAGGTCTCAGCTGTCACTCTCTAGGGTGCCAATGAGGGCTGAGCAGGGCAATCAGGAGGCAGGTATCCCATCCAGGCCCTGTCTCATTTTCCAAGCCTGGCCTTTCCTTCTTCACCCGAGAGGAGCAAGATCATGATGAGGACCAATGCCTGCCTGCCTGGAATCCTCAGCCCAGCTGTGGGCAGTAAGGAACCAGCTGGCCACCCAGTGGGGCCTGGGACGCGTCAGAGCCCCACTGCCCCCGCCATTACTGGGAGATTCTGGAATGGAGAAAATTCCACATCAGCATGACTGCCAGGAATTTTTTCGTATCTGATGGGCCTGCGCTCCAGCTGTGTGACCCTGGATGCACAGGCCCCCAGACAGGCCTGAGTTGTCCCGCGGGGCTGCAGGCTTTGGCTCCAGAAGTCCTGACCTTCTGTTCCTGCCTCTGGAGGCAACCCCACTCCCTCCCATCGCCATGTGCATGACAGACTGGGAATGGCACACAGCCCTCTCCTCCCACCCACAGCCAGTCCCAGCTGAGAAGGGGAGCCCTAGGTTTTCTGCTCCCCAGGCCGAGCCTGCCCAAGCTCTTGCTTTCCCCCTTCACAGGCTGGACCTACATCCACTGCCACAAAAACATTCTCTGCCCACACAGCCAGCAAACAGTGAGAGGCAGAGGGCAAGGCCCTCAGGTGCCTAGATTCAGGGAAAGTAGAGCCATTCCAAACCCACTCTTCCTCAGCCTGGTCCCAGTCCTCGACAGCACTCACCCCTGGGAGGTGAGTCCTGGGAGGGGCTCAGAGTGAGCACCGAGAGCCCCAGGTTATGGTCCTGGCTCTGCCATGATGCACTGGCGGTTCCAGGCAAGGGCATATCCTAATGGGTGTCAGCAGGGACACTGCCAAGGTCAGTTGGGAAGCTGTCAGGCAGGCCTCACAGACCGTAAGTGGAGCTGCCGTGGAATCCTACACTGGGAGGTACTCAGCGGTTCTGCCAACATGCCCACAAGGCAAGCTGAGGGCAGGACCTCACCGCAGGCCCACAGATCCTTCCGGATCTGGCTTTTACCTTCTGGGCCGACTCCAGCAGGAAGTGATGTAAATCAGTTGGTGTTTACCAAGTACTTACTACACACCTGACATTACTGAGTCTGTAAGGTCTGAGCCTATAAAGTTATCACAGAACCCTCAACACATCCCTTTCAAAGAACAGAATTTCTACCGGTAACTGACACATGAGGAAGCAAGTGCAGAGGGAAAGTGCCTGGGTTAGAATGTGAACCAAGGCCAGACAGGCTGTGAAGCCCAGACCCAGAACCTCTGTGCCTACCTTCTGGCATCCCTGGACCTGGTCCAGAGAGCTCTAAGAGGTGCCCAGGGCTGGCCCAGCCTGCAGCAGAGTGCTAGGTGGGCCTCCTCCAACCCTAGGAAGGCTCGTGGACACGGAATGCAATTGGCGCAAAAGTCCAGTCATTTAATAAAAATGCCCCCCCACCCTCACCCCATCACAGCACCCTGAGAATCACGGGTCCAACTGTGTGGGAGGGGGCTGTGGAAAGCCAGGATGAGTGGGGGCAGTAGGCAGGGGGCTGGGTAGGTCCCTGCAACTCATGTCACTGGCTCCTGGAAGCAAAGAATCAGGCTGGGCACAGATGCCTCTTCTCTGCCTAGGCACCAGCAGGGCAGCTCCATCCAAGGGAGGCCAGGGCTGCCCACTAGCCCAGCCAGAGAACATGAGGAGTCAGGGCTGGCTGGAGAAAGGAGGAGGAGAAGAGAAGCGACTCTGGTCCATCACACTTAGGTCCTCTGGCCTGCCTCTGCCACATCCAGCTGCTAGGGGCTGGCCTCAGCCCTGTGAAGGGCCACAGGCACTCACTCCGGCCTTGCTTTCTTGGCCTTCTTCTCAGACCTCATCGCCTCATCGTGGGCTTTCCGCTTCTCCGCCAGCTTGTTGGCCTGTGAAGGGGAAGGCGAAGGTCAGGCTGAGATGTGTGGAGAGGGGAGGGTGTGGGGCACTGAACTCAAAGCTATATCCCTTAAAAGCAGAGCTTCCAGAAAAGGTCACAAATTCCCATAGGAAAAAGATCTACCTGACCCACTTCACGGTGAGAAAACATGCCCTAGCCTTGCTTTAACGACATTATTTCACGTGCCCACAAATCTCGAGATAAGAGAATCCTAAACTCCCAGAGCTGGAAGAAGCCTTGGCAATTGTCCCATTTCCCTACTCCACCTGGAAAGCAGACACCACTGGCACCTTCACCAGGAGCTGGTAGAAAGGGGTACAACAGAAAGAACCTTCTTTCTTGGGTCACCTGACAACATATTTTTAATTTTTTTTAAAGAGACAGGGTCTTTCTCTGTTGCGCAGCCTGGAGTGCAGTGGCATGATTATAGCTCACTGCAGCCTCAAACTACTAGGCTCAAACAATCCTCCCACTTCAGCCTCCAGAGTAGCTGGGACTGACTACTGGTGTGCACCACCACGCGTAGCCTCTTTTTTTTTGGTAGAGACAGGGTCTCAATATGTTGCCAAGGCTGGTCTTGAACTCCTGGCCTGAAGTGATCCTTCTGTCTTGGTATCCCAGAGTGCTGGGATTACAGGCGTGAGCCACTACGCCGAGCCCCATTTGACAATAACAATTTCAAAACTGCAATAATTATGCTTCTAAGAATTTAGCCTGCAGAATCATTCAGAGGAGGGCAGACACATGCTCAGGGATGTTTTCTGAGAATGACTGAAACTGGAGAACAATTTAATCCCACCACAGGGGACAGGCCAGGTATTGGATGAGAAGTCCATATTACGGTTAAATGAAAATTACACCTCAGGCTGGGTACAGTGGCTCATGCCTCTAATCCCAATGCTCCACTGCACTCTAGCCTGGGTGACGAGGAAGACTCTGTCTCAAAAAACAAATTATACCTCAAAACAATCTATAGCATGACCTCCCAAAGACAGGTCATTATGGGCACAAGAGAAACCTGGGGGCTGTTACTACAGGCTGCTCTACTCCAAGGGCAGGGCTGTAAGCCACTTCTGCATCACTCATTGCAGGGTTCTGGGGTGCATGAGTTTGTATTTTTAATTAGCATATGGCTTTATGAACAAGAAAATACAAAACAGAAGTTTAACAAAAGCCCCCCACAGTCCCCGAGAGCACCAGGAAGGCTCTGTTCACAGACCCCAGCAGACTCAGGAAGCTGGATGCAGGGTGGGACAGAAGCCCTAAGGAAAGCCTGGGCCGGAGCTGGCAGTACCAAGATGCCTACACTGGCCTGGGTCGGGGGCCCCAAAGGCTAGGCTGGGCCAGGCAGGCAACCTCAGGAAAAGGCTAGGAGAGCCTCAGTCTGCCTAGAGGAGGGCCCCAGGCCACATACGTTCACCTGCGCAGTTGGGTCTGGTAGCCACACCTGGGTCTCAACTGGGTGGCAGGAACTCACCTCTCGGATTTTTCGCCTCTTGCCAAACATGATCTTCTGGTACAGGTACTTCTCTCGCTTCTTCATCATCATAATGGCCAGGCGCTTGGCCTCACTCTCCTCCTCCTGGGCCAGCCGCTGCTTATCCTCCAGTTTCAAGGTGCCTGCCATCACCCTGGGCTTCTAGGGACACAAGGAGGGTGCTTGTGGGGGCAGGTTCCCCTGACCTCCACAGTCTCTGGCTCCTGCCCTTCTAGGCCACAGCAGGCACCAAGCAGGGCTGCTTCCCAGGCTGAACTCCGCAGTGCAGCTCCCCCTACCTTCCCCTCCAGTCTCTGCTCCTCCAGGGCTGCCAGCCGGGCCTCTTCCTCCTTTTCTGAACCAGTCTCTGCATCTTCCTTCTCCTCTTTTCCCTCTTCATCACCATCACCTTCGTTGTCGTCGTCCTCTTCCTCCTCCTCTTCTGACTCATTCAGGTTTCCTAGAGACAGCCAATGACCTCTGAATGCTGTGGGAACCTGCTGTCTCTTTGGCAGGATAACAACAGGCCCAGGCCCCATCCTCTCTGACCCTGCTGTCTTTAGCCATGGGCAGTTCAGGGATGTCCCAATTGTGGCCCTCTCTGGCACCTCCCCACAGCCCAGCTGCCATCAGAGGAAATTCCAAGGCCCCTACTCCTGAGCTCTGTTGCCTCCAATGTAAACTCTGATGACAATGCAGCATGTTCTTCTGCTCAGTTATCCTGAACGTCAAATAACACCTGACCCCAGGAGGCAGATGTCCCTTCTCCTAAGCCTTACTCCACAGGTGGCTTCAAAGGGCTTTCTGCTCCTACTGCCTATTCCCTGGAGCTTTCCACCTTGGCAGCCAAGGGAAACAGCCAGTGTGGGCCCAGGGGCCAAGGCCAGCCCAGTCCCATCCTGCTCACCTGGGTCCTCTCCCCGCTGCAGAGCCAGCAGCTTCAGTTTCTCAGGTGGGACGTAATCTCCTTCCCTCTCAGTCACAAAGGGTGAAAGGTGTGGGGGCAGCTGCACCCCAGGGAAGTACTCTGCCACGGGGAGGAGGAGCCTGGCGTTCACCGAGTCAAACACCCACTGGGGCTGCACGTAGCACCTGGTGCAGAGTGGCAGACAAAAACGAAGTTGCAGAGTGCAACTCAGGGTCCTGCTACATCGCAGGGCCTTTGAGATGGGACACGCAGAAATCCAGATAAGGACCCTTGGGGGCCTACCTGCCAATGACTGAGGTCTGCTGCCCAGGCCGGTCGACAATCTGGTGGGTGATGCGGGAGTCTGTGACGTCATAGGTGGCCCCGATGCACAAAGACTTGTCCCAGGACACTTCCCCCCCAAAACTCCTACAGGGACAGGGAGAGCCCACACGGGTACACAGACATGAGCTGCCTGTCCTGGGACTCAGTTCCCTGGGATCTGCTGGCCACCCAGTCCAAAAACTCACCCTCTTAGGACACAGTTGCCCCCTCCTCACCCCAGGATCCTCCAATCCTGGCTCAGCAGAGATCTGCCCACTGCTCATCCTTCTGTGCTAAGCTGGTAATAAAATGATGGTAGTCCCGCCCTCTGCTGAGTGCTTCCTATGTGCTCAGTGCAGTGCCGAGCACTTTCCACACACTCTTTCATAAGAAGTAGAAACTGACACCATCCCAATGTTACTGATGGACACCAGGGCAGGACCCAGACCAGAGCATGGCTGAACCAGTGCTGTCAGAGGGCGCTTGAGCCTCCCTACCTGATGATGAAGGCCAGGGCCTCACGGGGCACCTCTCGGTTCAGGAAGAACTTCAGGCCTTCAAAAAGCTTCTTGTGCTTTTCCTGTGCCTCCAGCTCCTTCCTGCGGTCTTCCTCCTGCGCTGACATCTCCTGTTGAAAAAGAGGCCCGGCTTCGCACCACCAGGGCTGCCCACCTCCACTGGAGGGCCAAGGCTGGAGATAACGCCCACTCCAGCCTCCTTCTAGATCCTGGATCCTGCCTTCAAAGGAAACTCCAAGGCCCCACTCCTGAACTCTGTTGCCTCCTATGTAAACTATGATGACACCACAGCCCGTTCTTCTGCTCAGTTGCTTTGACTGTCAAATAACACCTAATTTATAGGATGCAAATGTCCCTAAGCTGGGAACCCCCCCACACGACCCCTCCCACTCCTCCTGCCAGAAGGCAGTGCAGTGCTCACCCCATCGGTGGGGAACTCATCCACCTCGGCCTCCTCCTCTGTGGCAGGCACCACCACACGAGCCAGGCTAGCACTGAGGGCCGCCAGTTTCTACAGGAGAGAAAGGGGCTGCTTGCAGTGGGGGACTTAATGCGGGCATGGGGCCAGGGTGGGAGGGGCAGCAGTGACAGTCCTGGGCATTAGCAGGTTTGGGTTCCAAGGGCAGGCCGAGACCACCCACCTAGCCACAACCACCCCCACCCTGAACCAGACCCCCAGAGGTGTTGGGGACAGAGACTATGACCTTGGGAGATGCCAGGTGACGCTCCTGGAGCCTCTCACCTCCATAGAGCTCTCGGAGTCCAACGCGTAGGTGCCCTCACTGGCCTTTGCCTCTGCTTGGGCCTGCCCCTCGAGCTAGTAGGCAAGGGGAAGGTCAGGGGCAGAGGACAGCCACAGCCCCTTGCCTCTGTGTGGACAGAGAAGGGCTGTGGCCCCTGCACCGCCAGCAGAAGGCACTGGGCAGGGGTCCTACCTTCGGGGGGTAGCGCAGGTTGAGCAACTGGTAGAGGCGGAAGTTGACGAAGCCCAGCAGTGTGGTGTAGAACTCGGTGAAGGTGGCCATGACCCTGTAGTCCACGTCTGTCGGGTGCTGAGGAACACAAGAGGTGCATGAGCAGTGTGGGTGCAGGAATGGGGGCAAAGGAGGGACAGACAACCACAGAGTGGAGGGCATCTGACCTACCTGAGGACCCCAAGCTCCTCAAGAAGGCACTGACCTAGGGAAGGGGTGGCACGGATCTTCCCACCCAGGGGCGTTCTGGCCACAAGTGTTCCCAGCCACAAGTGAGGCTCTGGATAGGGGTCCCAAGAGTTAGAGCCATCCTGGAAGTCAGTGCCAGATCCCCATAAAAGAGTGAGAAAAAGGACCCTGGTCCCCACTGCTCCCAGGACTGGCTGGTCCTCCCCTCCCTGCGTCAGTTCTCCCACTTCCTTCAGGTCTAGCTCAGACTCAGAGACCACTTTCTGACCTGGCCGGAGCACCTGCCTTCTGCATCACCTAGCCCACAATCTTTGCTGCATGTCTGCTGCTGGGCTAGCGTGTGAGCACCAGAAGGGCGGTGGTCCCAGCGCTGTCCCTAGCCCAGAAGGGCTGGCAAAACCTTAGCTGACTAAGGTGCCTTAGGAAGGCCAGGCTCAGCGGGGGCAGGGGATGCATGGGGCTCAGGCCGCCCACAGAGTCCCACCTCTGAACCTCGGGATGGACACTCAGAATTGAGTGACCCCTCCTTGGGCCCAAGCCAGGTTCAGAGCCATGACCCGAGGGGCCGGGTGGGCTGGCAGCTGACCTGCCTCAGCCCCCAGGCAGCTCTTGGGAAATGGCCAGCAGACAAACTACTTACTGCTCAGGGCAAAGGCAAAGAGCTGTCATCCCAGCAGCAGGGGACACAGAAGGCTCATCTTCGCCCTGGAGCAGTTAATAGGGCAAAACAGGGCAAAGAACTGAGGCCCAGACAGAAGCACCGCAACTCTTGAGTGGTTCTGCCCCCTAAAACCATGGAGGCCAAGCCAGCCCAGCTGGCTCCCGGGACGCGGCAGGATGTTCCGAGCAACATGAAAATCAGTAGTGATCACCATGGGTGCTGGGTGTGCCCATGACTCTCAGCTGTTCTGCTATTCTGCTGCCAGACAGTGACCTGTGCTGTGAGAGCACACAGGCCCAAGGGAAGTCCTGCCTGTCCCCCAACTCACACCTCCATCCTTCCATGAGAATCTGTAAGGGCCCCTGACAGGCACATCTGGGGACCAACCACATTTCCCACAGCCCAGCACTGAGCAGGGAGACCCCGCCCCTACAACCAGCCTGACTTCCAGAGCTATGAACAAAACCCTGGCTGCTCACAGGAGGGGCACAACTGGGCTCCGCTGCGACCTAGTGCCAGTCCTCCCCATCCGCTGAGAGGAAGCAACGGCCGTGAACTGGCTGGGGAGGAAAGGGGAATGGGTGGCTGGCTCCCTTCCCCCAGGGCCAGCTGTGTGGAGGCCAGCCCGCCCCAGGGCCCTATTCACCAGCAGGGAAGACACACAAAGAGCAGTCTGAGCAGCATGGGGGCAGGATGTCAGAGAGAAGGAAGGCCCAAGAGGAAGGCAGGAAGGAAGGAGGAGGAGAGAGGGCTGCGGAGGGGAAGAAGGAAGGGCCACCCACGCGTGCCCCACGGGGGGTGGGAACAGGGACTGCTGAGGGCCAAGCCCGCCTCTCACCGGCATACAGGCCACAGCTTCACCACCAGGCAGCCAGTCAGGGTAGGTTCCAGCCCTTGCAACCCCACCCACAAGGGATCGTAAGGAACAGTCCAGAGCGCCTAGAGCCCCAGCTCCCCCTGGAGCCCCTGATAATCTGGACAGCAGAGCCACTGTGCTAACTGGACCGGCAGCGGCTGCTCTCCACTGAAGGCACCAGTTCCCACTCAATATCAAGCAAGGCGGGCTAAATGCAGGCCACCAGCACAGGGAGGCAGAAGAGCTCGGCCCCACCACCTGGGGGGCACTAGAAGCTAATGATGCCTCCACGAGGGGGCAAAACCAGGGTTTCTCTCAGTGTATCCCTGGCAACAATTCCCAGGATTTCAAACAGAAGAAAAAGGCTGGGCTCTGCGGCTCACGCCTATAATCCTAGCACTTTGGGAGGCTGGGATGGAAGGACTGCTTGAGCTCAGGAGTTCAAGACCAGTCTGAGCAATGTAGTGGGACCCTAACTCTTATTTTAAAAGAAAGAGAAAACAATATGTATAGGAAACAGTGCCACATGCTAAGTGCTTCTCCTGTGCTCACCGTTCCCCTTCTCTCCCAGTCCTCGAGTCCTGTGGGGCAGACAGGCGGGAAGGGGGAAGCAGAGGAGGGAGGCAAGGCCACTTGGCCAAGGTCTGGCAGCTATCGGCAGCAAAGCAGGGACAAGGACCCCAGTAGGTTTGAGGGCAGGGCTCTGCCACTGTCCCCATGTGGTGCTGGACGTGCAGGCTGGGTATGACCCTGGTAGCTGTTCTCGCTGTTCACTCGGCCCTTAAAAGGCCAAGCACCAGTCACTGTTAAGGGCACAGACACTGTTAACTGCGGCACAGAGAGGTGAAAGGAACACGTCCAAGGGCACGCAGCTGCCAGGTGTTGCCACGGGGCTAGCTTAGGCTCCCGCTCTTAATGAGGATGTTGTGTGGCATTCCCCATCTTGTTCTGCCCCGCCTCACCCATCGTCAACAGTTGGGAACCCAGCACTTGCTAGACTCCATGAACAGCAAAATCCCCCTTCCTCCACACCCGTATCTCTCTAGGAGGCAGCACAAGCCCCTCCCCTCCCGACAGGCACACTCACGTCATGGGAGAAGGCATAAGGAGTGATCCACACGATGGGCTGCCCCAGCACCTCGGCCTGGTAGTAAATGCCTTTGATGGACAGGAAGACCTGGGGGAGAGGAGACAGCCGAGTGAAGACCATGGGGGGCAGGAGAGGGCGTGGGGTGGGGTGGGGTGCCTGCGGGACGGTCCCAGGCTCACCTTGCGCAGGGCACGGGCGGCAATAATGTAGTGCATGAACTCCACAGTGAGCCGGCGGCACAGTTGAATGGTCTGCACGTGGCACTTGCCAGTCCGTGGGAAGGTGGAAAAGAGGAAGCACATGGAGAGGGCATCATCCAGGTCCCGCAGGGCATCGATGAATGTGGGGTACCTGCACAGCCAGTGGGGCAGCACGTGGGGCCTGTTCAGCCTGGGTGCCAAGGGGGGCCCTGATCTCCTTACCCCACCCCAGATGCCCCATTCCTCAAGCCAGGCCTCATCACTGCCACCTCCTGACGTGGCAGGAGCAGCTTCCCCACAGCTGACCACAGTCCTTGGGAGGAACCACTTAACCAGGACGTGCCCACTAGGCTCTGAGGACCAGAGAAGTCCTGATGGGGGTCCTCAAGACACCCACTGCTCACCAAAGACCCAGCCTTGACCCATGTAAGTATTTTGTGGTGCATGAAGGTAGACGGAGTCAGGGCCTCCATGACCGTCTTTGAATGAAGGTGAACCTTTAGTGCACGGACACTCTAGAGAGGTCCAAGATGGAAAATGGGAAACCGAAGCTGCCCTAGTGGAGAAGGGAGTGGGGTGGGAGTTGCTTCCCCTAGGCAGCACTTATGTCTCGGCCTGGCCACAGGTCGCCAGTGTAGGTTCTATCTTCCATGCCTCTCACCGCTTGGATCTGTCTAGTTGGCAGAACCAATAAGACCCAGGGAATTGGGTCCAGGAAGAGCCAGAGCAGAATGTGTTCCGGGGAATCTTGTGGTAAATGACAAAGCCAACAAGGAGCAGCCACCCCGGGCACTGGGTGGCTGCCCTGTTGAGGGACAGAGGCATGGGTCACAAAGAAGACACGGAACCACAAGCAACGACACCTCGATTCCAGTCCTGGTCCGAGCTGTGACCCAGACTCTTCATTTACAACTGGGCTCTTGCAGCTCCCTAGAAACGCCTTGGGCCCGAGTGGACAGACAGAGCTTCAAGCTTCTCTCCCGCAGCCAGAGCAGCTGCCAGAGACGCTGGCATCCAAACTGCCTTCCAGGAAGCGACCTTTTTAAAAATCATTTTTGTTACTTTTTCTATTTTCTTTTTTCCAAGTGCCCAGTCTTCAAGGAGAAGCAGTTTCCTTTTGAAGTACGGGTTCTGGCTGGGGGTTGGGCGGGGCGGCGGGAGGGGTGCAGTTTAAAAAAAAAAAAAAAAAAAGAGAGAGAGAATGGGTTCTGCTATTTCAAGAAAGACTCCAAAATCCATGAGACCAGACACTGCCAAGGTCCTTCCAGCCCCAGATGGCATCACTCACTGCTACGAGTCAGAAGTCTGCCAGGTCTTCAAACCCATGCCAAGATGGAAGAAAGGCCTGCAGAGACCTCTGAGGAGGCAGCAGGATAGCTGTCTGGTTTCTTGGTGCAGAGGTGACAGCCTCAATCGGCCCCCTCTGGTGCCTTGTCGTTTCCTAACTCTCCACCTCACAGACAAAACCAAGAACCCAGGCTTTCTGTAGAAACAGCACCAGCATTTCCGGGCCAACTGCTTTTCTTTCTTAAGCTCTGGCTTTAGCTAAGGAGCTGGGGATGGTGTAGAATGAGATCACCACAACCACACCGTCACACTTGGTGTGTGTGTATGAATCCAGGCACTTGCTTTTCGTGTGTGGCTTTTTTTCGTTTATTTCACCGAACACTGTGTGTCACAGGCAGGACAGGAACTACCATCATCTCTTATGGAGATGGGGACCTACTCGGGTTAAGAAATATCCTCTGGCCACCCAGCGCATGTGCCACACAGTTGCGATGGGAACACCGGCTGTCTAGCTCCTAGGCCAGGGATCTTCCTGTGACAGCCCACAGCCAGGCTGGATGAAGCCAACCCGAGCCATCCTGGAGCTCAGTGTTCCTGGGCCATCAGCCCCCAAAGATGACAGACATTCATCAGCCCAGGGCTTCTGAACTTTACCACTACTGACACCCGGGGTCAGACTATACTATGTTGTAGGGGACTACTATACTATAGCGCATTTAGCAGCATCACTGGCCTCTCTCCACTTGACACCAATAGCACATCCATCCAAGTTGTGAGAACCAAGAGTCTCCAGACATTGCCAAAGGCCCACTGGAAAAGCAAGATCACCCCTGATTAAGAATTGCTGGTTTAGGCTGGATGTGGTGACTCACACCTGTAATCCCAGCATTTTGAGAGGCCGAGGTGGGTAGATCACGTAAGGTCAGCCTGGCCAACATGGTGAAACCCAGTCTCTACTAAAAACACAAAAATAAGCCAGGCGTGGTGGTGATGCCTGTAAGCCCAGCTACTCAGGAGGCTGAGGCAGGAGAATTGTTTGAACCTGGGAGGTGGAGGTTGCAGTGAGCCGAGATGCCCCCGCTGCACTCCAGGCTGGGCAACAGAGCAAGACTTTCTCAAAAAACACACGAAACAAAAGTTGCTGATTTAGCCAATGAATGAGGGGGACGTCTGAGAAGGCTGGGCAAGGAACAGTTCAGACCAGAAGTGTCTAGCCGTGCTTCCCAGGTCTCACCAGGTACCCGCCGTGCAGCCACGGAGCGCTGGGGCTCTTCCACCACAGGGCCTTTGCACTTGCCACGGCCTCTGCTTGGACTGTGCTTCCGCTGGCTGGCTCAGACGTCTCCCCTCAGAGCCCCGTCTGACAGCCTTGTAACTACAGACCTACTAATCATTCTAGGAATTTGCTAGCTTGGTTTTTGGTCTGTGTCCTTCAAAGAGATGCAAGCTCTTCGAGCTGGGTCTTAGTCTTGTTCCCTACTGAATCCCTAGTGCTAGGGCAGAGACCGGCAGTAAATGAAGAAACTGCAGTGTCCTGAGGACAGCCTGGCTCACCGTTCCTTGATGATGTGGTCAAGTTTGTAGTTGGGCTTATTGTCCTTTAGACGCTCTACAGTGTTCCACTCGCTCTTCCCATAGGCCTTCCGGAGCTTCCGGACAAATACCTGAAAGAAAGGAAAAGACCACTGATGCTGAGGCTCAGGACTCCTGGACAACTTCTATGGAAGATGGAAACACGGGGCAGAAGGACTCTCATGCCCCTTGAAGCTGGCCATGGCTGTGCGCCTGTGTCACCGACCCCTCTGCCCAGGATGTGCAAAAGAGCCAACTCCAAGGAGCACCAAGCCTGGTGTGTCAACCAGCAGAGCTAGACCAGGCACCCTTTTTGACAACGCACAGATGTCCCAACTCCACATGTTTACACGAGAGGTTGGCAGAGGAAAGCAGCTCCATTTTTCAACTGACAACACAAACCAAGTGACCTGCCTCTGACAGGATGAGAAAGGCTGGCCTCTGTTCCCAACACCAGACTGTATCGCCATGAAACAAGCTGTGGATCTGTGTGTGGCACTGAGCCACCCAGAAAAATGCAACGGAAGCCTGTTTT
Source organism: Colobus angolensis palliatus (assembly GCF_000951035.1). Lineage (NCBI taxonomy): Eukaryota > Metazoa > Chordata > Mammalia > Primates > Cercopithecidae > Colobus > Colobus angolensis. Next base: position 159,851 of record NW_012119210.1, on the reverse strand, counting down.
GGGGCCAGGTCCTAAAACTAAACGACCTCTTCCCTCCAAGTACTTCTGTTGAGGCTCACGCTGCCCTCTGTATACGCTTACCCAGAGAGGGTAGGCAATCTGCCCAAGGTCACAGTTAGTTAGTGGGCGACAGAGCTGCAATGAGAACCTGACAGACCCTAGAGCCCAGACCTCACCTTGTATTCCCGGAACTTGTTGACGATGGGTTCATGGAGGAGAAACCTGATGTCTTTGATAAGGTAAAACGTTCGGGCTGCTGTAGAACCCTTGTTAACCTTCTTCTTGTGTTTGGGTTCATGGGGATAAATGCCCTTCAGTATGCACAGTCGCCTAGAAGGCAGAGGCCATTTGTTATGTCAGTTATGTGGGTAAAGGTGGGGAGCACTGGCCGCAGCTGGGCCTGGAAAACAACGGTAAACAGGGAACATGGGGTCCCTGCCCTTAGAGAGCTCACATCCTAGTACACGAGTCTCACAATCACAGTCATCAAACAAAAACGCAGACTTGGGAGTCTCTAGGGGAGTTAAGAAAGGCCTTGCTGAGGTATCAGCATTTCAGCCACAAAAAGGAGAGAAGCATCCTAACAAGGAGAGAAGCATCCTAACAAGGAGAGAAGCATCCTAACAAGGAGAGAAGCATCCTAACAAGGAGAGAAGCTCCTAAAAAGAGGGACAAAGTCCAGAAGGCTGGAAAGAGCTGGTGTGTTTGAAGGAATAAAAATAAAAGTGGACCAGGTGGCCAGACGTGATGGCTCACATCTGTAATCCCAGCATTTTGGAAGGCTGAGGCAGGCAGATCACCTGAGGTCATGAATTGGAGACCAGCCTGGCCAACATGATGAAACGCTGTCTCTACTAAAAAAAATACAAACAATAGCCAGGCATGGTCGCCGGCACCTGTAATCCTAGCTACTAGGGAGGCTGAGGCAGGAGAATCGCTTGAACCCGGGGGCAGAGGTTGCAGTGAGCTGAGATCATGCCAATGCACTCCAGCCTGGCCAACAGAGTGACTCTGTCTCTGGAAGAAAAAAAAAAAAAAACAAAAACATGGGCCAGGTGAGCCACAGAGGCCAGGGCCCACAGGCCATAGTGAAGCCTGATTTTGACTCTATGAGGAAGGAGAACCCCTAGATGCAGGATCAGGGGTCTCTTCTGCCAGACGGGAGGGGATGGATGGCAGGGACCCAGCCCAGCCCAGCTAGCCCATCCTGATGATCCAGTTCAGTTCTCCTCCATTTTCCCTTGGACCATACCTGGCAAACACAACTCACTACAGAAAGGAAAGGTGAGAAAGAGAAGGAATACCAGAATTCCAGAACGGGTATGGCAACTCAGGTAAGACCGGGATACAGCTGAGTTTTCAATGTGCAATTCAATGCCCGGGCTTCCCACGGTCCCTCTATATTCCCCTTCTCTTCAAGCTCACCTAAAGTCAGCCAAGCTCAGCTGGAGCTTCTTCCGGGCTTTGTTCCGGGTAATGTAGTTGGTGGCCGAGCCTCGTTCATACTGGGAGAGGAAAAAAAAGCAATTCTCCGTTAGCAATGATTGTAGTGACCGACATCAAACTCTGGGCATGCCTAGTTCCACAGGCAACTATCACTCTGGATAAGTGGCTGAGATGAATCAAGGAGAGGAAACATTGCAGGGAAGGAGCTGACCTGCCTGGATGAGTTCTCCTGTACCGTCCTTGCCGCTGTCAGCACAGGGAACACATACACGATGCTGAGGGCTGCGAGGCTGCTATGGATAGGGTGCTGTGCCAAGTGCTTAGCACTAGCTCTAAATGTTGGCCATTACAATTAGTGATTTTCACACATTTCATTTAATTCCCATAACCCTGTGATGTAGGTGCCGTCAGAACCCCCATTTCACACAGGAGAAAACGGGCTTGTAAAATAACCTATACAACTCTTTTTTTTTTTTTTTCAGACGGAGTCTTGCTCCGTCGCCCAGGCTGGAGTGCAGTGGCCGGATCTCAGCTCACTGCAAGCTCCGCCTCCCGGGTTCATGCCACTCTCCCGCCTCAGCCTCCGAAGTAGCTGGGACTACAGGCGCCCGCTACCTCGCCCGGCTAGTTTTTTGTATTTTTAGTAGAGACGGGGTTTCACCGTGTTAGCCAGGATGGTCTCGATCTCCTGACCTCGTGATCCGCCCGCCTCGGCCTCCCAAAGTGCTGGGATTACAGGCTTGAGCCACCATGCCCGGCCAGCACACAGCTTTTTAAGAGTTGGGGCTGGGTTTCAAACTCAGGTCTGAGTCTAGTGCCTGAATGCCTAACAACTAAGCCAGTGTTCCTAATCTTTTTCCCTCCTTTTCTTCCTCATTATAATCTCTTCACCACTACCAGGAGACTTATCAGACACCCCCTTCCTCTCTCACCCATCACCCTTTCTTCCCCACGCCTCATAAAATGTTAATACCAGAGATATACTGCAGGTCTGTTTATGTAATGTGGTCCTTGGGGGGCCACAACCACTGTGTTAGCTAAGATACTGCCCCTCAACCAATTTTGTTCCCTTGAGGGTGGTATTACCCTGGCTGAAAAAGCATGCTCTAAGCCACACAGCTTCTCCCCTTCCTCATTCATTCATTCAACAGACAATAACATGTCCTCTATCATGGTCAAAGCACTAAGCTAGATGCTATGAAGGCAATAAAGACAAAAGCCTGGTCTCTACCTGCCCCTAAGAAGCATATTGTCTTGTGTAACCATCTGGATGCCTGTGGTGCTAAGATGCTGCCTCACACCCACATTTCTGTATCCCTCACACTTCTGCATCCCTCACACTTCTGCATCCCTAGATAGAGATAAGCAGTGCACTGTAACAAATACCTTGCAAGCTAACAAGCATGTCTTTTCCAAACAAGATCTTCCTCTGGGCTAAGACAGCAGGGGCCTCTTTGGCTAGGTTCAGCTCTAAAGAGACAAACCTGTTAGTCTCCCAGGGGTACATTTACTAATAACATCATAGTCAAGAAACATACCCTTCATTCATTCTTTCCTTTACACATGTGTTAATTGTCTATTGGGTATCAAGCCCATGCTAAGTCCTGGAGGTATAAAGATGAGTTTCAGACTGCCTTAAGAAGTTGAGTTTTCATTTACAGCATTTTCCATTGCCTTATGCCACACTTATCTCTGACACCATGCTTATCCTTATAAATGTTAAGGGAATAAATAGTTCTTAATGGGGTACTCCCTGGGTATGTGCTGGGAGGCGGACAATTCAGCAATGTTTGGAGACATTTTTGGTTGCTGGGTGCTACTGGCATCCAATAGGTGGAGGTTCAGGGATGTCGCCAAATATCCTACTACACACAAGACAATCCTTTCCACAACAAAGAATCATCTTTGTTGATTCTGGCTCTGAAACCCAGCTTTTAAAAACTGTAACGATTTTGTTACATATCTACATCTGCAACTCAAGGGCAGGTTTCCCATCTTGTATCTTTGCAGTTACGACGGGGCTAGCACTGGATACTCAATGTAGTGTGTTGGGTTAAAAATACTGGCAATAGAAACATCCACTCTGAAAGAAACACTTAAGCCAACTATATATTCCTCATTCCCATTCCCTTCCCAGTCTTTTCATGTCACTGAGCCGATTCTCCATACAGCCACAAGAACTCCCTGAAAAACTAATCGTGTTACTCCTTCGATTCCTACTGCACACAGAATAAAATTCAAGCTCTACACTATTCCTACTGCACTTAGAATAAAACCCAAGCTTACAGGCCATGCAGGATACAGTACTTGTCCTCCAATCTTATCAGATGCCATTCTTTTCTTGGTTTACATCCTGATGTCCTTCCAACTCCTTACACACAGCAAGCCTTTCCTGCCTACTGATCTTGGCATTTGGTTCCCCTTGTCAGGCTTGCTCGCTAAGCACTACCATACCCCACAACCCATCCAAGACGTTCTGATCTTTCCAATTTCAGTCGAAATGTTATGCCTCGAAGAGAACTTCCAAGACAACATTAACCAAATAATGTGACGGGCAGTAACGGTGAACTTTACGTAATGTTTATCACCCTTTCGATAAATAGTGGTCCCACGGCTCGGCCTGCTTTTGGAATGAAGCTACGCTTGGTAAGTTCAACTCTCTCTCACAGCCCTCTCCACAGAAAGAACTCTAGAGTTCGTTCTCGGATTTCACTAAACGAGTACTGCCATCCTTGCCCATCCTCGGACCCCTTCTCGCAGCTGACTACTGCCGCGTTGATCCCGTCTTTCCAGTCTCCCATGAGAGATCGAGCGCGGGAAAAGAGCCGACCCCATGCTCTGCCGCCCCCGGATCCCACCCCTCGGGAATTCCCACCGTCTCTCCCACTCACCTTCTTTTTCTCAAGGCCTCCCATCGCTCCACGTTGAGGAGCCGACTAGGGCAGCGCCTACAGACAGCTCCACTTCCTCCCGCACATGCCCTGCCAAGGACCCCGAGGACCCTCCCCACCCCCACGCTGTCGGTTTGCGCGGGCTGCCCAATGAGATGCCTGTAAAAGTCCAGGGAAAGATGGGGATTTCCTCCTCGAGATTTAAAACTATAGTCTGAAAAAAACCACTGAGACCACTCTTTCCAGATCTTTCCCGCTCACAATGGTTACAAACACTTTAAGTGTTAAAACAAACGTGGATATACAGGCATTCCTGTAATCACC
>NW_012119210.1:153426-153746 GCF_000951035.1 Colobus angolensis palliatus | reverse complement strand
TCTCCTGACCTGGTGATCCGCCCGTCTCGGCCTCCCAAAGTGCTGGGATTACAGGCTTGAGCCACCGCGCCCGGCCTGGCTTACATGTTTAAAAACTACATGGGAAGTTCAAAGCCATGCTACCTTTTTTGGGATGCTAGCTGGCTACATATTATAGCCCGTTTTGTGCACATTTTAAAACTGATGGGCAAATAGCATCAAGGAAAATTCAGAGCTCAAATGGTCAGCCTGTAATTATAGAGTTAACATGTAGCGTCTTCTACGTTCTCTATTTTATTTTTCTACCTGCTTTAAGTCTGTTGACTTTTCTACTGGTGTTG
>NW_012119210.1:151299-151713 GCF_000951035.1 Colobus angolensis palliatus | reverse complement strand
CTCCAGCCTGGGCAACAAGAGCGAAACTCCATCTCAAAACAAAACAAAGCAAAACGAAAACAAAAATAAATAAATATAAGATAAATGCTTATAAATACCATTGTCATGTAATTTAAAATCTTAAAATTATGTTAAATAAATACTCATTAAATGTCTGGGTCATTTTCAATTTAAAACATATATTACAGGGCCGGGCTAGGTGTCTCACGCCTGTAATCCCAGCACTTTGGGAGGCAGAGGCAGGCAAGTAGCCTGATCTCAGGAGTTTGAGACCACCCTGGGCAAAATGGTGAAACTCCATCTCTAGTAAAATACAAAAAATTAGCCAGACGTGGTGGTGCACGCCTGTAGTCCCAGCTACTTGGGAGGCTGAGGTGCAAGAACTGCTTGAGCCTGAGAGGTGGACGTTGCAGT
>NW_012119210.1:143580-147190 GCF_000951035.1 Colobus angolensis palliatus | reverse complement strand
GCCTGTAATCCCAACACTTTGGGAGGCCGAGGTAGGCAGACCACTTGAGGTCAGGAGTTTGAGACCAACATGGTGGAATTTTGTCTCTACGAAAAATAACAAAAATTAGCTGGGTGTGGTGGTAGGTGCCTGTAATCCCAGCTACTTGGGAGGCTGAGGCAGGAGAATCGCTTGAACCCTGGAGGTGGAGGTTGCAGTGAGCCAAGATTGCACCACTGCACTCCAGCCTGAATGGCAGAGTGAGAATCCGTCTAAAATATATATATATATATATGTTCTAATTACCACAAAGGGTATTTTTTTTCCTTTTTCTTTAACAGCTAAAGAACCACTGGCCTTAAGATAAATTACAGGTCACCAACCACCAGACACTGACTCATTGAGCCTCCCTGTTCCACAAGCCATAACCAGAGATTTAGACAAGAGACTGATTTCTGTAACTTTCTCCTGATAAGAGACCACTGGCCATGGACTGGTTCTGGCTGGTTTTACAGAGGCTGCACACTTGAGTGTCTTCGTGTCCTTATTTCACCTTGTAACATATAGGGCCTAATTATAATACATGTAAATGTTAAGTCCCCACCCCATAGTAAGCACGGAATGCCTATAACATACGTGGTTATTCAGTGCGCACACATTAGGACCCCCTTCATCAATGTTCATCACTTCTTCTGTAACCTGTTAAGTATATATACTTGGCCAGCCCGCTCAGCATACTTCTTCTTCAAATGTTTGGTAGAATTCACCAGTGAAGTCATTTGGGCCTGGACTTTTTGGAGGGAGAGGTTTTTGATTACCTATTTGGTCTTGCTATAGATATGTTCAGATTTTCTATTTCTGCGTAAGCCAGTTTTGGTAGATTGTCCATTTCATCTAGGCTAGCTAATTTGTTGGCCTATAATTTTTCATAGTATTCTTCTATAATCTTTTTTATTCCTTTAAGGTCGATAGTAATATGCCCACTTTCCTATCTGGTTCTAGTAATTTTAATCTTCTCTCTTCTTTGTCAGTGTAACTAAAGGTTTGTCCATTTGTTGATCTTTTCAAGGAACCAGCTTTTGTTTTCATTGATTTTCTTTATTTTTCTATGTTGTTTTCCTTGGCTCTCATTTTTATTATTTCCTTTTTAAAACTAGCTTTGGGTTTAGTTTGCTCTTTGTTTTCTTGTTCCTTAAGAAGTAAATTTAGGGCCAGGCGCAGTGGCTTATGCCTGTAACCCCAGCTACTTGGGAGGCTGAGGCAGGAGAATGGCGTGAACCCGGGAGGAGGCGGAGCTTGCAGTGAGCCGAGATCGCGCCACTGCACTTCAGCCTGGGCGACAGAGCTAGACTCCGTCTCCAAAAAAAAAAAAAAAAAAAAAAAAAAAGAATGCTGACTTTGGACAAAGTCTGACTCCTTTTGTATGTGAAATGGATAAAATTATACTCAAATAATAAAAAATGCCTGTGGTGTTTTTTAGGATCTAGCACAGTGCTGGGTACAAAGTAAGAACTCAAGAAATACTGTTGGAGTAGATATTGAGTAGAAAGTTCTTTTAAGAGGGAGTATGTATAGAACCATTGTTTCTTGGGTTCTTAGTGAATTGCAAATCAAAAGATACTATATTTGTTCATATAATCAAATCGCACCGTGGAATCAAGTGAAATTGTGGAAAGGCCAAGGCAGAGGTAGGATCTGAGCTTCAAAGGATGTGAGAACAGAAATGTCATTCTTCCTGGAATGTACTCTTCTTACTAGGAAGCATTCACCACTCCCAACGTTCCAAGAGAGGTTTCTGCAAACAGGGAAGGAAGGGTGCATCAGAGGTGAATGTGTGAACTTTTACTTGGGTGAGTTTAGAGAAATATAACATGATGTGCCCAGGCTGTGCAATGCAGTGAGGTGACCAGGAGCTGGACAGGCAGGTGCATGGCCTTGCAGCTGTGAAGCTTTGAACAAGTCCGTTCACTTTTCTGAGCTTCCATTTCCCCATAGTGTATTATAAGGATCACGAGACAGAAGTGGAGAAAAATACTTTGGAAACCATAAAGTACTGGAAAAATCAAGGTCTGCAGATTGTTACTAGGGTTTTAATAATGAAGAATGCAGCCTCTAGACCTGTGTAATCCAATAGGGTCACCACCAGCCACTTGTGACTATTTATTCATTTAATTATTTATTTATATTGAGACAGAGTCCCCCTCTGTCGCCCAGGCTGGAGTGCAGTGGTGCAATCTTGGCTCACTGCGACTTCCACCTCCTGGGTTCAAGCAATCTTCCTGCCTCAGCCTCCCAAGTAGCTGGTATTACCAGCATGCACCTCCAAGCCCGGCTAATTTTTGTATTTTTAGTAGAGATGGGATTTCACCATGTTGGCCAGGCTGGTCCCAAACTCCTGACCTCAAATGATCTACCACCTTGGCCTCCCAAAGTGCTGGGATTACAAACATGAGCTACCATGCCCAGCCAATTAGTGACTTTTTTACTTTAAGTTCTGGGATACATGTGCAGAACGTGCAGGTTTGTTACATAGGCACACGTGTGCTATGGTGGTTTGCTGGACCTGTCAACCCATCATCTGGGTTTTAAGCCCTGCATGCGTTAGGTATTTGTCCTAATGCTCTCCCTCTTCTTGCTGGGGTGTGATGTTCCCCTCCCTGTGTCCATATGTTCTCATTGTTCACCTCCCACTTATGAGTGAAAACGTGTGGTGTTTGGTTTTCTGTTCCTGTGTTAGTTTGCTGAGAATGATGGCTTCTAGCTTCATCCATGTCCCTGCAAAGAACATGAACTCATTCTTTTTCATGGCTACAGACTATTTAAACTTAAAATAATGTCAAGCCAGGAGCAGTGGCTCGTGCTGTAATGTTAGCACTTTGGGAGGCCAAGGTGGGAAGATTGCTTGAGCTAAGGAGTTTGAGACCAGCCTGGGCAACATGATGAGACCTCATCTCTATTTTTTTTTTATTATTAATTTCAAATAATTAAGTTCCTCAGTCACAGAAGCCACATTTCAGTGAAAGAGTGAGGTAATTCACATAAAGCACCTGGTACCTAGTGAATACTCAAGATTCCTTGGGTGCAGGGTTCTACTGACTTCCAGAAGTCCATGCTTGTTAATTGTTTATTCAAATAATTTTTATCCTTACTGATGAGGGACCAGCTCCCTCAACTGCTTCGCAAGTGGAGAGGGTGCCAGCCTAATTGATAAGTGGGGCAGAGTGTGTCCACAAGGTGGCAGCACAACTGTTGAAGAGTTCACCAATGGTAGGGCTGTGTGCGGTGGCTCACGCCTTTAATCCCAGCGCTTTGGGAGGCTGAAGTGGGAGGGTTGCTTGAGTCCAGAAGTTGGAGATCAGCCTGGACAATATAATGAGAACTTCACCTCTAAAACATTTTAAAATTAGCAAATAACAAAATTAGCCAGAGCCGGGTGCAGTGGCTCACGCCTCTAATCCCAACACTTTGGGAGGCTAAGGCGGGCAGATCATAAGGTCAGGAGATCGAAACAGGCCTGGCTAATATGGTGAAACCCTGTCACTACTAAAAATACAAAAATTAGCCGGGCGTGGTGGCAGGCACCTGTAGTCCCAGCTCCTCGGGAGGCTAAGACAGGAGAATCGCTTGAAGC
>NW_012119210.1:132763-139190 GCF_000951035.1 Colobus angolensis palliatus | reverse complement strand
CCAGGATGGTCTCGATCTCCTGACCTTGTGATTCGCCCGTCTCGGCCTCCCAAAGTGCTGGGATTACAGGCTTGAGCCACCGCGCCCGGCCGCCAAATGTCATTAAAAAAAAAAAAAAAAAACAGAGCGGAGGTCCAGTGATCTTTGAATGCTCAGCCGAGGCAAGTCTGTTATGCAGAGGTCAAACTACCTGCAGCATAGATAACCCCTAATCAAGATGCTTATCTAACTTAGGTGAGATGTTGTGAGACATTGACCAACTGCTCGCGTTTACCAAAATAACTTGCTATAGCTATTTTCTGTAGGGTGGATGCAGAGATCCACCACCCCATGGCTGTCTGAGAAATGTCTTCTGTTTGTGAGTCACTATTAAATGTTACCTTCTGAGAAACTAGATTTGTCAGCTTTTTTTCCTTCAGTCTCTCAGCTCCTTCAGCCTTCGGGGGTAGGTTTGCATATAGCTGCTCACTGCAGAACAGTCTTATATAACAAATAAAGAACTCTTGGCCAGGCACAGTGGCTCATGCCTGCAATCCCAACACTTTGGGAAGCTGAGGTGTGAACATCACTTGAACCCAGGAGTTTGAGATTAGCCTGGGCAAAAAAACAAGGTCCTATCTCTATTAAATATAAAAATAAGACCAGGTGTGATGGCTCACACCTATAATCCTAGCACTTTGGGAGGCCGAGGCGGGTGGATCACCTGAGTTCAGGAGTTTGAGACCAGCCTGGTCAACATGGAGAAACTCCATCTCTACCAAAAATACAAAAATTAGTTGGTTGTGGTGGTGGGTGCCTGTAATCCCAGATACTCGGGAGCCTGAGGCAGGCAGTTCTTGAACATGGGAGGCAGAAGTTGCAGTGAGCCAAGATCACACCGCTGCACTCTAGCCTGGGCAACAGAATGAGACGCTGTCTCAAAAAAAATAAAAAATAATAAGAAATAAAAATAACAAAAAGGCCAGGCACACTGGCTCACGTTTGGAGGCCAAGGTGAAAGGATCGCGTGAGTCCAGGAGTTCGATACCAGCCTGGGCAACATAGCAAGGCCTCCATCTCAATCAATCAATCAATCAATATTTTAAAAAGAATTCAAAACACAATGATAAGAACATAACCCAATAAAAAAAATTGGCAAAAAAGGCCAGGCATGGTAGCTCAAGCCTGTAACCCTAGCACTTTAGGAGGCCGAGGCGGGTAGATCACCTGAGGTCAAGAGTTCGAGATCACCTGGCCAGCACGGTGAAACCCTATCTCTACTAAAAATACAAAAAAAAAGTTAGCTAGGCATGGTAGCACGCACCTGTAACCCCAGCTACTCGGAAGGCTGAGGCAGGAGAATTGCTTGCACCTGGTGGAGGTTGTAGTGAGCCAAGATCGTGCCACTGCACTCCAGCCTGGGTGACAGGGGCAGACTCCTTTAAAAAAAAAAAAAAAGGCAAAAAATTTGAAGACTCTTTTCAGATGGCAAATAAGTACCTGAAAATATGCCCAATGTCATTAGTCTTGTAAATGGCTAAAATGGAAAAGACTGACCATATTCTGTGTTGATGAGAATGGAGATCAATCGGAATGTTCATACACTGGTGCTGGAAATATAAAGTTGTTTTACCACTTTGGAAACTAGTTTGGCAGTTTCTCTCTTTCTTTCTTTCTTTTTTTTTTTGAGATGGAGTCTTACTCTGTCACCCAGGAGTGCAGTGGCATGATCTCGGTTCACCACACCTTCCACCTCCCGGGTTCACGCAATTCTCCTGTCTGAACCGCCTGAATATCTGGGACTACAGGTGCCCATCACCAGGCCCGGCTAATTTTCTGTATTTTTAGTAGAGACAGGGATTCACCATGTTGACCAGGCTGGTCTCGAACTCCTGCCCTCAGGGTGATCCACCTGTCTCAGCCTCCCAAAGTGCTGGGATTACAGGTGTGAGCAACCACACTTGGCTGACAGTTTCTTTGAAGTTAAACGTACAACTAACATATGACCCAATTACTCTATTCTTAGTTATTTACCAAAATAAATGACAGCATATGTCCATACAAAGACTTGTACATGCATGTTCTTGGCAGTCTTATGTGTAATAGCCAAAAACTGGAAACAACTCAAATGACCATTAGTAGGTGAATGGATAAACATTGTGGTCTATATATACAGTGGAATACTAGTCAACAATAAAATGGAACAAACTATTGATACATAGGACAATGTAGATGAATCTCAAAACAGTTATGAAGAAAGAAGCCAGAAGCCATACAAAGTCAGTATGTACTGAGCAATCGCATTTATATAAAACTAGAAAATGTAAACTAATCTGGCTGGGTGCAGTGGCTCATGCCTGTAATCCCAGCACTTTGGGAGGCCAAGGCAGGTGGATCATGAGGTCAGGAGTTCGAGACCAGCCTGGCTAATATGGGGGAAACCCCGTCTCTACTAAAAATACAAAAATTAGTTGGGCGTGGTGGCACACGCCTATAATCCCAGCTACTCGGGAGGCTGAGGCAGGAGAATCACTTGAACTCAGGAAGCGGAGATGGCAGTGAGCCGAGATTGTGCTACTGCACTCCAGCTTGGGCAACAGAGTGAGACTCCGTCTCCAAAAAAAAAAAAAAAGAATATAAACTAATCTACAGTGACAGGAAGTAGATCAATGGTTGCCTAGCAATGGGGAGATCTGGGGTGAGAGGAAGGTCTTATGAAGCAGCAGGAGGAAGCTTTTCAGGGTGGTGGAATGTTCCTAATTTTGATTGTGGTAATGTTTTGTGTACAATTGTCAAGACTCATTGAATTTTACACTTAGATATGTACAGCTTATTGTACGTTAATTTTAAAAGGTTTTTAAAAATCAGTGTTACATCTAGGAGCAGGAGAGAGGGAAGAATGACAGAGATACATGACACTGCTAAAGTGCTAAAGGGTACAGAGGTGGTGATCTCTATATCTCTGTTTAATTCATCAGTCTGGTCTCTGCAGAAGCTGAATTGATTCTGGAGAACGTCTGTAGACTACTATGGACCGAATCATAATAGCCTGAACACAGTGACTTTACCAGAAATGGTATCACTGGTGGGGCGGATTTGTAAGGCCTCAGGTATATGGTATGCTGTCATTGATTTAGTGAGTGCCTTCTTTTCCATTCCAATCAGAAAAGAGGATCAGAAACAGTTTCATTCTCATGGTATTGACAACAATATATATATATATATTTGAGATGGAGTCTCGCTCTGTTGCCCAGACTGGAGTGCAATGGCGTGATCTCGGCTCATTGTAACCTCCACCTCCCAGGTTCAAGTGATTCTCCCACTTCAGCCTCCAAGTAGCAGGGATTACAGGCACCCACCATCATGCCTGGCTAATTTTTTTTTTTTTTTTTGTATTTTTGTGGAGATGCGGTTTCATCATGTTGGCCAGGCTGGTCTTGAACTCCTGACCTCAGGTGATCTGCTCACCTTGGCCTCCCAAAAAGTGCTGGGATTGCAGGCGTGAGCCCACCGTGCCTGGCTGGACGGCAATATTCATTTAGAGTTTTACATCAGGGTTATGTTAACATTCTTGCCTTCTCCACAGAACATCACACTGATCTGTTACACCAATATTATACTGATCAGACAAGACAAGTAAAGAAATGGCTCTGCAGTTGTTCCTGGCTGCACAGCAAACAGCACACTGCTTGGACCATAAGATCTGGCAGACCCTACGGTGTTGAAGGAATGAGTAGTGGGAAAGATGCAGTATGGTGCTTATGGCAAGCCCCATGGGAGAATCACAACGAAAGCCCTGGGAATTCTGGGACAATGTTATGTCATCCACTGCAGACAAGTATACACCTTTCGAAAAATAGTTCCTGGCTTTGTTACTGGGCCCTAGTTGAGACAGAAAACTTGGCTGTTGGGCACCAAGGTAGCTGGGACTACAGGTGTGTGCCACCACACCCAGCTAATTTTTTGTATTTTTTGTAGAGACAGGGTTTTTCCATGTTGCCTAGGCTGATCTTGAACCCCCTGGGCTCAAGCAATCCACCCAACTTGGCCTCCCAAAGTGCTGGGATTACAGGCATGAGCCACTGCACCCAGCCAGGGATGCTTTCACACAATAAGCACAGAGGCAATATGTGTGGAACCCAAGTTTACCTGGATACCTCCTGCTTGATGCCACCAAGTTCAGAACTGCCAATTATAAGCTGGATTCTTTTGGACCCACCAAGTAATAAAATCTGATGGGCCCAGCAGTACTTCATTTATTATAAGTATAATTAGACCCTCATGGGAGCAGAGGACACAAATGAGCTGCATGAACAGGTGGCCCAAACTCCCCGTCGCGTATGAGAGCTGCTCCATAATTCCTCCCCAGTTTGCACCCTAGGCTGTATGGTGGTCCCATACGACTAGCTGAAGGAGCAGGGAAAGACTCAAGCTGGGTTTATGGATGGGCTGGCTCAGTACATAGGTGCAAGGCAAAAATAGGCCATAGCTACATGACAGCCACTTTCAGGGATGGTCTCAAAAAACTGTGGAAATGGAAAATCTTTCTAATGAATGAAGCTGCAATCAGTCATCTGCTTTGTATGGAAGGAGAAGTGGCCCATGGTAAGAATACAATAGATTCCTGGGCTATGCAATGGTCTGGCTGTCTGATGAGGGATCTAGAAGGAAAAGAACTAGAAAGTAGAGACAAGGAGGCCTGAGTTAGAGGCATGTGGATGGATGTAAGGGTGAGAGCAACACAGACAATACTGAGCCCTTAATATGGCACTACATCTTGAGGAGACCAATTGATCACTTTGTGGCAATTCAGATACAATGGACACCTTCTATTCTGTAAAGATCATTGATTTGTCTTTGCAGAGAGAGATACCTACTCTGGGTATGGGTTTGCCTTTTCTGCCTGCAAAGTCTCAGCCAGAACCAGTATCCAGCAGTGTATAGAATGCGTGATCCACAGGCATGAAATTCTACATATTACAGTGTTCAACCAGGGGACCCATTTGATACCCAAGGAGGTATGGAAGTGGGCTGATGGGATCCAACAGTCATGTCACAGGCTGCACCATCCAGAGGCAGCCAGCCTCGCAGAATGCTGGAACAGCCTTCTGAAGGCATAGCTGAAGCACCAGCTTGTAGGAAATACTCTGAAATGATGGGATACCATCCCACTTCCCATTGAGCCACTGTTGGGATATTATGCTTCCCATTCCTGTAGCTCTGGGTTCTGTAGGATTGGAGATCCTGGTCCCCAAAGGGGACCCTGCTTTCTCCAGGGGACACAGCAAAAGGCCCGTTGAACTATAAATTATGGCTACCATCTGGGTACTTTGACCTCTTTGTGCCCAGGGACCAACAGGTTTGAAAAGGAGACACTACTAGGAGTCAATTACTGGCAGGAGTAATGGACCTTGACCAGCAGGTAGAGCTAGGACTGGTGTGTGTGGTTTTTTTTTTTCCTTTTTTGTTTTGTTTTGTTTTTTGAGACAGGGTCACACTCTGTTGCCCAGGGTTTAGTACAGTGATGTGATCACAGCTCACTGCAACCTCAACCTCTGGGGCTCAGGCGATCCTCCCACCTCAGCCTCCCAGGTAGTTGGGACTACAAGTATGTGCCACCACACCCAGTTAATTTTTTGAACTTTTTGTAGAGATAGGGTTTCACCATGTTGCCTGGGCTGGTCTTGAACTCCTGGGCTCAAGCGATCCTCTCTCCTTAGCCTCCCAGAGTGCTGGGTTTAGATTAAAGGTGTGAGCCACTATGCCTGGCCAGGGATGCTTTTACAAAATAGCAACAGAGGAAATATGTATAGAACCCAGGTGATCTGCTCGGATGCCTCCTCCTACTCCATTGCCCATGGCAACTGTGAATGAACACAACTGTGAAGTACTCCTGACACAAAAAAGCATTCAAATATCAAGGGTCCAGGACCCTTGGGAATGAGGTTTAGATTATACCATCAGGTAAGCCATCAAGGCCTGCTGAACTGACAGCTGAGGGTCAGGTAAAATTAGAATGGATAGTGGAGAAGGGAGAGGAGGAGTAACAGTGATAGCTCCAAGATCAAGTGCAGCCATGGGGTTTTAGTTTCTGCCACTCACTTCCCTTTTCTAAGGTTTCATTCAGGAAGAGAGGCCCATGGAGCTGCTCCCTGAACCTATATCGAGAAGTACATGTGGTGGTGCATGGGGTGGACTCTGGTGACCACAAATAAGCCTTTTGGGTCTCCTATTGTGAGAAGCACAATTGCCCAATGGCCCCAGCTGCTGTGCTCTGAAATCTATCATCATATTAATGCCAAGACTCTGTTTCCCTTGGGCTGCTCCCAGCCAATGACGGAGCACAGCAGAGATTACTGAGGCAGGCTGGTTCCTTGGAGATAGAGGACCCTGTAGTGGGTGACTTTGGCTCATCACTGGCCTTGCTGAAACCTTTCTTTCTCTCTCT
>NW_012119210.1:128918-131928 GCF_000951035.1 Colobus angolensis palliatus | reverse complement strand
ACCTCCCAAAATGCTGGCATTACAGGCATGAGATACAGCGCCCAGCTGGCCTTGCTGAAACTTTCTGAGAGCTGCACAGCAGCCTAAGACCTTCCTTATTTCCTTCCTTCCCTCCCTTCTTCTCAGGAGTCAGACCTGCACCGTAGTCTGATGAATGTCCTGGTCTCCTCTACTTTCCTTCCCATTTATACTCACAGGACTCCCCCGCAATCAATCCTCTGCACATCTAATCCCGTTTTAGCATCTGCTTCTTAGAGGACCTGGACAAATACAACCAGTCATGGATTTACAGTTCAATGTTTTTCACAAATTGAGCACACTCATGTAACCGGCACCCAGATCAGGAAATAGAACATGAACTGCACCCCAAAATGACCCCACAATTATGCTACCTTCCAGTTTCTTCCCATCAAAGAGGATCGTTAATCTGACTTCCCACATCATATATTAGTTTTGCCTGTTTTTGAACTTTTTATCTCATAGCATGTTTTGTCTAGAACTGTGAAGGGTCTGAAATGTTGCCCCACTCATACAAATATGTAATTTTCATATATGAACACTGCAGTGACATGAGAACTCTACGTCAAGGAAAAGAGTTTTTTCTTAATACTCATCACCAGATTGACAGCCAGAGTAACCTCACTTCATTGGTTCCCCGTATGTAGACCAACAGGCAATGCAATGAGAGCTGATGGAAACGTTCTATGTGAGTGCCAGATTACAACTTGTGAGAGATGGAGAACAATGGATTTCCTCCTTTTGTTTTGTTTTATTTTATTTTATTTTATTTTATCTTACTTTTTGGGACAGAGTCTTGCTCTGTCACCCACGCTGGAGTGCAGTGGCACAATCATGGTTTACTGCAGCCTTAATTGATCCTCCCACCTCAGCCTCCCAAGTAGTTGGGACCACAGGAATGTGCCACCACACGTGGCCTAATTTTGTATTTTTTGCAGAGATAGGGTTTTGGCATGTTGCCCAGGCTGGTCTTGAACTCCCCACTGAAGTGATCCTCCCACCTCAGCCTCCCAAAGTGCTGGATTACAGGCGTGAGCCACCACCCCAGACCACATTTACTCCATTTATAGATACAAAAGAGAAGCTGCTGCTGCCTTTTCCCCTCTCTAAAGGGGAGAAAAAACCTCTGCTTCTTGGAAAGAGAATGGAAAACATCCTATTTCTCACTCTAACCTATTGGAATATAAATACATCACTCAAAAAGCTGGATAAGCCCCAGGGTCTTTGGCTTTTATGACCTAGAGATGTTTCCAAAACATCTCTGGACTTCCAAACTCTTCCAAACTCCAGAGTTTCCAAACTCCGGACTTCATCTCTTCTGATAGGTAAATACCTCGGGAGATAGCGCTCAGTCTTCCTGGAACCTTGAGAGCTTAACCCAGGGGCTTAGCCTGGGCTGTAAGCATTTGGTTTCCTTTAGAAGATAAGCTTTATTATCCTTTCAGATAAGACCAATTAACTACACAAATGGCTACAGATTAAAGTCTCATGGTGTGTAAAAAGTAAAATGTTTCTAGGGGAAGTGACAGCAAACATCCCCATCTTTATATTGCATACATTTCCACATCTCAGGAGGTTAGGGCTTTTTCCAGGAGCACTTCTGGGGAAGTTTTATTTCCACCACGCAGTATGTTTTCTTCTGTGTCTGGCTTCTTTCACTCAACATTATGTTCATGAAATTCATCCATATTGTTGTGTGAATGGCCATTCATTCTCATTGCTGTACAGAATATATCATAATCTATCCCTCCTCTTTTTGTTGGGGATTGAGCCACACAAAGTTCACCAACTGCTAAGACAGGGAACCATCCACAAGATTGCCCTCACTTCTGACTCCTGTTGCAAGTTTTGGGTTCCAAAGACTGCCTTCAGGTTTGGTAATTCACTGGAAGGATTGACAGAAGTCATTGAAAACTGTTACACTCTCTATTACAGTTATTGCAGGGAAAGGATACTTAAAATCAGCCAAGGGAAGAGACACATCGGGCAGAGTTCAGGAAAGTACAGAGTTTCCAATCTTTTTTTTTTTTTTTTTTGAGACAGAGTCTTGCTCTATCCCCCAGGCTGGAGTGCAGTGGCCTGATCTTGGCTCACTGCAACCTCCACCTACTGGGTTCAAGCAATTCTCATGCCTCAGCCTCCTGAGTAGCTGGGATTACAGGCACCCACCACCACGCCCAGCTAATTTTTGTATTTTTAGCAGAGATGGGGTTTCACCATGTTGGCCAGCCTGGTCTGGAACTCCTGACCTCAGGTGATCTGCAAGCCTTGGCCTCCCAAGGTGCTGGGATTACAGGCATGAGCCACTGTGCCCAGCTCCCAGTCATCTTCTTTTTGTAGAGTCAGAACAGCATTACTTTCTTGGCACCAATGTGTGGCAATATGCACTGAGTATTGCCAACCTGGGACACTCACCTGAGACTTGGTGTTCAGAGTCTTTATTGGGACTCCATCACATAGGCAGGATTGACTGCTTATGTGGTTGATATCAATATCCAGCCCTCAGGTGGTCATGCTGATACCAGGTGAACCCAAGTCTCCACCCTAAATCACACTGTTACTATCTAGCTGACCCAAGACCTCCAGGCAAACATAGACATTCCTATCAGGCATGATATTCCAAGGACTTGGAGATTACTTCCCAGAAGCTGAGAGCAAAATACAGACCTCTCTTTGGTCACAATTAAATGTTTTACCACATAGATACTTTCTAATCTGTGCTGAGTATAAATAGTACTGTTACGAACATCTTTGCTTATTGTATTTATTTCTTTTGTCTGTTTGATCTACTGGTTACTAAAAAAGGTGAGCTAAAATTCCCACTTTGGTGGTGGATTTGTAAATTCTCCTTGTAGTTTTCTTAACGTTCAACTTATATTTTGTGGCCATCTTATTTGGCTTAAAATGGTTAAATCTTAGTGAATTGAATATTTTATCAATACATAGTAACCTGCTGTTCTAGTCGCAATTATTGCATCTCAAAATATAGTAG
>NW_012119210.1:128448-128687 GCF_000951035.1 Colobus angolensis palliatus | reverse complement strand
ATTGTATAGAAGTACCACAATTTGTTTATGCATTCATTGAAGGACACCTCAGCTGCTTCCAGTTTTTAGCAGTTATGAATAAAGTGGTTATGATCTTTTTTTTTTTTTTTTAGACAGAATCTCGCTCTGTTGCCCAGGCTGGAGTGCAGTGGCACCATCTCAGCTCACTACAACCTCTGCCTCCCGGGTTCAAGTGATTCTCGTGCCTCAGCCTCCCGAGTAGCTGGGATTACAGGTGC
>NW_012119210.1:127705-128398 GCF_000951035.1 Colobus angolensis palliatus | reverse complement strand
GGAGGCTGAGGCAGGAGAATGGGGTGAACCCGGGAGGCGGACCTTGCAATGAGCCAAGATGGCGCCACTGCACCCCAGCGTGGGTGACAGAGCGAGATTCCGCCTCAAAAAAAAAAAAAAAAGGTGGGGATGGGCTCAGTTAAATGGTTCTGTCTTGACATCTTTTATGCGATAAAAGCTGGAATAGTAGAGGCTTGACATCTTTTATGCGATAAAAGCTGGAATAGTAGAGGCTTGACATCTTTTATGCGATAAAAGCTGGAATAGTAGAGGCTTGACATCTTTTATGCGATAAAAGCTGGAATAGTAGAGGCGTGGAAAAGCTGGGAGCTGGCTGGAGCTCTCTCTCTCCCTCTCTTCAGGTAATCTCAGGGTTTATCCCTATGGGTTACCTTTGTGGATGTTTGGTCTTCCTCACAGTGTAGCCGCCTCAAGGCAGTTGTACTGCTTACATGACAGCTCAGTACTCCAGCTCAAGTGTTCCAGGGAGCAAGGTGGAAGTTGCATTTTCTTTTCTGACCTGGAGTTATGTATCATCACTTCTGCATTCTGCTACTGACAAGGATGTCACAAACCTGTCTAGATTCAAAGGGAGGGGAATTAGACTCATCTCTTCATGATGAATGATAAAATTATAGAAAACCATGTGGAACAGCTGGTATTGTTACAGACAGCTTTGAAAATACAATCTGA
>NW_012119210.1:126356-126824 GCF_000951035.1 Colobus angolensis palliatus | reverse complement strand
CACAACTGTGAGTCAATTAAACCTCTTTCCTTTATAAATTACCGAATCGCAGGTATTTATTTATAGCAGTGTGAAAACTAACTAATACACTTTCTTTATTTTTTGAGATGGAGTTCCACCCGCCTCGGCCTCCCAAAGTGCTGGGATTACAGGTGTGAACCACCATGTCTCCCTCCCCTCCCCTTTCCTTCCCTTCTCTTTTGATAAAGATAGGGTCTCACTATGTTGCCCAGGCTGGTCTCAAACTCCTGGCCTCAAGTGATCCTGCTGCTTTGGCCTCCCAAAGTGCTGGAGGTTACTGCACCCAGTCACTGCATCCAGACAATTATTTCTTTCATGGACCATGCCTTAGGTGTTGTATCTAAAAAGTCATCACCTCTTCTTGAAGTTTTATAGTTTTGTGTTTCATAGTTAGGTCTATTTTGAGTTAATTTTTTGTAAAAGGTATATGTCTAGGTTGATTTGTTT
>NW_012119210.1:120520-121431 GCF_000951035.1 Colobus angolensis palliatus | reverse complement strand
AGTAAGCAGTGTTTTGAGGTAAGCAGGCTCAAAGGATCACAGGGCGCTGTATGAAGGGTCAGCTTCAGGTCTGGATGGCAAAGTGGACTAAGAGTCTTGTTTCCTTGGAAACTGCAAAGTTAAGAGAAATGTGGAATGCTCAGTCCAGAAACACCGTATCTGAGACTGCTTCTCTATGTCAAAATGACATAGCTCTTCCAGGCAACAGTGGGATGGTCTGTTCTTACTAATGGAATATCAAACAGCAAATTTCTGATCGCTTGTGATTTTAGGGGGAAAAATATAAATATCAGTAAGAAAGTAGTAGTCACTCAAAGAACACAGGTATTAGGACACTTTACAGGTATAGCATGCATGGCCTTGATAGAAATGTTTCCTGTTGGCTAGGTGTGCTGGCTCATGCCTGTAATCCCAGCACTTTGGGAGGCTAAGGCAGGCAGATCACTTGAGGTCAGGAAGCTGAGACTGGCCTGGCCAACAGGGTGAAATCCCGTCTCCACTAAAAATACAAAAATTAGCTGGGGGTGGTGGCCCGTGCCTGTGATCTCAGCTACTTGGGAGGTTGAGGCAGGAGAATCGCTTGAACCTGGGAGGCGGAGGTTGCAGTGAGCCGAGATCGTGCCATTGCACTCCAGCCTGGGCAACAGGAATGAGACCCTGTCTCAAAAAAAAAAAAAAAAAAAAGAGACAGAAAAGAAAATGTTTCCTGTTGATGTTGCAGCTGGCTTTAGAGGTCCCTGTTATCCCAGTCTAGTGGGCGCACAGGCAGACTTTTACTTTCTCGTTCCAAGCTAGTTTTCACCACAAATAGAAATCTTGATCTGGCCAGGTGCAGTGGTTCATGCCTGTAATCCCAGCTCTTTGGGAGGCTGAGACAGGATGATCGCTTGAGCCCAGGAGTTCAAAAATAA
>NW_012119210.1:118292-118862 GCF_000951035.1 Colobus angolensis palliatus | reverse complement strand
AGGAGGCTCCCAGCTCTTTCAGATTGGTTGAGAAAAGTGGCCTGGCTGGTCTGGGGCCAGCAGCACCGCTCCCTCCCCACAACTGCCCAACTCCCCCACCCCCGAGCGGGGTGGTGCTGAAAAACAACTGACTCCGGCAGCGCTGGCTGCTCACGTGACCACTGCAGCTGCAGCTCCCGTTCTGCTACTTGTCCTGGGCTAGGTAGGCAGTACCAGGGGCTCCTTCTGTAAGGAGTACTAGGTAGGCACCTGGTCCTGCTGATCCACCACTGGAACAGCTAAGGGGACAGCAGACAGGCACGGTTGGACAGACTTGGCAGATCAGACGTCAGGCCCCTGCACTGGTCCCGGGCTCTTTAAGCAGGAACGAGGATGGCCTCAAGATGTCTCGCATGGTCCCACTTACCCTCCTCCTCCCTTTGTTCCCTGCCTCCAGGACGGCTGCTCTGCCCTTCCTTCCTCTGCTCTTTGGCCTTCTGTTCCCCGCCGCCACAGACCTTCCCCCCCTCTCGCTCTGCTGACTTAGCAGCACATTGCAGGCCTGGAGGATTAATCAGTGACAGGAAGCTG
>NW_012119210.1:113422-117712 GCF_000951035.1 Colobus angolensis palliatus | reverse complement strand
GTAGGCACCTGGTCCTGCTGATCCACCACTGGAACAGCTAAGGGGACAGCAGACAGGCACGGTTGGACAGACTTGGCAGATCAGACGTCAGGCCCTCTGCGCTGGTCCAGGGCTCTTTAAGCAGGAACGAGGATAGCCTCAAGATGTCTCACATGGTCCCACTCACCCTCCTCCTCCCTTTGTTCCCTGCCTCCAGGAGGGCTGCTCTGCCCTTCCTTCCTCTGTTCTTTGGCCTTCTGTTCCCCGCCACCACAGACCTTTCCCCCCTCTCGCTCTGCTGACTTAGCAGCACATTGCAGGCCTGGAGGATTAATCAGTGACAGGAAGCTGCCTCTCTCGGAGCGGTGACCGGCTGTGGTCAGGAGAGCCTCAGCAGGGCCAGCCCCAGGAGT
Source organism: Colobus angolensis palliatus (assembly GCF_000951035.1). Classification (NCBI taxonomy): domain Eukaryota; kingdom Metazoa; phylum Chordata; class Mammalia; order Primates; family Cercopithecidae; genus Colobus; species Colobus angolensis. The sequence continues at coordinate 117,320 of NW_012119210.1, read as the reverse complement.
CTTTCCCGATTCCGGATCACTGCTCACCCACCTGCTGCTGCCATGAGGCACCTTGGGGCCTTCCTCTTCCTTCTGGGGGTCCTGGGGGCCCTCGCTGAGATCTGTGGTGAGTAACTCGCCTCTATCCTGTGCCTCTTTCCTCCTGGGTCCTTAGGAGGGTGACTGGGGCAAAGGATGGGGGAACTTACTTGCCCCTCTGGGCTCCCATAGCAGTTTGGACTTAGCTGGACCTCAGCATTTAACACATCGTATTGCGATTGATTATATGTCTGACTCCTCACCAGACAAGATCTCCTCCGTTAATTCAGTCTTTGGTTCACACATTCGTTCAGCACATAGTTACTGAGCCTTTTCTCAGTGTTAGCCTTTGGGGAATGTGCAAAGCGTGAGACAAGTCTAATTCCTGCCATCCTAGAGCTTATGTTCTAGGGAAGGGGGACGGACAAAAGAAATCAATGGTTAAGTGCTCCCACCTGAAATCCCAGCATTTTGGAAGGCTGAGGCGGGAGGATCGCTTGAGCTCAACAGTTCGAGATCAGCCTGGGAAACATAGGGAGACCCCATCTCTACAAAAAATAAAAAAAATTAAAAAATAGCTGGGCATGGGGAAGACTTTCTGAGGACCAAGAGGGAACATGGGCGCTGAGACTCGAAGGAAGAAAAGGAGCTGGCAGGAAAGGAGTGGGGGACACACATTCTAGGCAGCAGGAAGTGAGTCTTCAGAGGTCCTGCCTGCTCCAGGTCTGTGCCCCAAGGGGTCTCTTGGAGCACACTGTCTCCTGGGACCTGTCTGTGAGTCTGAGCTTAGAGGCTCAGGGCTGCTTCTTCAGACAGGAGGCAGAAGGCAGGCTTCGGGACTCTGGGCTGCCCACGCCTCTTTTCCTCTCCTCTGCACCTAGGATTACGCTCAGCAATGCATTTTCACCACTGCGGGCTCTTGTGACTCTGGGGAAACCCTGAGAGGTGGGTGCAGTCATGTCTAGGTGTCAAGTGAAGAAGTCGAGGGTTGGAGGGGCTGAGTGACTCGCTCAGGGTGCTCCAGCTTTACCAGAGCTTTGCTGAACTTAGTTTTTAGAACTTTATGCCTCATTTTCTTTTTTTGTTTTGTTTTTTGTTGAAAAAACAGGTTCTCACTCTGTTGCCCAGGCTGGAGTGCAGTGACACAATCTTGGCTCACTGCAACCTCTGCCTCACGGGTTCAAGTGATCCCCCCACGTCAGCCTCCCGAGTAGCTGGGGACTACATGTGCATACCACCATGCTTGGCTAATTTTTGTATTTTTTTGTAGAGACAGGGTTTCGCCATGTTGCCCAGGCTGGTCTCGAACTCCTGGGCTCAAGTGATACTCTTGCTTTGGCCTCCCAAATTGCTGGGATTACAGGCGTGAGCCACCGCGCCCAGCCAGAACTCCAAGCCTCTCATCTGTCTTCCATAAATAAATCAGACTCCTCAGGTCTGGGCCCAGGAACCCCAGCTCTTGGTTCATGTCTGGACAGTTTCCCAGGGGAGTTCTGGGTTCAACCAGCCAGAGCTTTCCCTCCTGCAGACCTGGCTGGCCTGGTCCTCAGCCTTGGACAGTTAGTCCATTAGCCTGACCCCACAGGAACCCCCATCCCTTGGGGTTTGGGGAACCTTGAACTGGGGTTTGGGGTGCAAATATCTGTGCTGAATCACTTAATTGCACCCAGCCTCATTCCTTTACCTGTAAAATGGGCTAAGAATGCTCCCCTGCCTTCCTCCTTGGTGTAGTACAAGGGAGGATCCCATGACACCTGCTCTCCCAGTTTGAAGTTCTGTGTGTGTATGTGTGTTGTGAAATTGACAGGGATCACTGCACAAATGCTAATGCAAAGTGGGCTCCTGTGCTTCCTTTTCTCCTTCTTCTTCTTCTTTTTTTAAAAATTTTCTTATAGAGATGAGGTCTCACTGGCTCTTGTGCTTGTGAATGTCAACAGCAATCAGCTCTTAGCTGGCCTAGCTGGGCTGGTAGGGCGAGAGCTCACCCAAGGCTGCTTTTATTACCCTAGGTGAATCTGCCTGGCCCCTTCCTTCTAAGGAGGCTGCTCTGTGGTTGTCAGTCTCTCCCTTTACAGCTGGATCCTGGTCTTTCAGTTTCTAACCCTGTGCTGACTAATCGTGCTGGAGGTGAGAGCCCAGGGTGAGGTCAGAGAACTCCCTTGCGAGTTTCAAGAAAAGGGAGAAGGAAAGAGAGGTGAGGAGGGGCAGATGACCAGAGAGACAGGCTGGGGGAGACTGAGACAGACCCAGAGAGCCTCAGAGACATTGAGGGAGAGAGACAGAGAAATGGAGATAGACATCAAAATTGGTTCTGAGTGAGAGAAAGGGAAAAAAGCAACTGCCCAGTCTCTCTTCATTAACATCTGGTGAGAAACCAGCCATGTGCTCTGGTCTGGGCCCATACAGCAAAGGATTTTGTAGGGTTTCATGCTGGTGGACGGCCACCTTATAGCAACAGATATCTGGAGCTGTTGGGAAAACAGACACGAGGCTGTGGGACCCAAACCCACAGAGATGGAGCTGTGTTCTAGGAGCTCTGGTCCTTGCACCAGGAGGCCCAGGAGGCAGATGAGGCATCTTACAACAGCTCCTTTTCTTAGTCCCCTGGGATATGGCACAGTGGAGGGCACCATCAGGTAGCTGGAGCCCAGCAGCAACTGGGAGGCAGTAAACGGGACAGAAAGTCCAAGGTGCCTCCAAGGCAAACTACTCTAAACTACCCTGTGCTGAGTTCAGGTCCCTTGGACTATCCGTAAGGCTTCCACTTCCAGGGTGTTTCAGTATTTTGGTTGCACAGCTTCAAATAAATACAACTGCAACAGGTAAATGGCTGCAAAAGCTGTGGCTGTTTTCTAAGAGCTCATCTCACAATCTCAGATCCTCTTCACTTAAACAGAGATGGCAGGAAAAGCATTATTTTGAGATCTTCACGGAGGAAGTTCACCAGGCAGCCTCAATTCAGCAGCTGGAAGTCTGTGTTGTTTGAACATTTGATGTGTAACATGTTCTGCATGTGGGCCGATGTTTTTGTAAATGGGTAGTGCACACATTCAGCAGGGCACCAAAGAGCAGGGGCTTTGCAGTTAGTTCCATCCTTGGCTCTGCAGCCTTGTGTAAGACATGATATGACTTTGAACTTCTGTTTCCTCTTTTGTGCAAAGCAATGATGACAGTATCTACATCACAGGACTGGCATGAGGACCAAGTGAGATTGGGCAAGGTGCCCGGGCACACCCCGCAGCTTGGCATGCAGTCTTACTGTCACTGCTGATGGGCAGAGTGGTTGCCTGGCAATAGCATCCTCTACCTTCAGCCTGCCACCTCTTTCTCTGGCTCACTCCAACTGCTGTTTTGGGATACATGCTTCCCCCCTTTTTTCCCTCCCACTGCCTTTCAGTATGGCTGCAGTCCCCCCTGCAAGTTGGTGTGTACTGGATGGAGGTGGAGGTGAGGACATGTATTCCCTGGGGAAGACCCTGGTGACGTCAAAGCACTTCTTTGCTGGTGGCCTGGCCCTGTGACCTCACTTGCACCATTTTCTTTCCTAAGAAATACCAGAGGTGGACAGCCATCTGGTAGAGAAGTTGGGCCAGCACCTCTTGCCTTGGATGGACCGGCTTTCCCTGGAGCACCTGAACCCCAGCATCTATGTGGGCCTGCGCCTCTCCAGCCTGCAGGCTGGGACCAAGGAGGACCTCTACCTGCACAGCCTCAAGCTTGGTTACCAGCAGTGCCTCCTAGGGTATTACCACACTCTCTTCAATGGAGGGCCTTTCTCTGTGTATAGAATGAAGGGGTTGGTTGGATTAGATCAGAGATGCTAATGCAGGGCTCCTCTTGCTACTACTGCCCCTCCTCAGTGATGTCTGAGGCAGACATC
>NW_012119210.1:100084-105407 GCF_000951035.1 Colobus angolensis palliatus | reverse complement strand
TATGATGGCACCACTGTACTCCAGCCTGGGAGACAGAGTGAGACCCTATCTCAGTAAAAAAAATAAAAATCTGGCTGGGCATGATGGCTCACGCCTGTAATCCCAGCTACTCGGGAGGCCAAGGCAGGAGAATCACTTGAACTCGGGAGGTGGAGGTTGAAGTGAGCTGAGATCGCGCCACTGCACTCCAGCCTGGGCAACAAGAGCAAAACTCTGTCTCAAAGAAAATAAATAAATAAAATTTAAAAATTAAAAAAAAAAAGGAGGGGGCATGTGGGTGAAGTATGGACAAAATAGTGGGGCAGGCACAGGTGATTTGGATACAGGAGCCCTCGGAGTTTATCCTTGAATCTAATTGTTGATCTTTATTAAATATTTGTGGCATACACCTCACAACAATATAACTAACACACCTACTTTTGGTGCTTTCATTAAAGCTTCCCACTGTTAAGATTTTTTCCACTTTGTGATGCTGGTGGGGTGGGCGCTCCAAGCAGGCTTACTGTGTGGCACTTTCTCACAAAGCCATTAACTGGCCTTGTCCTAGGTCTGCCTTCAGCGAGGATGACAGTGACTGCCAGGGCAAGCCTTCCATGGGCCAGCTGGCCCTCTACCTGCTCACTCTCAGGGCCAACTGCGAGTTTGTTGGGGGCCACAAGGGGGACAGGCTGGTCTCACAGCTCAAGCGGTTCCTGGAGGATGAGAAGAGGGCCATTGGTGAGCAGACACCATCGGCTGGGGGTGGGGAGCATCTGGGAGGGCTCATCAGATGATATTCTCTAGTGAAAATCAGAACTTTGGGTTTTCTCCCCAGGCGTCTTTCCCACCATCCATTCTGCCCATCTCACTGCCCACGTAGAGGCTCGAACTTGTCCCCATAGTCATCCTTGATCCAGCCTTTCCCACCCTGCACACACTCTATTGACAGGTGTTTTCTGTTTTGTTTTGTTTTTTTTTTGAGACGGAGTTTTGTTCTTGTTGCCCAGGCTGGAGTACAATGGTATGATATCAGCTCACCGCAATCTCTGCTTCCTGGGTTCAAGCGATTCTCTTGCCTTAGCCTCCCGAGTAGCCGGGATTACAGGCATGCACCACCACACCCGGCTAATTTTGTATTTTTAGTAGAGATGGGGTTTCTCCATGTTGGTCAGGCTGGTCTTGAACTCCCGACCTCAGGTGATCCGCCTGCCTCAGCCTCCCAAGGTGCTGGGATTACAGGCATCAGCCACTGTGCCCGGCCCATTGGCAAGTCTTGTATTGGCAAGCCACCAAGATTGACTTGATCATCCACCTTCGGGACAACCGGACAGCCTGCTTATGACTTACGCCTTTGTCTCTACTAGCTCTCCTGCCCTGACTTGACCCAGCACACTACAGCCAGAGCCAGCCTTTTCAATATAAACCTGATCTTGCTGGCACTGTCTAAACTCTGCAGGGGCCCCTCACCGCTCCGTGGCCCAGCCTGTCTACCCTTACCTTCTCCCCAGCTCTGCTCGTCCGTTTTCTGCCTCCCACACACACCTGCCCTCTGTGGGCTCCGGCCATACAGGCTCTCTCTCATTTCTCAACTCATAAGCCAGTGTCTTCATACAGGCTCCCTCCATCTGGACTGGCTCCCCGACGTGCAGTTCACTCCTGCTCTACCTTTGGCTCTGCCTCCACCCATCCCCAGCCCTCTCCAGCATTACGTCCTTGGAGGATCCTGTCTTGACTTCCCAGCTGCCCAAATATCACTACTTGGTCTGCATTCCCATTACGATTGCAGTCTCATGAGCAATTGCTATGGTTGAGGCCTGAACTGCTCAGTGCCCATCTGCCATGGGTCTCCTGCTTCCTCTAAGCCCAGTGCCTGACGCACAGTGAGACCTCAGCACGTATGGACTGAGGCAGTGAAGGAATGAAGGATCCCATGACCCAAAGGAGTGTATTGGAAAGTGCAGACCAGGGGTCCCATGCGCTGGTGGGGCTGGCTGCTGGGTGGGAGCAGAGAGGCAACCACTTGGTTTTTTTTTTCCCTCCCAGGCCATGATCACAAGGGCCACCCCCACACTAGCTACTACCAGTATGGCCTGGGCATTCTGGCCCTGTGTCTCCACCAGAAGCGGGTCCATGGCAGCGTGGTAGACAAACTCCTGTATGCTGTGGAACCTCTCCACCAGGGCCACCACTCTGTGGGTGAGTAGGTCAGACGCTACCGAGGCCAGGCTGGTACTCCCTCAGTCCCCAGGCCTGCACTGATGACCTCCATACCCTGGCCCCACACTCACCTTTCCTTGGGACCCCTCCGTATCAAGTCTTTTAGGGGTGAATTGGCAAGGGCTCATGGGTGATGCTCCAGCCGTGAGTCAGCTTTGGAGCTGGTAGGTGGATATCGTGAGACCAGGCCGGACAACATGGTAAAACCCCATCTCTACTAAAAATACGAAAGTTAGCCGGGCATGGTGGCACATGCCTATAGTCCCAGCTACTCGGGAGGCTGAGGCAGGAGAATCACTTGAACCTGGGAAGCGGAGGCTGCAGTGAGTGGAGATCACACCACTGCCTTGGGTAACAGAGTGAGACTCTGTCTCAAAAAATAAAAAATAAAATAAAACTCCCCTAGTGATTCCAATGTGTGGCCAAGTTTGGAAATAGGTGGTATAGGGTCAAGTCCTCTCGGGCCTCCCTCCTCCAGTCCTTCTCCCTAACCTCTAGCCCTCAAGTTTCAGAGTGATCAGCCAAACCAGTTTGCCCAGAAATGAGCAGTTTCCTGGGACATAGGATTTTCAGAGTCCAGACAAGGAAAGTCTTGGGCAGACCAGGTTGAGTTGGTGCCCTCAGCTGATCTGACCATGTTGCCCTTCTTCTCCAAGCCCGCCTGTGGTTGCCCATAGCTACAAGGGCCTGACTCTCAAGTCCCCGCCTGTCCTGGCCCCCTGGCTCTCCAGCTCATCACGTGTTCTGTTCCCCCCTTCAAGACACAGCTGCCATGGCAGGCTTGGCATTTACCTGTCTGAAGCGCTCAAACTTCAACCCTGATCGGAGACAACGGATCACCATGGCCATCAGGACAGTACGAGAGAAGATCTTGAAGGCCCAGACCCCCGAGGGCCACTTTGGGAATGTCTACAGCACCCCATTGGCATTACAGGTGGGAAAGAGACCCTGGAGCCATGGCCACCCTGGGGAACAGTGAGCGGGGAGTGTTCAGGGGCTGGAGCACCTAGCCCCTCCCCGCTGGCTGACCTCCTCCCTCTCTTCCCCACTTTATCACCAGTTGCTCATGACCTCCCCCATGCCTGGGGCAGAGCTGGGAGCAGCATGTCTCAAGGCGAGCGTTGCTTTGTTGGCCAGTCTGCAGGATGGAGCCTTCCAGAATGCTCTCATGATTTCCCAGCTGCTGCCTGTTCTGAACCACAAGACCTACATTGATCTGATCTTTCCAGACTGCCTGGCACCACGAGGTAGCCCAGCCTTTTGTGGAAACACAGCCCTTTACAATCTGCTGCGCACACGTTGACGTCCCAGTGAGGGGAGGGTGCTTCGTCCTGATTTGCTGAGTCTGCAGAAGTTTGTGGGTGTGCATAGGACACAGCAGCCAAAATGTGGTCACAGCTTCTGGAAGCTAACAGTGTGGGGAGGAAGACACTAAACGGAGAGCCCTGGGCATACCGCTTGTGTGATACCCAGTACAGACATATTTGAGTGAATTGATGAATGAATGAAGGAATGAATGAGGAGAGACACATTTTGGTTAACTCTAATACAACATGATAAGCCCCAGTAGCAGCATGATCCAGGCTTCCTCTGAGAAGGGGGCTGAGGAGGTGATTGGGATTTGCCAATTAAGAATGGAGAAGGAGGCCAGGTGCAATGGCTCATGCCTGTAATCCCAACAATTTGGGAGGCCAAGGCAGGTGGCTCACCTGGGGTCAGGAGTTTGAGACCAGCCTGGCTAACATGGCAAAACTCCATCTATTAAAAATACAAAAAAGTAGCTGGGTGTGGTGGCAGATGTCTGTAATCCCAGTGACTCAGGAGGCTGAGGCAAGAGAATCACTTGAACCCCAGAGGTGGAGGTTGCAGTGAGCCGAGATTGCATCATTGCACTCCAGTCTGGGTGACAGAATGAGACTCTGTCGCAAAAAAAAATAAAATAAAATCAAACAAACAAAAAAAACAGAAAAAAGAAGAAAAGAATGGAGAAGAAGGAGGCTGGACATGGCAGCTCGTGCTTGTGATCCTAGCACTCTGGGAAGCTGAGGCGGGTGGATTGCCTGAGCCCAGGAGTTTGAGACCAGGCTGGGCAAGATGGTGAAACCCTGTCTCTACTAAAATACAAAAGATTAGCCAGGTGTGGTGGTTGATGCCTATAATCCCAGCTACTAGGGAGGCTGAGGCACAAGAATCACTTGAACCTGGGAAGCAGAGTTTGCAGTGACCCGAGATCGTGCCATTGCACTCCAGCCTGGGTGACAGTGTGAGACTCTGTCTCCAAAGAAAAAAACAAGAGTGGATAGAGTAGAGCCAAGAGGAGGCAACAAGAGCAAAGACACAGAGGTGCACAGAGTTTGAGGAAATTTTGAGTAATTGTCTTGCAAAAGAGTGGGATCTGGGAGAATGACTGGGAGTGGAAGGCAGACGAATGAAGGGGAGGTGAGCCCATCAGGGTAACAGAGACGCGTTGTGAACAAATACATGTTCTAGAAAGAGCCCTCTGGAGTGCTAGGTGCCAGAGAAGTGGGAGGAAGGATACTGGAAGCAGAGGAACCAGTGAGGGGCCTGATCTTGGGTGGTGGGGGATGTGGGGAATGAGGGACAGGGGAGGCCGGGATGGAAGCCAGGTTTCAGCTGAGCAGGTGGTGGTGGCATTGATGGAGATGAGGACTTGGGGAAGGACAAGGTCCAGGTGTCTTTGAGGGAAGACAGGAAGACAAACATCCAGGATCCCTGTCCTCACACCAACTACCCCTTCCTTTCTCCCTGGCACAGTCATGTTGGAACCAGCTGCCGAGACCATTCCTCAGACCCAAGAGGTCATCAGTGTCACACTGCAGGTGCTTAGCCTCTTGCTGCCATACAGACAATCCATCTCTGTTCTTGCCGGGTCCACCGTGGAAGATGTCCTGAAGAAGGCCCGTGAGTTAGGAGGATTCACGTGAGACTCCCACCTCCCAGTCCTCACCCCCCCAGCTCCACATGCCTGATACAGGGTCACAGAAGAGACAGGGGACAGAGGAGAGGGTTCCCTCGGGAGAGACACTGGCCTGCTTCTGCTTCTACCTGCTCCGCTCCTTTCTTGCCCATGGTGTTATGGAAACAGGGAGCCATAGGCCAGCATTGT
>NW_012119210.1:97445-98904 GCF_000951035.1 Colobus angolensis palliatus | reverse complement strand
AGGCGTGTACCACCATGCCCAGCTAATTTTTGTGTTTTTAGTAGAGATGGGGTTTCACTATGTTGGCCAGGCTGGTCTCTAACTCATGACCTCAGGTGATCTGCCTGCTTTGGCCTCCCAAAGTGCTGGGATTACAGGCATGGGCCACTGCGCCCGGCCATGTATTTATTTAGGCAAGGTCTCGCTCTGTTACCCAGGCTGAAGTACAGTGGCACAGTCATAGCTCACTGCAGCCTCAAATTACCCAAATAGCAGGGACTACAGGTATGCACCACCACACCCATCTACTTTTTTTTTGAGATGGAGTCTCCCTCTGTCGCCCAGACTGGGTTGCAGTGGCACAATCTCAGCTCACTGCGGCATCTATCTTCTGGGTTCAAGCAATTCTCCTTCCTCAGCTTCCCGAGTAGCTGAGACTACGGGCATGCACCACCATACCTGGCTAATTTTTATATTTTGAGTAGGGATGGGATTTTGCCATTTTGGCCAGGCTGGTCTTGAACTCTTGACCTCAAGTGATCTTTCTGCCTCAGCCTCCCAAAATGCCAGGATTACAGGCGTGAGCCACTGTGCCTGGCCCAAAATAAGAACTTTTATTTTATTATATCTTATTTTATTTGAGACAGGGTCTCACTCTGTCACCTAGGGTAGAGCGAAGTGGCACAATCACAGTTCACTGCAGCCTCAATCTTCCGGAATCAGAAGATCCTCCCACCTTAGCCTCCCAGGTAGCTGGGAACTACAGGCATGCGCCACCACGCCTGGCAAATTTTTTATTTTTTTTATTTTTTGTAGAGATGGGATTTCTCCATGTTGCCCAGACTGGTCTCAAACTCCTAGACTCAAGCGATCTACCCACCTTGGACTCCCAAAGAGCTGAGATTACAGGCGTGAGCCACCGTGGCTGGCCAAAATAAGAACTTTTATTATGAAATAAGTTTGGCCCAATCCTTTTATTAATTACCTCAAGGAGATTGGACAATGTCCTTATATTTGCTTCTCACCCTGAGCTTAGACCAGTCTGAGAATGAGCATGTCTGGACTGCTGTTTGATACCAGGTCCTGCCCATGATGAAATAAGATTAATGTAATTCTCATGTTATCAATGGGGAGTCCAGAGAAGTTGAGTGCCTTCCACCAGGTCACGCAGACCACAGACTTCTCCCCTAGAATCATGGACCTGTTTCTGTTCCCAATGGGCCCCAATTTCTGTCCCCAGTGGGAGTTCCTGGAGAACAGCATCCTGTATCCAGGGAGGGCCCACAATTGGGTTCTTCAGGTCCTCTAGGCCAGGGAATCTCAGACCAGAGATATGCAAAGACTCCTTCAAACTACAAAAATTCTCCCAGACCCCAGGTTGAGTTATTTCTTCTATAATATGACTTAGATGTGTACTGATATGTTTACTAAATATAAAGTCTTTGGCCAGAGGTGGTGGCTCACTCCTGTAATTCCAGTG
>NW_012119210.1:93356-95455 GCF_000951035.1 Colobus angolensis palliatus | reverse complement strand
TTGCTCTGTCACCCAGGCTGGAGTGCAGTGGTGTGATCTCAGGTCACTGCAACCTCCGCCTACTAGGTTCAAGCGATTCTCCTGCCTCAGCCTCCTGAATAGCTGGGATTACAGGCTTGTGCCACCACACCCAGCCTAATTTTTGTATTATTAGTAGAGATGGGGTTTCACCATGTTGTCCAGTCTGGTCACGAACTCTTGACCTCAAGTGATCCACCCACCTCGGCCTCCCGAAGTGCTGGGATTACAGGCATGAGCCACTGTGCCTGGCCTGACCCCGCTCTTTTGAAAGACCATTCCCCCAAATTCTGCGCACCTGTGTGCCTTTCTTCTCTCTGCCTCCTCTTGGCTCTGCGCTGCTCTCCTCCCTTCTCCTCTGGCAAATCCCACTCATCTCTTCAAGCCACTCTTCCAGGGGAAGCTCTGATCATGCTGCTTCCTCCTGTGGGAGGGACGAAGGACCTGGCCTACAGAGTTTGTTTTGTTTTTTTTTTGTTTTGTTTTGAGATGGAGTTTTGCTCTTGTTGCCCAGGTTGGAGTGCAATGGTGCGATCTCGGCTCACTGCAACCTCCACCTCCCGGGTTCAAGTGGTTCTCCTGCCTCAGCCTCCCCAGTAGCTGGGATTACTGGCATGAGCCACCATACCCGGCTAATTTTGTATTTTTAGTAGAGATGGGGTTTTTCCATGTTGGTCAGGCTGGTCTCAAACTCCTGACCTCAGGTGATCTGCCTGCCTCAGCCTCCCAAAGTGCTGGGATTACAGGTGTTAGCCACTGTGCCTGGCCCAGGCCCAAGGAGTTTTAAGAGACTTCCTGTGGCGGTGGCATCCAGACAGAGTGGAGAAACTCAAAGTTGGAGGCCAGAAGCTCAGGGAAGGGGGAGTATGAGTGAGGAATCTCTTGGCTGCCAGGGCCAGAAATTGAACTCCAACCCTCTCCACAACAGCAGGTGTAGAGCATGTAGAATCAGAGAGGAAGCTGAGCCATGCAGCCCCAAGAAAAGGGGAATGCCACTGAGCCACAGAGACCCAGTGCCACTGCCAGGTGTCTCTGCCTCCATTTCCCGTGACCCTCCCTCTCTCTGCATACAGGCTTCACCCTCTCTCATTATACATTGTACACATTCTAGGTGACACTGGCAGCTTCCGATTCTCATCCCCCGTAACATCAGCGCCCCAGAGAGGGGACAACTGCTGAGCTGATAACATAATAGATGCCCCTTTCCTGGAGGCCATGGTCATGGTCAGCGTGGAGAGGATGAAGCCTGAGCAGGCAGGATCGGGGGTCTGGAGGGGAGGGAGTTGAGACTACAGACCTGTGGCTAGGTGGCCCGGGAAGGGTTTGACTAGTGTCAGCCCAAAGAGCTTGGAAAGGATTTTCCTGCTGTGGGTGAGTTCTGCCTCTCCCCTTAGGGACAACAGCCGCCTCTTCTCTCTCCCTTTGCCTTTCCCTTTTGTAGATATGAAACACAGGCCTCCTTGTCAGGCCCCTACTTGACCTCTGTGATGGGGAAAGCGGCTGGGGAAAGGGAGTTCTGGCAGCTCCTCCGAGACCCCGACACGCCCCTGTTGCAAGGTGAGTCATGGCCTGACACCCTGGATGTGCCCCTTACCCCAAGTTTACCCAGCCAAGAGGCTTCATCAACTTACCCCAGCTTTCCCTAGCACCCTCCTGGGCCACAGCTTCACAAAATCAATGATGCTCAGAGTTGGATATAATATATTGAACTGAAGTCTTAGAATTTTTATGTAAGTTATTGTGGAAATTCTAGGAAACTAAATAGATTACAAACAAACAAACAAAAAGAACTAGAAGAAAATTTAAATCACCTAGAATTCCTACTATGTAGGAATAATGTCTCTCTCTCTTTTTTTTTTTTTGAGACGGAGTTTCGCTCTTGTTGCCCAGGCTGGAGTGCAGTGGTGCGATCTCGGCTCACTGCAACCTCCACCTCCTGGGTTCATGTGATTCTCTCACCTCAGCCTCCCTAGTAGCTGGGGTTACAGGTGCCTGCTACCATGCCCAGCTAATTTTTTTGTATTATTAGTAGAGATGGGGTTTCACCATGTTGGCCAGGCTGTTCTTGAACTCCTGACCTT
>NW_012119210.1:89346-90841 GCF_000951035.1 Colobus angolensis palliatus | reverse complement strand
GCCTAAAATGGCACTTTCCTATCCCATTGTGAGGCTCTACCCTCATGACCTAATCACCTCCCAAAGGCCCTAAGGCCTCCTGATACCATCACCTTTGAGGTTAGGTTTTAACATTTAAATTTTGGGGGGACACAGACATTTTGGATCATAGCACCTCCATTGAAAGGGAACATTTCTGACACCTGGCTCTCTCAGAGGGCCCTTTCAGCTCTCCTGCAGGCTGCATTCCCACCTAACCAACAAGCGCACTGACACTCACTCAGAGGTTAAATAACTTGTCCAGAGTCACAGCAGTAATGAATGACAGAGCTGGGGCTTGAATCCAGGCGTCCTCCTAGAGCCTGGATTCTCTGTAGTAAGTGAAGGCTGACTCCCGGGAGACTTCATGCATGGTCCTGGTTCCCTCTCCAGACCACACTGCGCAAGTTTCTCTTCCTGTTGGCCCCTAGAGTATTACAAAGACAGTGACCCTTCCTGTCAGTTGTTTTTATTGCCAGATGAGCCCGTGGCCTCAGGAACCCTTTAGGAAGCTGAGTTCAGAGTCTTTGAGCAGGCTTTGGGGAGGTTCCAGCTTCCCACCACCAAGCCCCGGGTGGATTCTTACAGACCCTGGCCTCAGGGTTGGGAGACTGGAAGATGAGGTTGCAGGGTACGATATTCTGCCCAGTTCGCCCCACCTTGCTCAATCTGTTTCTGCAGGTATTGCTGACTACAGACCCACGGATGGAGAAACCATTGAGCTGAGGCTGGTTAGCTGGTAGCCCCTGAACTCCCTCAGCCCAGCAGCCTCGCACACTCCCTGGGCTTCTACCCTCCCTCCTGATGTCCCTGGAACAGGAACTTGCCTGACCCTGCTGCCACCTCCTGTGCACTTGGAGCAATGCCTTCTGGGATCACCCCAGCCACAACCCCTTCGAGGGCCCTACACCATGGCCCACCCTGGAAGAGGGAGCCAGGCACCTTCCCTGGGAAGTCTTTCTGGCCAGGTCTGGCCAGCCTGGCCCTGCAGGTCTCCCACAAAGCCCACCCCATGGTCTGATGGGCATGAAGCATCTCAGACTCCTTGGCAAAAGGAAAAGGAGTCCACAGGCCGCAGGTGTTGTGAGGACCACTTGTTCTGTGGTTGGGGTCCTGCAAGAAGGCCTCCTCAGCCCAGGGGCTATGGCCCTGACCCCAGCTCTCCACTCTGCTATTAGAGTGGCAGCTCCGAGCTGGTTGTGGCACAGTAGCTGGGGAGACCTCAGCAGGGCTGCTCAGTGCCCGCCTCTGACAAAATTAAAGCATTGATGGCCTGTGGACCTGCTGCAGTGGCCTGGTGCCTCATACTCCTCAGGTGCAGGGGCAGGGATGAGAGAAGGGGGAAGTAACCCCATCGGGGAGGAGTGGAGGGTGGCTGAGCCATCTCTGGGCATTGGGCGAGTGATGGGAATGCCAACACTGACGACATTGACTACTACTGACTGAGCATCCACTACTATCTACTGAGCACTCACTT
>NW_012119210.1:79190-82001 GCF_000951035.1 Colobus angolensis palliatus | reverse complement strand
GCCCGGCCAATCAGTCTCATTTTTAAGGTGAAATGTCTATGCCCAGAACCCCAAACCTCTGCTTGTTCACTTGCCCATCCTTAATCATGGTGAGAGCACTTCAGGGAGGATTCAGGACTGACTTGTCTTATGACTGACTCTCCCTTAACAGTCCTGAAGCAGAGGTGCAGAGATTCAGAGGCTGGCAGCTTGCCTTCGGTCGCACAGCCTGTGGGTGGCAGAGCTGAGATTCCCCCACCTTGGGCCCCAGTGCCAACACTTGCTGTTGTACCATGCCACCTCCCTGCCCCCTGAGACTGGGCCTGAGGAAGCCACAGGCCCCTCCCATGTTGGGGAGACTGGTTGTGGCAGGTCTCAGGCCAGGCTAGAGAGAAAGTGAAGGGGAACTACAGGGGGCCGCTCTGCACTGGGCTTTGAGGGGCCCATGAGCTGGGTTTGATCCTCCCTCCAGGAGGGACTGTTGGGGTGTGTTTGGCCCTGAGGAGCAGGAAGCTGCTGAATCCTGCTCAAATGAAAAGATATTTGCTAAGCCAGGCACAGTGGCTCACACCTGTAATCCCAACACTTTGGGAGGCAGAGGCAGGCGGATCACTTGAGGTCAGGAGGTCGAGGCCAACATGGTGAAATCTTGTCTCCACTAAAAATACAAAACTTAGTTGGGTGTGGTGGCAGATGCCTGTAATCTCAGCTACTCAGGAGGCTGAGGCAGGAGAATCACTTGAACCCCGGAGGTGGAGGTTGCCGTGAGCCGAGATCACACCACTACACTCCAGCCTGGGCAACAGAGTGAGACTCCAAAAAAAAAAAAAAAAGGAGATTTGCTGAAAAGACCCAGCCCATCAAACTCAGGGGCAGTCAAGGGAGGTAGTGAAATGGAAGTTGGAGCTCAGAGCTCCTTCACCTCCCCTGCCCTCAGGCCTTCTCTGCCTCCTTCCCATCAGTCAGCTTCTTCTGGGCATGGTCCTGGCAGAGATTTGTCTCCCTTCCAGTTCAAACTCCCTCTTACTTTCTCAGCTTGTGTCCCACGCCACTGAGTCTCTGAGACACTGGGTCAGATGTCTAGTCTGGCACAATTGGCAGGAATCCCGAGAAACAGTGTGGGTGAGGGGACAGTCATGTTGGGTGCATGGCCCCATAACAAGGTAAGAGTCTGACCAACAGAGGCCCTCCATCTGGGACTGGGAGGCAGGTCTATGTCAGGCCTGTATTTAGATCTCTAATGGCTCCAGACAAGCCCCTTCCGCTCACTAAACCTGTTTCCTAACACAGCTGTGGGATGGTGCTTTGGTTTACATAGCATGCGATCCCATCATAGATCACACATAGGGAAACTGAGGCCCCAGGAGTGATCTGTCTAGGCACATGCATCGACAAGAGGAGAGGCCCGTCCCACAGCCTTGCAGCACGGTTGCCAGAAATCGATTCTCTGCCCCCACCTCCCCATCCCCTAAAGCCTCTCTCCATCACCTGCTTCCCACAGAAGCAGCCTTTGGAGCCTGGGCCTCCAAAGGGCACATTCAGATTTGAGGGATTTGGGGAGCCTGTGGGCAAGGGCAGACTACTCTGGGCTTTTGGGTGGACCCCAAGGAATGCAAAGGAGCCCCTGCCACTCTCCATGAATGGAGTTGAGTGCCCTAGCCCCCATTCTTCCACATGGGAATATCCTCTTGAGAGCCCTGCTGGCTGTTGGTCAAGGCAGGTTAAAAGCTGAGGTTTAAAGTAGCCAGGAGTAGTGGCACCTGCCTGTAATCCTAGCAACTTGAGAGGCTGAGGCAAGAGGATCACTTGAGCCCAAGAACTGGAGGCTGCAGTGAGCTATGATCACACCACTGCACTGTACTCCAGCCTGGGGGAAAGGGCAAGACCCTGTCTCAAAAAAAAAAAAAAAAAAAAAGGTTTGGGAGGCCGAGGTGGGTGAATCATGAGGTCAGCCTGACCAAGATGGTGAAACCCTGTCTCTACTAAACTACAAAAATTAGCTGGGCGTGGTGGCAGGCCCCTGTAGTTGCAGATACTCGGGAGGCTGAGGCAGGAGAATTGCTTGAATCCAGGCAGCAGAGATTGTAGTGAGCCGAGACTGTGCCACTGCACTCCAGCCTGGGTGACAAAGTGAGACTCCATCTCAAAAAAAAAAAGCTGAGGCCCTAGAGCCACACAGAGACCAGGTCCAAACCTCCTGCCACCACTCAAACTGCATGCCCTTGGCACCTTGCTTCCTGCAGCTCACCAAGCCCTCTCATCTGCAACTGGAATAATACAGCACCGGCCTCGAGGAGGAACAGTAAGGAGTGGATGGGATGAAGCCCTCCACCCTGGCCACAGGTGGTGTCTGTGGGTGGCAGAGCTGAGATTCCCTAACTTGGACCCCAGTGCCGACACTTGTCGTTGTGCCATGCCACCTCCCTGCCCCCTGAGACTGGGCCCAAGGAAGCCACAGGCCCCTCCCATGTGCCCTGGCCCTTCTGGGCTCCCATGGAGGATGGTGCTGCTGGGTCACCTGCTTTGGGCTCTGCCCTCAGACTCCCTTCACCACAAGGTGTGCAGTCTTTTCCATTCCACCAAGGCCTGTCCAGGCCTCGCTTGCTTAATCCATAGTCCTCAGAGCCACCCATCACCAGGCAGGGCAGGTGGGAGCCGCTTCATGGTGGTCTTGGAGACAGATTTTCACCGCCAGCCACTCCCCATCAGCTCAGCTCTAGGAAGGTACAAGGTGTTTTTGTTTCATAAAATCATTATTATTGACCAGGTGCGGTGGTTCATGCCTGGAATCTGAGCACTTTGGGAGGCTGAGGCCGGGGATCACTTGAGGTC
>NW_012119210.1:69617-71140 GCF_000951035.1 Colobus angolensis palliatus | reverse complement strand
CCGAGATCGTGCCATTGTACCCCAGCCTGGGCAACAAGAGCGAAACTCCGTCTTGGTCTTGGAAAACAAACAGACAAACAAATCTGACAAAATCTCAAAGATAATTATAACCCTTACGGGTCCCAGATTTCTCCTCCTCAGGAAATGGCAAGGGGGTGTGGAGAGGGGCCGCCCGCTTTGGCTGGCTTAGTTTCCTTCCCACAACCCCTTCTGGAGAAACCCTAAATGCCGCCATTTTTTGGTCCTGGAAATTTCCTCCTGGAAATTTCCCTATCTGCACCCCCTGCCCTGTAGCTTAGGCTATTCAGCAGAGATTTGCAGGCTCCAGCAGGCGTCGGACTTACAGAGGCCAAATGTGACCATGTAAATTCCCGGGCCCACCCGTGCCAGAGAGCGTGTGATTCAGCAGGCCTCCTGTGAGGCTGGAGGTTTGAAACCCGCGTCCCGTGATTGGGATGGGGATTGAGGGCCATATTCCGCGCCTGGCCAACAGAGGGCGTAGCGGGCTGGGCTCCGCGGTCCCCCTTTGAGAGCTTGTGTCTCTAGACAGGTTGCTGTAATCAAGGATTTGCTGGTTAAACAGGCAAGGGTTGAGCTGGGTCCCCTTGGGCAGAAGCCTAGGGAAGGAAGCCCGACAACAGGAAAGAGGCTCACATCTGGTACTGGGCACATGGCTGGGCCTTGGTCCTCGTGCCCCTGGACTTCAGAGCTAAGAGGGGCCAGAGCCAGGCCTGGCCTGGAATCTGGATGGACCTGTTCTGCCCTAGGGCACGCCATTTACCCAGTCCTGAGCTCAGAGAGCGTCTGTCGTTCCCGTGGGAAAACCGAGACAGGGGCAAGGGCTCAGTGGCAACTGCTCTGCCTTCCAGACCAGGGCTCTGTCTTGCCGGGGCTGGGGCACAGAGTGGACCCCAGGAAGTTCTGCTATGAGTCAGCTCCGAGGGCTCAGGGGACAGGACAGAGGCTGCTGGCCAGGGAAGGATGCCGGCCGGCGGTACCTACTTCCGCAGCTGCGGGTAGCCCTGCCTGGTGATTCAGCTTCCCTCTGAGGGTCCCCAGGTGGCGCCGCCCTGGACTGGGAGGCTGGGGAGGATGCTGGGGCTACGGAGGGGCGGTGGAGGTGCCTTAAGGGACTACGTAATCCGCTCTGCTGGATGCTGAGGTTCTACGATAATTGTGGCCAGAGATCAGGTGGGCGCGAGACTGGTCCTGGGATGGCGCCTGTGGGCCCCTCCTCACTACCCTGGGGCTTCTTGAAGATAGCCTGGGCGGCTGTGCGGGATACCCCAGTGTCTCCAGCAATGCGCGCTGATCTCCATGGGGGGCTCGCCTTGGCGCTGGGTGGGAAGAGACCTGCTGGCGAAGAGAGGCTGACCACGCCAGCTCCGGGTGGGGCTCTACTGGGCAGATGCACAGGCCCGGGGCAGAGGAGGGCTGATGGGGGAAATGCCAGGCCGATGGGGGAGGGGCTGTGAGCGGGAGGTGTTGGGGCGGGGCGAGACCTCCCTCCCCGCTCCGGGAGC
>NW_012119210.1:63622-65282 GCF_000951035.1 Colobus angolensis palliatus | reverse complement strand
CCCCCCGAGTGGCCCCCTGGCAGCCCTCAGGCCCTCCAGCAGCCTGGCCGGGCCCGGGTGGCCATGGCAGCACTGGTGTGGCTGCTGGCCGGAGCCAGCATGTCAAGCCTCAACAAGTGGATCTTCACAGTGCACGGCTTTGGGCGGCCCCTGCTGCTGTCCGCGCTGCACATGCTGGTGGCAGCCCTGGCGTGCCACCGGGGGGCACGGCGCCCCATGCCAGGCGGCACTCGCTGCCGAGTCCTACTGCTCAGCCTCACCTTCGGCACTTCCATGGCCTGCGGCAACGTGGGCCTAAGGGCTGTGCCCCTGGACCTGGCACAACTGGTCACTACCACGACGCCTCTGTTCACCCTGGCCCTGTCGGCACTGCTGCTGGGCCGCCGCCACCACCCGCTGCAGTTGGCGGCCATGGGTCCACTCTGCCTGGGGGCCGCCTGCAGCCTGGCTGGAGAGTTCCGGACACCCCCCACCGGCTGTGGCTTCCTGCTGGCAGCCACCTGCCTCCGCGGACTCAAGTCGGTTCAGCAAAGTAAGTGCCTGGGTGGCCAACTGAGAAGGTGGGGATCCTGGTGGGTGTGTGGCCTGGATGGCCCTGTGAGGGGTATGGCTGTTGTCCCATTTTACAGATGAGGAAACTGAGGTTCATGGCTGTGGAGGAAGCAGAACTGAGGCTCACAGAGGGCCAACAGCTCAGTGAGTTCCAGGCCCCAAACTCAGGCTCTGGAGGGCCAACTCGTGTTTATTTGTTTATTTACTTATTTAGACAGGGTCTGGCTCTGTCACCCAGGCTGGAGTGCAGTGGTGAGATCTCAGCTCACTACAGCCTCTGCATCCCGAGTTCAAGCGATTCTTCTGCCTCCACCTCCCAAGTGGGACTACAGGTGTCCACCACCATGCTAAGATAATTTTTGTATTTTTATTAGAGATGGCGTTTTACCATGTTGGCCAGGGTGGTCTTGAACTCCTCACCTCCCAAGGTGCTAGGATTAGTACGTGAGTCACTGCATCAGGCCAGCTTTTTTTTTTTATATAGACACAGGGTATTGCTCTGTTGCCCAGGTGGGTCTTGAACTCCTGGCCTTAGTGATCCTCCTACCTCAGCCTCCTGAAGTTCTGGAATTACAAACCAGTATTTAGTGATCTATTCTTTGACTAGCCGTTTATCTCACTGTTTTGTTCCCATTTGATAGATGAAGAGGCTTGCTCTGGGCCATGTGGCCAGTGAGCAGCAGAGGCAAGATCTGAACCCAGATAGGAGGACTCCATGCTTCCAAGAGATATGGCCTAAGGCTTTAGACCCAGAGGAAAGCCAGAAAGCATGGGCCAGGGAGAGAAAAGGAGGTAAAGCTTTGAGCTGGGATTTGGAAAGTCAGGGTTGGGCCTAAGTCTGGGGAGGGCTGATGTTTACTGGGAGCTACAGTGTGACAGGCTTGGTGCTGGGTGTTGACCTTGAGTTGTCATGGCAGCCACCATTATCCCCATTTTACAGATGATTGGACTAAAACCCAGAGAAGTTCATGATTTGACAGGCCGGGCATGGTGTCTCATGCCTGTAATCCCAGCACTTTGGGAGGCTGAGGCGGGAGGACTCGAGGCCAGGAGTTCAAGACCAGCCTGGCCAACGTGGTGAAACCCTGTATTTATTAAAAATACAAAA
>NW_012119210.1:61188-62312 GCF_000951035.1 Colobus angolensis palliatus | reverse complement strand
ATCAAGACCATCCTGGCCAACGTGGTGAAACCCTGTCTCTACTGAAAATACAAAAATTAGCTGGGCGTGACAGTGTGTGCCTGTAATCCCTGCTACTTGGGAAGCTGAGGCAGGAGAATCACTTGAACCCAGGAGGCAGAGGTTGCAGTGAGCCGAGATCACGCCACTGCATTCCAGCCTAGGGACAGAGGGTGACTCCGTCTCAAAAAAAAGAAAAAAAAGAACAAAGAAAGAAGTTCATGATTTATACAGAGGTCACAGGGTCCCTAATGACGTGAAGCGTGGTCTATGTGACTCCAGATGCTGCCTCTGATGAAAGAGGGCAGCAGGGCTCTGGGCAGTTTAGGGTGGAGGTTCTAGGCCCAGACCCGCTAGATCATTCTGCCTGAGGGCTGGCATCCCGCCTTTCCTACTGAGGAGCATCTGAGTCGCAGCCTCTACCCTTTCTCTGCCTCAACTCAAGGAGACATAGGGGAGGCCAGGGCGCCCACTCAGGGTCGGGAGGCCTGGGTTCCAACCATACCTTTGCTCATATTTGCTGGGCAACCTTGGACAGATTAGGATTTTATCTGGGCCTCACTTTCCTCATCTGTCAGTGGAGGAGAGTTGGAGTTGATGGAGTCTAAGGGGCCTCTTGCTCTCCCTTCCTGCCCTGAGATCCTGTGGCCCAGGCCTGGGAGAAGGAAGTGGACACTCCAAGAATGCTGGGCTGGGGTTGATGGCAGCCCACAGCCAGGGAAGATTGAAGTCAGAGTTCAGCCCTGCCCTGGCATATTCAGAGCTGGGACACAGAGGCCCTGTCTCTATCCTCCCTGGCCCCGAGGCAGGGCCAAAACCCAGTTCTATTTTTTGCCCTCAGGTTACATGATAGCTGGAGGCTGAGCACAGGCATGAGCTCTGGGCTTGAGTCTGCACTGGGAAACCTGACCTATGGGCCCCCCCCGTGCAGGACACAGTGCTGTGAAGGTCCTAACCTCAAGGCCTGTGGCTGCCCCTGCTGACAAACAGTCAGTGCTCCTCACACTGGGACCCAGGCAGCCCCAACCTTCAGGAGGGGTTATGGCTGGCCAGGCCTCAGGCACTTGGGCATGGAGTGGCATGTGCCTGGCATCGGGCTGCATCTT
>NW_012119210.1:55618-58903 GCF_000951035.1 Colobus angolensis palliatus | reverse complement strand
GACCTCCCAAAGTGCTGGAATTACAGGTGTGAGCCAACATGCCCAGATGGATAGATTTACTGATGGCTCTGACAGGCGAGCCGATCTCATAGAATGGTTGGGCTGCATGGTTCAGGAGGGCGTTTAGGGGGCTGGAGGCCCCACTAACAGAGATGGGAGCCCTGCAGAGATGGGGAGGAACAGACTTGAGCCAGGGCCTGAGATAGGTTTTTTTTTTTCTCTCATTTGTTTATGAGAGGGTCTTGCTCTGTCATCCAGGCTGGAGCACAGTGGCTCACTGCAGCCTCAATTTCCCAGCCTCCGGCAATCCTCCCACCTCAGCCTCCCAAGTAGCTGGGACTATAGGCGCACCTCCATGCCAAGCTAATTTTTGTATTTTTTGTAGAAATGGGGTTTCATCATGTTGCCCAGGCTGCTCTCCAACTCCTAGACTCAAGTGATTTACCCACCTCGGCCTAAAGTGCTGGGATTACGGGCATGACCCACCATACCTGGCCTGAGATAGCTTTTGAACAAAAGGAGGTTTCTACAGCAAGAAGCTCCTGGAGAGGCACCAGGGCCAGATTCAGAGTCAAGTGTATGTGGCTGATGCCAGCTCCATTCCTGAGAGCAGAGTTTGTGGGAGCAGAGGGCAAGTATCCAGAAAGAAGGCTGGGCATGGTGGCTCACGCCTGTAATCCCAGCACTTTGGGAGGCCAAGGCAGGCAGATCACTTGAGGTCAGGAGTTTGAGACCAGTCTGGCTAGCATGGTGAAACCCTGTCTCTACTAAAAATACCACAAAATTAGCTGCGCATGCTGGTGCATGCCTGTAATCCCAGCTACTCGGGAGGCTGAGGTAGGAGAATCTCTTGAACTGGGGAGGTAGAGGTTGCAGTGAGTCGAGATATCACACCACTGCACTCTAGCCTGCGTGACAGACTGAGACTCCATCTCAAAAAAAAAAAAAAGTCAGGTGCAGTGGCTCACACCTGTAATCCCAGCACTTTGGGAGGCCGAGGCAGATCACAAGGTCAGGAGATCGAGACCATCCTGGCTAACATGGTGAAACCCCGTCTCTACTAAAAAATACAAAAAATTAGCCGGGCGAGGTGGCGGGCGCCTGTAGTCCCAGCTACTTGGGAGGCTGAGGCAGGAGAATGGCGTGAACTCAGGAGGTGGAGCTTGCAGTGAGCTCGAGATCGCGCTACCGCACTCCAGCCTGGGTGACAGAGTGAGACTCTATCTCAAAAAAAAAAAAAAAAAAAAAAAAAAGTATCCAGAAAGAGGAGAGCCCAGACAGCTGCCGCTGCAGCAGGGCCAGCGGCTTCCCTCCTTCCTGGGCCAGTTGTAGGCCCAGGGGGCCTGCACGAGGAGAGTGCCGTCTTCCTAACCACAGAAAAGGTGGGAAGTGGGGCACCAGCCTGCTGAGCTTGCTCTCAGCTGGACCCGCGCCCCCCGCCGCCGCATCACAGAGCAGGCGGACTCAACCCCTGTCCTCTGAGCTCTCAGGCTGTGTGTGATGGGGGAGATGCACTCAGATATAGAGATCACAATGGCAAAAGAGAAGTTCTAGAGTCAAGGTGGTCACAGGTGTTGGGGAGCGGTTGCTTCTTCCTGGGGAACCCTGAGAAGGCTGCCTAGGGGAAGAGGCATGCAGTGAGGATGACAATAATGTAACCATGAGAGCAAACATTTGTCAGGGCCTCCCTAGGTGCCCACACCATGCCCAGCTCTTCATACTGATGGAGGAGGGAAGGGTGATCTGGGAATGGGAAACAGGCTGTCCCAGGGCATGGGGTGTCAGCCAGCAGGAGCAGGGTGTGGGGATCATGCCAGCTGCCGGGGTGAGCTGGCATCAAGGGCATCACACAGGTCATCAGGCCCTGTGTTCAGCACCTCACATGTGAGGGAGATGTTGCTACCTGAACCACACTACTCACAAGGAGACTGAGGCGTGCAGAGAGAGACAGTGTCACACCGCCCGTGAAAGAGCAAAAGGGACAAGCCAATAGCAAGCAGACAGGGTTTAGAGAAGGGTCAGCTGTTATCTGTGGCAGAAACCTGGGCATGTTCCACTGGAAGGAGAGGTGGCAATGAGGCAGGACAAACAGGCTGACACTTTGGGGTCCCCAGGCAGAAGTCAGTTGCCGCCTCTGACAGCGACTCACCACCCTCTCCGTGGGCTGCAGGAAGGGGAGGTGGAGGAGTGGGTGGGATGTACAATGGGTGTGAGGAGATGGGTGGGAAGGTTAGGACCTTCCTGCCTGGCTGCCTTGCAGAGGGTGAAATTTGCCAAAGGTGAGGTTCACCTGAAAACCTACATGCCTTCCTGTGATGGGACGTTTAATGTGGAAGCCACAGGCAGCTCATAACAGTGTTAACTTTCGAGCCTGCGAGCAGGAGGCATTCTGATTATCTGTTCATTTCTAGAAACGTTTCAGCCAGAGGGACTGTTTGTTGCCTAGAGAACAAAGCTAAAACATCAGAATGAAATTGAGAGAGAAATAACATTTCCTATTCTAAGCATAGCCTATGAGTAAGCATCTCTGTGGCTTTTTGGAAAGTGTGTGTCAGAAAATGCATAGAGGCTCGCAGAGGCCTGGGAGGGGACCTGTGTCGACTACTCATCTCTCTCCACTAACTTGGCGAAGGCCCCACGCCATCCTTGCCCTCATGCAAATAATGTCATTTCAGCCAGGCGCAATGGTTCACACCTGTAATCCCAGCACTTTGGGAGGCCAAGCTGAGCACATTGCTTGAGTCTAGGAGTTTGAGACCAGCCTGGGTGAACCAGATGATGAAACCCCATCTCTACAAAAAATTTTCAGGGCTGATGGTGCATGCCTGTAGCCCCAGCTACTTGGGAGGCTGAGGCGGGAGGATCGCTTGAGCTCGGAAGGCAGAGGTTGTAGTAAACTGACATTGTGCCACTACACTCCAGCCTGGGCAACAGAACCAGACCCTGTCTCAAATAATAATAATAATAATAATAATGTCATTTCACCTGGGCACCCCTTTTTGAATTGGCTGATGGTGGCACGTGTACACGCAGGTATACACAGATATACAAGTCAGACATAGGCAAAGCGGCAAGATTCTCTCTTCCCTTACAAAGTGAAAAGGTTTCTTCTTAGTCCTGAATTCATCTTGACAAGCCCCAGTATTAGCAGGAAAAAAAAAAAAATGCTGATTATCAGTTATAAACAGTGAGTGAGAGCCAAGATCCCACAATGACCTTTTGTTCCCTTGTCACTCCAGTGGTCATAAGTGAATGAAGCAATGAATGGGTCACCCTTTTGACCCA
>NW_012119210.1:50500-55092 GCF_000951035.1 Colobus angolensis palliatus | reverse complement strand
CCCCTGAAGATTTATTTTTATATTTTAGAGACAGGGTCTTGCTCTGGTCACTGAGGTAGACTGCAGTAGCATCACCATAGCTCACTATAGCCTTCCTCTGGGCTCAGGTGATCCTCCTGCCTCAGCTTCTCAAAGTGCTGGGATTACAGACACAAGCCACTGCACCTAGTCGATTTTTTGTGTGTTTTTTTGAGACAGGGTCTCACTCTGTTGCCCAGGCTGGAGTGCAGTGGTGTGATCTTGGCTCACTGCAACCTCTACCTCCTGAGCTCAAGATCCTCCTGCCTCAGCCTCCTGAGTAGCTGGGACTACAGGCACGTGCCACCACTCCCGGCTAATATTTGTACTGTGTAGAGATGGGGTTTTATCACGTTGCCCGGGCGGGTCTCAGACTCCTGGACTCAAGTGATCCGCCCTCCCAAAGTGCTGGGATTACAGGCATGAGCCACCACACCCGGCCTTTGTAATTTTTTTTCAGCCATTAGTCTTCATGCTTATTGATCATTTAGATATCCCAAGCAGATCATTGTTTCAGCTCGTGGGAGGCGGTTTGAAGTGGCTGATAACAGACTTATTTATTTTAGTTTAGTTTTTTATATTTACTGAGCATTTCCCATTTAAGAGCTTTATGTATGCTGTCTTTTAAAATGTTTACAACAACCGCATGATTAGGTCTGATTATTACCCAACTCTCCGGGTGAGGAAACTCAGGCTTACAGAGGTTAAGTGCCTCTCATGAGCCCGGGTCACAGCTAGTCAGGGGTGGACACAGGACACGAACCCAGGTGGTCTGACTCCAACTCTTGATGGTCACGTTTCAGATCAAGAGCCACTCGCCCTGCCTGAGGGGCCCGGGTAGACTTCTTAGCGGATCGGCCATAGGGGTCATAGTGGGGTGGCTGGAGGGGGTTGTGTTCCTCTGGGTGCTCATGGTGGTTGTCCTGTTGCAGGTGCCCTGCTGCAGGAGGACAGGCTGGATGCGGTGACCCTGCTCTACGCCACCTCACTGCCCAGCTTCTGCCTGCTGGCAGGTGCAGCCCTGGTGCTGGAGGCTGGCGTCACACCACCGCCCGCTGCTGGTGACTCTCGCCTCTGGGCCTGCATCCTGCTCAGCTGCCTCCTGTCTGTTCTCTATAACCTGGCCAGCTTCTCCCTGCTGGCCCTCACCTCTGCCCTCACCGTCCACGTCCTGGGCAACCTCACCGTAGTGGGCAACCTCGTCCTGTCCCGGCTCTTGTTTGGCAGCCGCCTCAGTGCCCTCAGCTACATGGGCATCGCCCTCACTCTTTCAGGAATGTTCCTTTACCACAACTGTGAGTTTGTGGCCTCCTGGGCTGCCCGTCGGGGGCTGTGGCGGAGGGACCAGCTCAGCAAGGGTCTTTGAGACCTAGGGGATCTCAGGAGCCACCTGGGATGGCCCTGGCCTGAATCCAACCCTCAGCCATGGCCATAGGAAGAATGGAAAACAGGGCTGGGCATGGTGGCTCACGCCTATAACCCCAGCACTTCCAGAGGCCGAGATGGGTGGGTCATCTGAGACCAGGAGTTTGAGACCAGCCTGGCTAACATGGCAAAACCTCGTCTCTACTAAAAATATAAAAATTAGCTGGGCATGGTGGCACGTGCCTATAGTCCCAGCTACATGGGAGGCTGAGGTGGGAGGATCACTTGAGTCCTGGAGATCAAGGCTGCAGTGAGCCAAGATCGCATGCCACTGCCCTCCAGCCTGGGAGACAGAGCGAGACCCTGTCTCAAAAAAAAAAAAAAAAAAAAAAGTGGAGAACAGGCAGTGACCTCTGTTGGGGGCCATGGCAGGGAGGGGAGCTTTCTGGAAGGGCTGGCTTGGAGGTTGGAATGGGGACTCCCAGGGAGACCTGCCTCCCATCCCTGCCTGCCTCACCCCTGCCACAGACTCTGCCCACCACTGGATGGTGGGTCCAAGCCTGGCACAGTCCCTGTGCTTGTCAGAGTCATTATGATTAATATCAACTACGATGCCAAAAATTGCTGGGCAGACTCTGAAGACCTCAACGTGTTACGATGACGCTGGTGATGATTCTTGGCGGTTCCACAATCCTCCCTCTTGGAGGGGAGGCAGCTAGGAGGCCCAGCAGGGGGGCTTCTATGCCGCTGGGCTCCCCTAGGGAGTTGGGGTAGCCTATGCCAACTGCAGGCAGCTGCTGTGGCCTCACCCCTGGGCCCCCCAATTTTGGGTCATCCATCCTCAAATACACTATTTTTGCTTGTATGCCTGTGTCATTTGTTGGGGGTACAGAGGGGATATAGGGAGAGTGGTAGGCTTCCCACACAGAAACTAGGACATCCTCCCTTACCCTTACCCATCGCGGTCTGTCTGGTCCCCCACCCCGAGCCCAGTGCCATTCCCTCAAATCCCTCCACTGGCCAGGCCATCATTGCCCATCTTCTGGACAGTGGCAGTGGCCTCCCCCTTACTCTGCCCTGGCCCCTCTACTCCATCTTACACACAGCCCCCTTCACCCAGAGGGATCTCACTAAAACATGCACATTCTGATGCTCCTCACTGCCCTTCGGACAAAGTCAGAATTTCCTACCCCAGAGCCCTAGTCCCTCAGGACGTGGCACCTGCAGCCTCACCCAGCTCATCTCCCTTCCCCTGGGCTCTGTCTTCTAGCCTCACTGACTTCTTTTGGTTCCCTGTGACACCAGCCCTGCTCAATGAAGCCTTTGCACATGCTGTTCCCTCTGTTCAGTCCCCCATTCCTACAACAACCTCCTCCCTTCTCATGGCGTAAACCCTTGCCTGGAGGAGAAAACCCAAACATGCAACTCTTTTTAAAAAGAGAAATCCAGGCCTGGCGCCTTGGCTCACATCTGTAATCCCAGCACTTTGGAAGGCCAAGGTGGGCAGATCACCTGACGTCAGGGGTTCGAGACCAGCCTGGCCAACATGTTGAAACCCCATCTGTACTGAAAATACAAAAAATTCGCCGGGCCTGCTGGCACGTGCCTGAGGCAAGAGAAATGCTGGAACCCAGGAGATGGAGGTTGCAGTGAGCCAAGATCGCGCCATTGCACTCCAGCTTGGCCAACAAGACCGAAACTCCGTATCAAAAAAACAGAAAAGAAAAAAAGAAGAAGAAAAGAAAAATCCAGTCGCTTGAGGCCACGAGTTGGAGGCTGCAGTGCACTATGATCATGCCACTGCACTCCAGCCTGGGTGACAGAGCAAGACCATATCTCTTTGAAAAAAAAAAAAAAAAGAATGGCTGATGAGGGTCTTGACAAGGGACTATGCTCAGGAGGCTTGCAGGGGTGCAGGGAGCAGGGCTCCCATGTAGGGGACCTAAGACAGGAGTCCCAACCCCCAGAGCTCCCTGACCCGCCAGCCAGTGTCAGCTTTGTTATTTACCTCTGAGCCTTTCCTTGGCACTTGTAACACTTAACTCTCCCCACCCAGCTACCTCTCCTGGAGACCACCTGTTAAAGATGATAAGGACCCAGGCTGGAGTGAGAACACCTGGGACCTAATCCTGCTCTGCCCACCTGACTGGGAGCCTCCCCTCCCTAGGCCTCAGCTTCCAGATCTGCAAAATGGAACTGATGATCCCCTTGGAGAGGGTTTGAATGAGAAGCGCTAGGCAGGGCCAGGAGTGAGGAAGGAGGTGAAGGCACCAACTGGCTCTGCTTCTGTCTTGGGGTAGTCACCCAACCTTTCTGGAAACCATCTGCAAAATGTTTCCCATTTGTGTGAGGAGCAGGAGCTAGACCAGGCTGGGGCTGTGGTCTGGGGAGACTGAGATTCAGGGAGGAATCATTCAGATTCAGTAACCAGAATTCGTAAGGGACCACAGTGCCAGCCAGTGCTAGGCAGGGCTGAGTTAAGGGCCAGCCCACTGCGGGGTGGGAGGTAGGGGGTTGGGGGGGGCGGTTAGAGAAGGCCTAGGAGGACCGGTATGGGGTTTCCTGGCCCCTGGCTCCGCCCAGGCTGCCTTACAGAAGGGGAAGTGGGCCTGGGCTGAGTCACTCATCACCCACCCTCTGACTCAGAGATGCCGCTGGCCCAGCCCAGTCTCTGAGCAGCTTGGATACCTCTGGCCTCCACTCTCAGGCTTTGCCAGGCAGGATGGAGGGATGGATGGCTGTGGTCAAATCCTCCTTGGTGACTCAGGACCCTTTCCCATCCAACGGGCACCCACTGCCATAGCAGGGACCTCCCTGTACCACCCTCATTTCTAGGCCTTGTGGGATGCTTAGCTAATGAGTGAGCCTCACGTCAGATTAAAGCCTGCCCCTGGTGGTTGTGGGGACAGGTGATTGGGGTTGTGTGTGACCTGGGAGCTGATTTGTCACCAGATTCAGGACCATTAGACACTGAGGTGATTCCCCCAAGGCCACAGCCAAAGCCATCCCTATCACCCCTCCCAGTAGTGGGCACAGAGAGCACTGGATTGGGAGTCAAAAAGCTTGGGTTTGGCAGGATGTGGTGGCTCACGCCTGTAATTCCAGCACTTTGGGAGGCCGAGGGGGGCGGATCACCTGAAGTCAGGAGTTCAGGACCAGCCTGGCCAACATGGTGAAACCCCATCTGTACTAAAAATACAAAAATTAGC
>NW_012119210.1:49811-50134 GCF_000951035.1 Colobus angolensis palliatus | reverse complement strand
TCCAGGCTCTGCTCCTCAATATTTCTGTTGCCTCAGGCAAGTCTCTTCACCTCTTTGAGCCTCAATCTCTGCATCCAGTCCCTGCTGGGAAGCCTTCTCTTTAGGTAAACAGGTGTTGCCTCCCTTAGGAAGCTCTGCTCTCCCCACAAGACCCCACCCCATTCCATGCCAAGCTGATTTTGAAGCTCCAACCAAAGCTCACCCCAGCTCCCTGCACCTCTCCAGGCATGGCCCTGATCACATCCCACCATCAGGGCTGGATTCTCGTCTCTCTTCTCCACTGGACTGGGCTCCAGGAGGGCTCACTGCTCTCTCCCAAGCAC
>NW_012119210.1:47127-49761 GCF_000951035.1 Colobus angolensis palliatus | reverse complement strand
ACCGGCATAGCATGTGGCATGGAGTGGGCAGGAGAGATCAGTCAAGAACAGAGACAGCAGAGTATAGTGGGTGCACCTGTAGTCCGAGCTCGGACTGCGAGCCAAGATCGCAAAACTGCACTCCAACTTGGGTGACAGAATGAGTCTCCATCTCAAAAAATAAATAAAAATAAATAAAAAAGAACAGGGGCTTCAGAGTTGGACTTGTGCTTGAATCCTGGCTTCAGTACATCTGAGCTGTGTGACCTTGCGCAAGGTCCTCCCCACCTGTGCCTCTGCATTGAGTGGGGGCAGCAGTAGAACTTAACCCCCTACCAGCTTCTGGAGCTGTAATGGACAAAGGCCTAGGAAGGCCTCAGTCTTATCAGAGATGCTTCCACTTCCTCTTCAAGGCTTCTCTTGTTATCTGCCCCACCCCTCCTCAGCCTGCCGGAGCACATTGAGAGTCCCCCAGGGATGCTCCCGCCCGAGCACAGCAGTGTGGATGCCAAGCCTCCAGTCCCCTTGTCCTGCCTTGGAGGAAGCCTGGGAAGCTGGGTCTGTGCTGGGCATCCTGCCATTGTGGACTTCGAAACAAAGACCTGTCTCAGGCCCAGCTGCCTGGTGCCCCTTCTACCCTCCCCTGGTGGCCCTTGGATTGGCATTCCAGGGGGCCAGGGCAAACAAGGATCATGAAGAGTCCTTGTTTGCCCTGGCCCCCTGGAAGGAGCAGCTCCTTCATGCTACGCTGCCCTCAAATTAGCTCAGGGATGTCAAATCCTCCACCACTGCACTAAATAACTTCCTGGAAATAGCACAAAATACTTAACTGAGGGCCACTTAATGGAGGCCCACGAGAGGTTTTGAGCCACGGACGCACATGACAGACCCTATGTAGAGAAAAAATTGGAGGGGCTCGAGACAGGAGGCAGGGAGATTAGGGAAGACCTGTTGTTGTGGTCTAGGTAACTACATGACAGTGGGGACAGTGTTGGGGCAGAGTGGGTATCGATTGTATTGATTTAGAATAACTATTAATCTCAAAACCTTACGGCTTAGAGCAACAAACATGTAGTATCTCACCATTTCAGTGGATCAGGAATTCGGGAGTGGCTTAGTGGGTTGGTTCTGGTTGAGTTTCTCATGAAGTTGTAGTCAAGATGTTGGCCTGAGCTTCAGTCATCTGAAAGCTCGGCTGGGGCTGGAGGATTTGTGATCCCCCAATGGGTTCACTTTGCCCACTGCCTAGACAAAGCCGATTTATCAAGACAGGGGAATTGCCAATACAGAAAGAGTAATTCACACACAGCCTGCTGTGCAGGAGACCAGAGTTTTATTATTACTGAAATCAGTCTCCCCGACCATTCAGGGAGCAGAGTTTTTAAGGACAACTTGGTGGGTTGGGGGAAGCCAGTGAGATAAGAGTGCTGATTGGTCAGGGATGAAATCCCAGGATGTTGAAGCTGTCTTCTAGTGCCCAGTCAGTTCCTGGGTAGAGGCCACAAGATCAGATGAGCTAGTTTATCCATCTGGGTGGTGCCAGCTGATCCATCAGGCACAGGATCTGCAAAGTATCGCGAGCAGTTTAGGAGCAGTTTAGAGAGGGTCAGAATCTTGCAGCCTCCAGCTGCATGACTCCTAAACCATAATTTCTAATCTTGTGGCTGTTAGTCCTATCTAGGCAATCTAGTCCCTAGGCAAGAAAGAGGTCTGCTTTGGGAAAGGGCTGTTATCATCTTCATTTTAATAGATAAACTATAAACTAGGTTTCTCCGAATGTTAGTTCAGCCTATGCCCAGGAATGAACAAAGACAACTTGGAGGTTAGAAGCAAGATGGAGTCGATTAAGTTAGATCTCTTTCACTGTATCAATCACAATTTTGCAAAGGTGGTTTCAGATTTACATTCGAAATGGGGCATTCATGTGGCTGTTGGCAGGAGGCCTCAGTTCCTTGCCATGGGGGCTTCTCCATAGGGCCCTTTGAGTGTCCTCAACACATAGTAGTGTCCACCAGAGTGAGTGATTCAAGACAGCCAGAAACCACAAAGTCCTTTTAAATCTAATCTCAAAGGTCACACTCTTGTCATTTCTCCAGTATCTTACTGGTTACAAGTCTATTTAATATGAGCCCTTCCCACATTGACTACACAAGGGCAGGACTACCAGGAAGACGGGATTACTGAGGACATCTCTGAGGCTAGCTACCATATCAGTGAATATCTGTTGAGTGAGTGATTGAGGACTTGAGGACATAGCCTGGAGCCCTATGAGGAATTAGCCCGGGAGCATTCTGTTCCGGGTGGGGTCTTGTCAGCCATACCTCTGCATCCTCCCTAACCAAGTACTGCACAGTCCTCGCCCGCAGCATGCACTTAGTAGATGTTTGCTCAGTGAAGACTACTGCCTGCCTTCTGTGCTCCCCACCACTGGCAGGACAAGGCCTGGGCTCCCTGGTCTGGTATTTGAAGCCCTGGATGTTCTGATGTTTCTAAGCCTACCCCACTGCCCTGAACCCTTTGGCTATTGGGGACCACCCCTGTTCTCTATACCTGTTTAAGTCTTTCAGTATCTAGGTCTCCTGCAGCCCTATCCTATCCCGACTACCACAACCCTCATGTGCCCCCTTCCTCCTCCTTTTTTTTTTTTTTGAGACA
>NW_012119210.1:38617-39877 GCF_000951035.1 Colobus angolensis palliatus | reverse complement strand
GTGATCCATCCACCTCCACCTCCCAAAGTTCTGGGATTACAGGCGTGAGCCCCCGCGCCCGGCCATCTCGTGAGCTGTTTCCTATTCCAGTAGTGGATCTTGGCCTTCTTCCTCTTCTCCTGGAGGGCGGCTGTCACTGTCTGGTACTTTCAGCCAACCTTGTGAGCCAGGTGCCCCAGGTAGGCAAACTTCCTTGTAGGCTTCAGATGCACGACCTGGAAGGCAGCAGGAACCACCACCCGCTTTTTTGTCATAGGCCGGTGGGATGCCATTACACACCTTGAAGTAGTCCTGGGCGGCCTGGCCTCCTTGGTCTCCTTGCCTCGCCGTTCACCAGAAGATGCGGCTGGGGACCTGGAAGTGGTGGGGGCCCAGAAGTGGTAGGTGCATAGGGAAGGGTTGCTGTTTACGTGCTTACGGAGGAAGGCCAGGTACTTCAACTTGTTTCTATGGACAATGCCAGAAAGGTTGATGTCCCCACAGTGCATGATCACCACCTTCGGGCCTTCTTAGCCACCATGGCCGTCAGGAAGCCCAGGAGAGAGCCTATAGTCCCAGCTACTTGGGAGGCTGAGGTGGGAGGCTGTAGTGAGTCATGATTACACTACTGTACTCCAGTCTGGGTAACAGGGTGGGGGAAAAAAAAAAAGAAAGAAAGAAAAGAAAAGAAGAAGCCACTAGCCTGGCATTGCCCAGCTTAGTCAACAAAATATCCTTTTTTTTCCCCCCAGGAAAAGTAATTACAAATATTTTGCCAAGGGCACATCTAGCTTGTCTCCCAGAAATGGGCCTGCCTTAGTATTCCTTCCATACCCAGGAACTAGCTAGAAGGAGCCTGAAGGAAATCTGGTTTCAGCATAAACATGATGATGGACTTCAGCGTCACAGTTGGGAGCCCATAGTCAATTTTGCTTTCTGTAAATAGAGGTCTGTGGGGTACCTTCTTATGCACGGGTGGCATTGTGATTCCCATTTTACAGAGTAAGCAACATTTCAGAAAAATTCCAGGGTCTGCCTGGAGTCAAAGCCAAGAGGTGAAAGAGTCAGGATGACAATCCACACCTCTCAACATTCATCCCAAGCTCCTTCTTAGGTGATATTGGGCCGCGATCCAGAGGTGGAAAGTAATGGATTCTTAGGACTTTTTTTTTCTTATTTTTATTCATTTATTGAGGCACCACTGCACTGCGTCCTGGGCAAAAGGGTCTCGCTCTGTTGCCGAGGACGCAGTGCAGTGGTGCCATCACAGCGCAGTGCAGC
>NW_012119210.1:37282-38237 GCF_000951035.1 Colobus angolensis palliatus | reverse complement strand
GATTACAGGCATGAGCCACTGCACTTGGCCTCTAAGGACATTTAGATTTAACATCCCAGGATAGGAAAGCAGGGCTGTGTGCTTCAAGGTCAAGAGCTACCTGCCCCTGGGATTTGTAATTAGATCACCATCTCAACATTGGTCATTCCGAGAAATCCTCAGGGCCAACAGCATGTTCCTGTTTATCTGACAGGGCATTATAAACTTCACAGAAACTTCTCAAACCAAATTTAATTGACTTTGGAAAGAAAGTCATTCCTCACTTTTGGAGAATGTTAAAGGTTCATGTAATCAAACAGAGGCCTAGAATCCCTGTTCTAAGCCAGGGTGTTAGGCTATGGGACCATTTCTTTCTCCCCTACTATGGGACTGCATTCAAACCTCAACATGACCTTCTTCCTAGGTTGTCTGAGTAAAAGGTTGCTCTACTCTGAGTCCAAAAGAACAGCGTGAACTGTTTGGGAAAAGGACGTGGACCCTCTCAAAAGCCCTCAACCTTAACCTCTCCCACTTAGGAGATGAAATCCTGGTCTCATCATGTCCAATTCTGAATATTTAAAAAGAGAATTAGAAAGGAGGAATGGCTGGGCCCAGTGGCTCATGCCTGTAATCCCAGCACTTTGGGAGGCTGAGGCGGGCAGATCACCTGAGGTCAGGAGTCCGAGACCAGCCTGGCCAACATGGTGAAACCCTATCTCTATTTTGTATAAAAATATAAAAAGTGATTAAAACTTAAAAAAGGAGGAATGAAAATTATGTTTACTCAACTATGAAAAAATGCTCAGGAGGAAGGACCTAGATCACAATACTAACATGTTGACTTGGTTAGGAAGATAGGGATATTGTGGCTGGACCATATTTGTTTTCCTTTTTCTACGAATGAGCATGTAAAATGAATTTCTGTGCTGGGTGCAGTGGCTCACACCTGTAATCCCAGCACTTTGGGAGGCTGAGG
>NW_012119210.1:33640-35872 GCF_000951035.1 Colobus angolensis palliatus | reverse complement strand
AAAAAAAAAAAAAAAAAAAAAAGAATGCATCTGAGGACTCTGAAAAAGAAATACAAACAAGGCTGGGTGCAGTTGTTCATGCCTATAATCCTAGAACTTTGGGATGCTGAGGCAGGAGGATCACTTGAGGCCAGGAGTTTGAGACCAGCCTGGGCAACACAGTGAGACTCTGTCTCCAGAAATTTTTTTTTTTTGGTAGCAGCAGTAGCAGCGGCGGCCAGAAAAGCACCTAAAACTCTGACAGAGCGGAATCCTTTCATCTGTCCAAAGCATCTGCGATCTGAAAAGTAGAAGAGGGGAATCTCCATTGCCTTTTTTCTCTCTTCATCCCGTTACCTGGCCCAAGAGCACACCCCGCCATGGAAGGTACATAACAGAGCGGGGAGACTAAAGGTCCCAATTTCTAGCTAAAGGGCCAGGAAAATGAGGGGTCTTGAAAGCTGGAGAGTGTGGGCGAGACTGTGGACAGGAGAGAGCTTGTGAAACAGATTCCATTAAGTTGCACATGAATGTGTAGGCTCACATGCATACATCTGACTCTAAACAGTATTCCAGTGAATGAGAACTGAACTATTAGGCAGAACACCCAGGTTTCAGACTGGTCACTGGGTGGCATAAGCTTAGGACTGTTCTGATTTACATGGCAAAGGCTTTGAAACTGAACTGATACTGGAACTACAACAGCCCACAGGAGACAGATCAGAACTGAACCTAAGAGGGTCACCCGCTTCCTAAAACAAAAACCCGACATTTTCCGTGGAATTTAAACAAGACCTGCTCAAAATGCCTGGGATACAATCAAAATTACACACAAAGAATGAAGAAAGTCTGGACCCTGATATGACCCAGATGTTGGAATTATCAGAAAAAGACGATGGAGTTTCACTTTTGTTGCTCAGGCTCAAGTTCAATAGCGTGATCTCGGCTCACTGCAACCTCCACCTCCTGGGTTCAAGCGATTCTCCTGCCTCAGCCTTCTGGGTAGCTGTGATTATAGGTGCCTACCACCACATCCAGCTAAGTTTTTGCATTTTTAGAGACAGGGTTTCAACATGTTGGCCAGGCTGGTCTCGAACTCCTGACCTCAGGTAATCCGCCCGCCTCAGCCTCCCAAAATGCTGGGATTATAGGCATGAGCCACCACGTCCAGCCCAGAAAAAGACTTTAAAAATGAAAGATGGAAAGTCTTAACGGAGAAATAGAGGACAAAGAAAACAATCGAATAAGAATTTTATTATTTTTTTAAATAAGTTTCTTTTTTTATTTTAATATTTATTTATTTATTCATTGAGATGGAGTTTCGCTCTTGTCACCCAGGCTGAAGTACAGTGGTGCAACCATCGCTTCCTGGGTTCAATGATTCTCCTAAGCCTCTGGAGTAGCTGGGACTATAGGCACGTGCCACCATGCCTGGCTAACTTTTGTATTTTTAGTAGAATAGACAGGGTTTCACCATGTTGACCAGGCTGGTCTCAAACTCCTGACCTCAGGTGATCCACCTGCCTCAGCCTCCCAAACTGGAGGGATTACAGGCTAAATAAGAATTTTATAACTAAGAAAACATAAGCATCAAGATTTGGAAATGATGTTTCTGACCTATTCCCTGGAAAATGTGAATGTTACTTTATATGACAAAGGAGACTGCAGATGTAACTTACGCAGATGTAACTGATTTTATTTTTATTTTAGTGGGCTCATTCTAATCACATGAGTCTTTTAAAGCAGAGTGATTCTCTTTGGCTGGACTTAGATGTAACAGAAGGAAAAGTTAGAGGTATTTAAAGTGTGAGAAGAATTCAACCTATTTCTGGAGGGGGACACATAGAAAGCACCAGAATGTGGGCAGCTTCTACGGAGAAAAGGCCAGCCCCCAGCTGACAGCTAAGAAAACAGGATCCTCTACCCTACAACTGCAATGAACTAAATTCAGCCAAGAACCCAAATGAACATGGAAGCAAATTCTTCCTCAGAGCCTCCAGGGAAAAACACATTTGGTTTTGGCCTTATGAAACGTGATTTTGACCTTGTGAGGCTTTAAGCAGAGGACTAGTCAAGTCCAATCAAACTTCTGACTTACAGAAATTGTGAGAAAATATATGGATGTTGTTTTAAGCCACTAAGCCAACAAGTTTGTGGTAATTTGTTACAGCACCAAGAGTAAACTGCTCGGCCGGGCGCGGTGGCTCAAGCCTGTAATACAAGCACCT
Organism: Colobus angolensis palliatus; assembly: GCF_000951035.1. Classification (NCBI taxonomy): domain Eukaryota; kingdom Metazoa; phylum Chordata; class Mammalia; order Primates; family Cercopithecidae; genus Colobus; species Colobus angolensis. The sequence continues at coordinate 33,665 of NW_012119210.1, read as the reverse complement.
TGGGAGGCCAAGACGGGCGGATCAC
>NW_012119210.1:25503-32321 GCF_000951035.1 Colobus angolensis palliatus | reverse complement strand
GAGGCTTTTGCCATGTTGGCCAGGCTGGTCTCGAACACTTGACCTCACGTGATCTGGCCACCTCCACCTCCCAAAGTGCTGGCATTACAGGCATAAGCCACCATGCCCGGCCTCAATTGTATTTCTATATACTAACAATGAGCAACTGGAAAAAAATGACAATAGCCCCTCCAAGTGAAATATAATTTGAGACCCATTCACGGATCTCAAATCCAAAAATCTGAAATGCTCAAAATCTAAAACTTTTTGAGAGCTGAAATGACTTCAAAGGAAATATTCATTTAAGCATTTTGGATTTTCGAGTTGGGATGCTCAACTAGTATTTGCTGCAGGTAAAGCAAATATTAACCTGAAAATAATCCAAATATTTCTGGTCCCAGGCATTTCTTTTTTTTCTTTTCTTTTCCCTTTTTTCTTTTTTTTGAGATGGAGTCTCATTCTTGTTGCCCAGGCTGGAGTGGAATGGTGCAGTCTTGGTTCACTGCAACCTCTGCCTCCCAGGTTCAAGTGATTCTCCTGCCTCATCTCCCAAGTAACTGGGATTATAGGCACCCAGCTATAAAAGAAAAAGCATTTGGCTTCCACTGGAATCTGGAGCCACAGTTCGGTGTCAAACAGAGCAGCCGTGCTTCTGTTTCAATGCTGTTTGCTGAAAACCTCTGTATCAGAACAGGTGGTCTTGAGCCAGGTCCTTGGCACCGAGGGGATGTGAACAATCCTGAATTCCAGGACCTACTGATGGAGTCCGCACGTTAGTCCCTATGACACTGCCCCCTTATGAATCCCAGTAGTCAGCCGGGGTGCCAAGTTTTCATATTGATTCTAAACAAGGCTGCAATCACTGTTTAGAAGTAATTGGGGGACACTGGAATTGTGCTCCTTGCTTCAGGACCCCTAGATTGCACCTAAACAAGATGGAAGCTCTCAAAAGGCTCTAAGTCTAGGCCTCCTCTGAGGTAGGGTCTGAAAGTACTTAAACCATTTTTTTTCTTTTACACAGAGTAACTTTTTGGAACAGTACTTTATAACAATAAAGGGCTGTGCACAGAAAGGAGAGATGCCATTATGAGGATGTGTGTGCTGACCTGGGACCAGCAGCGTTAAAGAGTCTATCATTCATGATGAGAGTCTATCAGCGTTAAAGAGTCTATCATTCATGATGAGAGTCTATCATTCATGATGAGAGCTGCCATTTGCACTAAGCACACACCATGTGCCAGGCATTATGCTAAGAAATTGTTGAATCTTTATGACAACTCTGTGAGAAAAGGGTTGTCATTGGACCGATGAGGACAGTGATGCTCCCAGGGGTCCAGGTCGCATGAAGAGGAGGTGACAGGGCTGGGCATTTGTCCAAAGCTCCAGCCTTCCAAGCCAAGGCCTGTGAGAGGAACCCCTGAAGCCTGATGTCAGGCCTATTTTTCTCATGTGCCCTGGAGAAGGGGACCAACACCACCTTTCATCAAAGTTTGGCGAGGGATGGCCAAGAGCTCTTTGAAACTTTGCCATGTACAATAGCACTCACAATTTTTTTTTTTTAAATTTTTTATACAGTGGTATCCAGGTGCAGTGGCTCACCAACACTTTGGGAGGCTGAGGCAGGAGGATTGCCTGAGGCCAGGAGTTTGAGACCAGTCTGGGCAACATAGTAAAACCTCATCTCTATAAAAAAAGAAAAAAAATGAGGCAGGCATGGTGGCACACATCTGTAGTCTCAGCCACTCAGGAGGCTAAGGTAAAGAGGATCACTTGAGCCTGACAGGTTGTGGCTACAGTGAGCCATCATCACACTACTGCACTCTAGCATGGGTGACAGAGCAAGATGATCTCAAAAAAAGAAAGAAAAAATTAAACAGTGGAATGTTTTCTTTAAAAACTACCTTATGCATAAGTACAACCTAGAAAACCAGAATTGGGCCACTTGTAGTGAAGGTGGAAGCACAAGTGGCCTGGGACCCCCCAGGATTCCTGGAGCACTGCCTGAAGGCCATTTATCTAGTAGATTGGCACTTACTGTGAGAAGCGCAAGAGGTACCATGATGCTTAAGGTTCTGGCTCTGGGTGTGGAACAACGAGGTGGAATTGTAGCAGATTCATTCCTGGGTCACTAGATTTTGGGGAGGGATGCAGGATTCCAGGCCTGCCATGTGCAGTGGGTGCTGGCCTCTTTCTTCTGGGAATCATCTGCCTCAACCTATCCCCTGGCCAGCAGAGGCCTGTCACTCACAGGGCAGAAAATTAACCTTCACCATTTCATAACTAGTGAGTTCACTCTTTAAAAAAATGGATTATAAAGTTAAAAGCTACAGCAACTCTTTTTCCTTGTGCTCATAACAGGCATCATCTGTTTTTTTCTGTATAAACAAAAGTAGAACGTTCAAGTTTGGATCTTGGTGTAGGATCAACAATAGATCTGTACCTCTGACTCCAATGCAGGGGCTGGTGGGATGGCTCACAGTGGAATCATCAAACGGACTTCCTTCTCATAGATGTCAGGGATCATTCCCACTGGGGAACTGACCATGTGCACGCTGTTCTTGCCAAACAACTGAAACTCATAGTGGATGAGCTGCTCCCAAAAGCCGCTGTTGGGTCGGATGATGGGCCGGCATGACTTGGTCCACGTGTGGGCGTCCAGCAGGGACATGGCCTGGTACTTCATGAGGTAGGCGAGGCACAGGGCGGCTGAGCGGCTCACACCAGCAGCGCAGTGCAGCAGAGTACGGCCCTGCTTCATCTCCACGCTGTGGATATGGTCAGCAATAGGGTCAAAGAAGTCACAGAGACGTGAGTTAGGGGCATCAGCTACAGGTACCTGCATGTACTGGATATCCTCATATAAGGTGTTCACTACCTCCACTGAGACATTAATGACCATGGTGATCTGGTTGCTAGACAGCATGAGCTTGTTGTTGGCGGCCACACCATTGCTGATATACAGGCTCTTGGTTATCTGCGAGAGGCCGCTGACTGAGGGCTGCCGGAACTGAACTGGGAAGGCACACGAGGGTGCTGTCATCAAGGCGGTTGGTCAGCGGTCAGTGGTCAGCGAAGCATGAAGGCTGCGTCTTTCTGCTAGGCTGTGTCCACGGAAAACTGCAGGGAGGGAGAGGATGTTTAGAGGGCAGGTGCCCAGAGGGCCAAATCCAGGGGATCCCTGGGAAATGGATGGATAGGCCTATAGCATTCCCCACGGTAGTCCTCTGATCATCACAGCAGAATTACCCAGCAAACTCATTTAAGGCGCTGATACCCAGGTCCCTCTCCAAAGCCCCCGAGTCAGACTCTCAGGGTGAGGAGCATGAATCTGCATTTTCAGCTTGCTTCTCGGGTGGTCTAATGTACCCTGCCCTACAGGACAAAGGGCAGGTCCCCAAGTCTGGCACTTGAGGCCTCCCTTGAAGGGTCCCACAGTTCTAGCTGGGCAGATGACTTGTGTCCCTCAGCTGTGCCCTGGTCTGACTCTCCATTTAAGCTCACACAGCCTTCTTCTTGCTGCTCTTCCAAATTCTCTCCTTCCTTCCAGTCCCTCTGAGTGGGAACCACTTGTACAGTCTTCCTCCTCAGTCTTTTGACTTTATGCCCAAATCATAAGGCCCTGAGCCAGTGGCATGGAACCAGAGCCAATTGTGCCGGCAGTCACTGAGGAGGTTGGTATAAAAGTAGGGAGGGTCCCCATTTCCCCCCGCTAAGAACAATCTCTTTAAAGAGGCAGGATATGCCCATGTGAAGCTGATGTCAAATACAAAGTCCTAAATTGTTAGATATGCTCCTGCACCTTGCCTCTGAAGAGGGCCTGGGAAAGGGAGTGGCTGAAAGCTTCCTGAAGTCAGCAAAATGGGCACCACAGCAACCCCACGGGCAGCACAGAGAGGCAGCAGGGCCTCAGGAAGACCTGCCACACCTGCATCATGCTGCCTGCAGCAGAGCTGGGAAATGCACCCCAAGGAGAGGCAGACTTCCTGCCTTCACTCACTTGATAGGCTCAGCCACCAAGTCATCGCCATAGGGGTTCAGCCACAGATCTGCCTCCTGCGCCGCGGACCACGCAGTCGTTGGTGCTCTTCAGGTGCGGCCCGGGTCCCTGGAGCATTCGTTAAGACTCTCGGACCCTCACTTTCTCAGTCTTAAACAAAGCTGCAAAACCAGGACATCTTTATATGTCCCACTGAAATAGGGGCATTTGGATTTAGATCACACCTTTCAAGGCCAAATGGCAGTCTTTACCAGGCATGAGAAATGAGGAGCCAAAGTTTTGTTTCCCTGCTTAATATATTTCAGTGGCTATCCACTGTCAGGATAAGATGGAGCCACTTAGTTTGGCTGTCAAGGCCATTTGTGACCTGGCTCCTGACTGTCTCTCCAGCCTCTTATTAGGCTTCCCCATGCTCTGAAGGGCCTCAGGTGAACTGAGCCACTTACAGTTCCTTAGGGACAGCCTGTCCTCTCCAGCTAGTGGCCTTTGCCTCTGCTGATCTCTCAGTCCCTTTCCTTATGAACTTATCAGATCCTGATCTGGTCCATTCAGCAGAGGACTGCAGAATTCTGAGGAGCCTTAAGATACCAACTCAAAGGTAACTGTTTTAAGGGAAATCTTCTCAGATCACGCCCCTCCCTCATGTTTGACCAACTCTCTGCTCCAGGCTTTCTTAGCCCTGTGTTCTCTCCTTCCTAACACTTATTGAAGATGTGGTTTTGCCCTGATCTGTCTGATTATTTGATGAATGTCTGTCTCTCCCACAGACTGTGAGCCCTTTAGGGATATGATGGTGTCTGTCTTCACTCGCACTCTATCACCAACTAGTGCCAAGCGCTGTGTCCCCACAAGTAGGTGCTTCATAAATATTTGTTGAATGAAGAAATGACTCCCAACAGCTATGACTCTGCCTTCTGAGAGGTTTTTCTGGAAAGAATGAGTTCTCCGGCCATGTTTCTCTAGAATTCCAGGGAGGGGCTGGGTGGGGATGGGGGTGGTTCTGACTAAAAAGAAAGATTAAAGGTTGGATAGGCAAATCCTACCTGCCAATGCCCTAGACTCAAATGCATCAGACTCATCCCAGGAAGGACAGAGAGGGCTGGCTTGTTATAAAGGTGATATGAAGGGCAAAGAAAAAGCCTCCTGAACCCAGATGGAAGCCTAAATGCTAAGGAATATTCTGGATCCTCATCAGAAAATCCAGAGAGAAGTGAACTGACGTTCCCCCAAACCAGTGCCCAGTGGGTAACGGGAATACAGGAATGTGCTGTTCATCACAGCAACGAAAAGTTTGCAGAAGTGACAATGCTCTTGCGGGTGAGGGTAGTGATGGGAGTAGTCATTTTCATGCTAGTAAAGAAGTATCTATCAGGGCTGGGCATGGTGGCTTCATGCCTATAATCCCAGCACTTCGGGAGGCTGAGGCGGGCAGAGGTCAGGAGTTCAAGACCAGCCTGACCAACATGGTGAAACCTCGTCTCTCCTAAAAATACAAAAATTAGCCAGGCATGGTGGCATGGGCCTGTAGTTCCAGCTACTCGGGAAGCTGAGGCAGGAAAACGGCGTGAACCCGGGAAGCGGAGCTTGCAGTGAGCTGAGATCCTGCCACTGCGCTCCAGCCTGGGCGACAGAGCGAGACTCAGTCTCAAAAAAAAAGAAAAGAAATACCTATCAGGCACTGTATTAGGTGTTGGAGATACTGAAATGTACAAGACAGGCATGGCCCCTTTTCTCAGAGAGCTCAAAGTCTAGCGGGAGAAATAGATAGTAAACAGGCAATTTCAGGCAGACAGAGCTTGAAAATAGGATAACAGTACCTACCATACAATGATGTTGTAAAATTAAATGAGATAACCCACGTAGAGTTTTATCAGGGCTTGGCATAGAGTAAGCCCTCTAAAAATGATAACTATTTTTCTTGCTTCTGATAGGGAAGTTAAAATGCAGGGCTCTGTGAAAGGGAAGTGTAAAGAGATTTCTTCCAGGCTGGAGCCTAGGGAGTCGCAAAGACCGCCTGAAGAAACCACAAGAGATCTAAAGAATGTTTAGATTGAGGGGGAGAGAGGAGAAGAAAAAAATAGCAACTGGGTAGCAGTTCAGTTTCACCACTTTACAGCCTATGAAGTCTTTGGCATCCCTCATCCGGTTCGATCTTCAAAGCAACCTAATCAGACCGGCGTCTAGATTTAATATTTCCATTTTACATAAGAGGAAGGTGAGCCACAGCGAGGAAAAGGACTTGTTCAGTCATAAAGCAAGGAAGCCAGTCTTTATGGTCTATTATGTGTGGGAAAAAAGAACAAACATCGCCGGGAGTTCGTCAAATACTAAGTTATGAACGTGGAACAAAGTCCAAGAGTTAGGGAGAGCGAGGCACCACTTCTAGGGGTGGGCCGGGTAGGTTTCCTGGGGGAGCTGGCATTGGAACAGGTTTCTTCGCCTGCGTGGTGTCAAGACCCCGAGGGTCTTACCTCTCTCCCCCAGGAGGGTGGGCGGGTTCGTTCAGGAAGTAGCCGCTTCCGGAAGCCTCAGGCGAGGTTCTTCGGGAGAAAGACCAGTCACGATCGGGAGCCTCAATCTCCGCTGGCCTAGCGCTTTGGTTTCCATAGCAATGGTCTCTTCGCAGAAAGGAATCGCTTGTGCTGGGTCTTCAGAGAAATCCTGGCCTCGGCTCCACGCCCCTGAGCAGCCCCACCCTGGTTCAACCGGTTACCCGCCCTGCCGGCAAGCCGGGGTCACTGCAGTCCCCGTGGTGAAGCAGGGTCAGCTCAGCTCACCGCACCCTACTCCATCCAGCCCTGCCCATCTCTACGGCAACGGGCCGGGTCGCAGCAGGGCTGCA
>NW_012119210.1:21368-25176 GCF_000951035.1 Colobus angolensis palliatus | reverse complement strand
CAGGTCTGCGTGCGTCCAACTAACATGGCCCCAAACAGGCCTCCGCGCGCCCAACGAGCATGGCTAAGCAACCGGCTTCCTCGCGCCCAACGAACATGGTTCCCAACCGGCCTCCGCGCGCCCAACAAGCATGGTTCCCAACCGACCTCCAGCTTCCAACTGTTTCTTGAACAGGGAAGCCGCCATGACACAGCAGACTACGCCCTCGGTCACAGGGGACCTGAGATCCTCCACGATTTCCAGGACCGGTGCCACCTCCGGCTCGAACCGCCCGCTCGATAGGGCCGCGGCTAAGTAATCGGCGTAGGGGTTCTCCCAGCTCCGGGCACCAGCCCCTTCCCAGTCTAGCTCTTCGGACTCCCTGAAGCCTGAACTCCATCACCCAGACTCCCGGGAGAACCCGGAATCCCTATCTCCCGTCCACATTTTCTCAGAATCAATTCCGGCCCTTCAGTCTCCCAGGCATGACATCCATCGTGTGGTCCCAGCGCCCTAGGTGGTGAGCCCTGACTCTCCTTAGAGCCTGGAGAGGCCGAGGTCCTCCAAAGCTCGAACCCGACCCACAGTCCTCAGCCTCTGTGTTCCCCAGTGATCCTGGAAAAGCCCACAGTTCCCTCTGCCTGGCCCTGATCCTCACAAACCCACGCTCCTTTCCATTCCACAACCCCCATCACTGCATCCTCCCATCCATGGAGGACTTGAGGTGGAAAGCAATTTGGTTCAAAATGACCATTATTTATTACTTGAAAGAGAATATTTCCAGTAGTTGCCAGCCTCCTCCAGAGAGTATTTCCAGTAGTTGCCAGCCTACTCCCCTTCTAGTATTGGTAAATTTGTTGCGCCACTGAGTGGGTGTAGTTTTATGTGTCTTTAAATGTTTTAATGATTTTTTTTTTAAACAAAAAACTCAGGATTTGGGGGACGTTTGTGTTGGAGCATCTTGATCTCTAAACCAGCCTTTTCCATCACGTCATACCTAGGCCGTGTATAGGGGTCAGAAAAATGTAAATGACAGATTGGGAAGTTGGGTTGTTCATACTAGTTTGTAAATAAAAAACATTCACAACACTGCAGTTCCAAATAGGCTGAAAATGAATTAGAAAAACTAGTCCTTCAATATTTTTTATCCTTCTACAGTTGTCTTTTTTGACCTAATTATAAAAGTAGTGTACACTTACAGAAAAGTAAGGACAGGCATTGTGGCTCATGCCTGTAATCCCACCACTTCACTTTGAGAGACTGAGGCGGTTGTATCACCTGAGCTCAGGAGTTTGAGACCAGCCTGGGCAACAGGGTGAAACCCCATCTCTACAAAAAATACAAAAAATTAGCTGGGCGTAGTGGTCGCAGCTACTCGGGAGTCTGAGGTGGGAGGATCGCGTGAGCCTGGGAGGTGGAGATTGCAGTGAGCTGAGATTGTGCCACACTACTCTCCAACCTGGGTGACAGAGTGAGATCCCGTCTCAAAGAAATAAAAGAGAAAGAAGACAAGACAGACGAGCAGTATGAGTGGCTAGAGACAATCACTGTTAACATTTTGGTGTATTTTGATCAGAATCCATTCACATGTATATATGTTACAACATCCTTATACTTAAAAAAGATACATCACAAAAGTTCACTTTTTAGTAACCTGCTTTTTTCTCCCATCTAATATACCACCTGTCTGTTTCATACACAATTACATGTATTTTATGACATATCAAAATTTGCTTCCATATTGTACATTTTGTTTCCACATTTTAGAAATAAAACATGAATAATTTTTTTTTTGAGAGAGTCTAGCTCTGTTGCCCAGGCTGGAGTGCAGTGGCACGATCTTGGCTCACTGCAACCTCTGCCTTCTGGGTTCCAGCGATTCTCCTGCCTCAGCCTCCTGAAGTAGCTGGGATTACAGGTGCTCACCACTACACCCGGCTAATTTTTGTATTTTTAGTAGAGATGGGTTTTCACCATGTTGGCCAGGCTGGTCTCGAATTCCTGACCTCAAGTCATGTGCCCACCTTGGCCTCCCAAAGTGCTGGGATTAGAGGCCTGAGCCACCGTGCCTGATCCTGAAGAATTATTTTTAAATGGGCAAAACCATTTAAAGGTATACGTTTATAAGACTACTTCATGGTGTAACCAAATTATCAAAAAGTGAAAATGCAGTGCCTAGAAGTATATCCACTCTTCACCATTTCCTCATTTTGACCAGATTGTTATATTTTCACCCGGAGTACCTGGCTCCATTCTACCCCACCCCACCCCATCTTTCACCTTTCACCTTTCAGAGTCTCCTAAAACCCCTGTCCACCCCACACCTCCCTCACTTTTCTAAACTTTCCCCAAACCTTCTTCCAGAATTCCCTTGTTAACTAGCCTAATGTCTGTCTAAACTCTTCACTTTTATTTCTCCCTGCTCTGGTTTATACGCCTCCAAACCCGCACCTCCCAGATCCTCTTTAGACATAGGCATGTGCCTCCCAAGCTAAACACCTCTCAAATTCATCCTCCAAACCCTACCCTACAACTTTTACTCCTCCCCTCTAAGACCCCTCTCTCCCATTTCATCCTTAAGAAGGATCATCAAGATGACTGCTTTTGGCTGGACAGGCATGGTGGCTCTCATGCATGTAATCCCACCACTTTGGGAGGCCGAGGCAGGCATATCTCTTGAGGTCAGGAGTTAGAGACCAGCCTGGCCAACATGGTGAAACCCCATCTCTACTAAAAATACAAAAATTAGCAAGGCATGGTGGCACATGCCTGTAAATCCTAGCTACTCGGGAGGCTGAGGCAGGAGAATTGCTTGAACTGGAAGGTGGAGGTTGCAGTGAGCCAAGATTGTGTTACTGCATTCCAGCGTGGGAGACAGAATGAAACTCTATCTCAAAAAACAAAAAAAGATGACTGCTTCTGAAGATGGTTCTGAGTTCCTGATAACCCTTCTCTTGTGGACTGCACTGGGTCCTTTTACATCCGCAGAATTGCTTTTCTTCTGGGTGTCCATGAAACACCCCTTTAGGATGTCTTTCCGCAAGAAGAAATTGTGGTTACTCCCTTGCTCCTTTGAAAATTGTGACAGAGCTGCACTTGTCCTAAGATACCTGGGGAAGCCTCAGCCACTCCCCCAGGACCCTGTCAAATCTGCTCTGGCCCTGGCCTCAGCCATCTGTAACCTGTATCACCTTTCCCTCCCTGCTCCAGCTTAATGAATTCCAGTGAAGCAGCAGTGAAAAAATTTTTACTTAAGAGCAGTTTATCTCAGGTGGTTTTTCACGACAACCTCATTGCACAACGAATCCATGAGGTGGAGGTAAAGTAGCCACAAGGTTTTGCATTAGAAGGTGTTAGTGGCTTGACCCATATTCATTTCATTCTCCCTATATCTTGGGGGATCGTAGAGGTGATAGGAAGTCCTCAAGGTGCTCTAAGGCAGGCTCCATTTTACAGAGGAGGCAGTTGATACTCGGGGTTACTGACTTGCCCAAGGTGTCACACATGTTCCTGGGCTAAGGAAGCCAGAAAGACTCCATGTTTCTTGGGTTTTGTTTTTGTTTTTGTTTTTCTGAAAGCACATTATCTCTCTAGGAAATCCATAAATGGATTCTTATTTTCTCCCATACCCAAGTCTTGGGTTCTAGGCCAGGCACGGTGGCTCATGCCTGTAATCCCAGCACTTTGGGAGGCTGAGGCAGGAGGGTCACTTGAGGTCAGGAGTTCGAGACCAGCCTAGCCAACGTGGCGAAACCCCGTCTCTACTAAAAATACAAAACTTAGCCAGGGCCAGAGCAGGGCTCACGCCTGTAATCCCAACACTTTGGGA
>NW_012119210.1:13867-21195 GCF_000951035.1 Colobus angolensis palliatus | reverse complement strand
ACAAACAAAAAAACAACAAAAAACAAAAACCCCCAAAAAGCGAAGGTCTTGGGTCCTAGAGTTTTTAATCAGCATGAACACCATCTTGCCAGTTTTTTCCTTCAGGGATTATCCCGATTTTCCAGATGAGAACTGAGGTTCTTCTCCCACTTTTTGCTTATGGACAGGTAAGAGTTTGACTTGATTAGTCAAAAGCCTGAGTGCTGTCACCCAGCTGTTCCCATAGACCCTGATTGATGAATTCATTAAACCTGTCCCTAGGGTCTGCTTGGGACAGCTATTGTTGGGCACTAGGAAGAGACAAATGAACAAGATGGACTCCAAGAACATAACTCATTTTTTCAAGCAGAGCAGGGAGCCCGGGGTTGAGCTGCTGCCCCTCCTTGACTCTTGACTTCTCTCCATGTTCCAGGGTCGAGTCTGGATAGGCCCACAGGATTCTGACATCGAAAACAGTTGGAGATCCTCAAGAGATGGTGCCAGATCCTCTTGAAGGTCACAAAGACCAAAAGAAGAGTAGGGACCTGGGCATTTCTGCTTCTGCTAAACTTCCAGTGGTGTGATGTAGTGGAAATAGATGGGCAGGCCAGCTTTGTGTGACCTTGGGTGAATCACACTTCCTCCAGATTCTGCTTTCTCATTTGTAAAAATAGGATCTATTAAGATCCTCTCAGTGGCAGGTAATATAAACTGAACTTGAACTAGTTCAAGCAAAATAGAGAAGTTGGGTTTACATAATCAAGGATGGATAGGGCACAGTCGCCAGTGTTTTAGGGAAGAGAAGCCAGGGGCTGTACTACCACCAGGTATGTCTTCCATTGTCTCTCTTCATTGTCTTTATACTGTTCTTTTTTTCTTTTTTTTTTTTTTGAGACACGGTCTCACTCTGTTGCCCAGGCTGGAGGTCAGTAGCATAAGGCTCCCTATAGCTTCAACCTCCTGGGTTTAAGCAATCCTCCCACCTCAGCCTCCCAGGTAGCTGGGATTACAGGCATGTGCCACCGTGCCTGGTTAAGTTTTTGAATTTTTAGTAGAGATGAGGTTTCACCATATTGCCCAGGCTGGTCTCAAACCTCTGGGGTCAAGTGATCTGCCCTCCTCTGCTTCCCAAAGTACTGGGATTACAGACATATGCCACCATGCCCAACTCTTTGTGACTTTCTGAACACTCGTATTATCAGGCTGGTTGAACCTGGGGAGCAGAGCCACAGGAAACCCTGGCCTGTAGACCACAAGGAGTACTTCCAGTGCTGCTCCAGTTAGACAAATCCTGAAGAAGGACTCCAGTTGGCCCCAGTTGGTTCATGGGCCCATCCCTGTTTTAATCACTGTGGCCAGGTGGTGTGAGATATTCTGAGTGGCCCACAATAGGTTGGGGGCCAATTCGGTGGGGAATGTTGTACACCTTCGGTGGCGCAAGGAACTCTGAAATACTCTTACCTGGAAGCTCCTGAATTGGCTTTATGTATACCTGAGGGCTGTGCCAACTTTCAGCTGTCCAGAAGCTTCCTTTTACTTTTTTTATTTTTATTTTTTTTTAGACAGTCTCCCTCTGTCACCCAGGTTGGAGTGCAGTGGCACAATCTCAACTCACTGCAGCCTCTGCCTCCCAGGTTCAAGCAATTCTCCTGCCTCAACCTCCCGAGTAGCTGTGACTACAGGCGTGCACCACCACACCTGGCTAATTTTTGTATTTTTAGTAGAGACAGGGTTTCACCATATTGGCCAGGCTGGTCTCAAACTCCTGACCTCAAGTGATCTGCCCTCCTTGGCCTCCCAAAGTGTTGAGATTACAAGTGTGAGCCACTGCGCTGGGCCTTGGAGTTATCTAAGCTTAACGCCCACTTTTTACAAATAGAGAAATAGGCTCCCTGTGAGTCAAAAGTGTTTATGGAATGAATATCGTGTTAAGATGAGAGAGCTTTAGAGAAGAGCAAGAAGATCAGCCATTAATGAAGATCAGACCACCTGATAAAAAATTTATGACAGACCAGCTCAGAAAGCTGGGGCACTGGAGACGGGAATCCATGAACATCCACCAGTACTTGGATAACCTTTGAGTGTTCCAGGAATAGTTGAAACCTCCAGTCTCCCAAGAAAGACCAGCCACCCTAGTTCTGGCAAAGGGATCTGCCCCAGGGCTACGATGACACTAGTGTGACCAGAGGAGAACTAGAAACTAGCCAGCCTACATGACTGTAAAACAATAGATGGAGACCAGCAGACAGCAGGGCATAACAAATCCTCAGCAATCCTCATATTCCTTTCCCATGCATCCCCTCTATTCTGGTGAAGGAGGTCCTGATAGTCTTGTGGATGCTCACCTCAAAAAGGCGGGATCAAGCTAGCTTCCATTGTTAAGGTGAAGACTGACCCACTTGTCTGACGTGACGTACCAGGCGAGGTGTGCTGGGACAGTGGTACCTTAGAGGAGAAGGCTTCAGTAATGCCACTGCGTGGCATTCCAGTGGTAAGGAGGTATGGGGGAGGCATCAGAAGGACCTGGCTTAGGTGCTCTTTCTGCCACCAGTCAACCGTGTGGCCTTGTCACCTCTTTGAGCCTCCGTTTCCTTATCTGAAGGAATGCCATAGTAGTAAGGGAACCTACCTCCAAGGTCTGGCTTGAGGATGTAAAGTGCTCAGCCTAGGGCTCATCATTTCCAGTGGTTGTCATCATGGTGGCTCCAGTGGCCTTCCAATGGTCCCCACTCCCCATTCTGCCTGCTATCCAGACTACACACTGATAGTTCCCACATTGTACCTTTATTCGTGAAGACCCTTCATCCGGAATGCCTCTTTAGCTCTCTCTTCATCCTTCAAGACTTATCTCAATGCCATTTCCTACATAGCATTTTTTTTTCTTTTGTTTTGAGACAGAGTCTCACTGCGTCACCCAGGCTGGAATACAGTGGTGCAATCTTGGTTCACTGTAACCTCTGCCTCCCAAGTTCAAGAGACTCTCCTGACAGCCTCCCTAGCAACTGGGATTACAGGTGTGTGCCACCACACCCGGCTAATTTTTATATTTTTAATAGAGACGGGGTTTTACCATGTTGGCAAGACTGGTCTCGAACTCCTGACCTCAAGTGATCCCCCCCATCTGGGCCTCCTAAAGTGCTGGGATTGCAGGTGTGAGCCACCACACCCGGCCTCCTACACAGCATTTTCTGACCTCCTCCTGTCTCCTGCCCACCTCTGCCCATAACCCACCTGAGTCATATGGGTTTCCTCTCCCCTCTGAACTTTGATTACTTGTGGTGGTTTCATTCTGCCTTGCATAGTAGCTGTTTGTGTATTTGTCCTGACTCCTGATTAGATTACACACTCTTTTGTTGGTGCGATCAGACCCACCACCAGGTCGTGGCAGACCCACCACCAGGTCGTGGGGGTGACGAAGTCCCGTGGAGTCAAAGGAATGAGAAAGACAGTTTGAGAGAGAAAGTGGGACCAGGGGACAATTGCAAGTGTGGAGGCTGTGAAGGCCCCAAGCTCTGGGAGCCCACGCTATTTATTGGCACTCAAAGAAACAGGTGGTGAGGATGTGGGTGTTGAAAGGAAACAGTGTATCAAGTGAATGAGAAACATATGGCTGCTGAGATAATGGGAGTGCTAGAAGCAAGGAGCAGGTCTAGCAGACATGCAAGGCCTGCCTCAACTTCACTCCCAACGCTCAGCTTTTCTCCCAACATGCCTCCCTTCTGTTTTTGTAAAAATCGCCACAGCTATTATTACTAGCATAAGGTGGCCTCTTTTTTAAATTAATCGAGCAAGGCAGTTGCAGGCTGTGCAGCCCTTAGTCGCCAGTTGGTGATCCAGCTTCATTTTTCTTAGCCCTTATTCAAAAGGGAGTTGCTCTGATTTGAATGCTTCCTACTTATCTCCCCTTTCCCTTTTACAAGAGGACTCTTAATCCTAGGCGGGTAGCAGAAGGACGAAGGTACGTCTTCCGTACTTCTTCATGCTGAATAGGGGCAATGATACTCCCTGCCTACCTATTAGGGTCTCTTGTATTCTAGAGAATACAAGGGGTATTCTTGTATAGGGGTAGAGAGGAGTTCAGTCAGAAAGCATTGGTCCGTTAAGCATCTACAGGTAAAACCTTGGTGCTCCAACAGTTTCTCAGCATGGCTGGTACTGGGGGAACCCGGTCCGTGGTTGTACACATCTTGAGGGCACCTACACGGTTTGTTCATCTCTTGCAAAAACCCTCACCCCCACGTTAGTAAATCTACTGAAACAGAAGCAAAAACTTATGTGCCTGTAGCCAGGAGGCATGCCATTGCTGAAGCATTTGTAACTAAGCTTCTGCCTCTTTGGTTAGTCACCGTGGAGTAAAACTTAGTGTTGAATACGAGAAGCAGGCCACTTGTAACAGAAGGCACAGAGAAAGCAAATCGAGTCTTTTTTTTTTTTTTTCTTTTAAGACGGAGTCTTGCTCTGTCGCCCAGGCTGGAGTGCAGTGGCGCAATCTCGGCTCACTGCAAGCTCCGCCTCCCGGGTTTACGCCATTCTCCTGCCTCAGCCTCCTGAGTAGCTGGGACTACAGGCGCCCGCCATCTCACCTGGCTAGTTTTTTGTATTTTTTGGTAGAGACGGGGTTTCACCGTGTAGGCCAGGATGGTCTCGATCTCCTGACCTCGTGATCCACCCGTCTCCGCCTCCCAAAGTGCTGGGATTACAGGCTTGAGCCACCGTGCCCGGCCAGCAAATCGAGTCTTAAAAGCAATACTTAAACCTCCAATTTGCACTGTACGGGTGGGTCCACTAGATGCTCTGGTTCATGATAGATGTTTGGTGGGCACCCACATGGGCACCTGATTGTCACCTGGAGGGACACAAGCCAATCCTCTTCCCCATAAAATTATCTTTCCTTTTTCCCAGCTCTTTGTATGTGCATCTCTCCACCATATATCTTGTCCAGCCTTTTTATTTTCCTTTTGTCCTGTCAGGTGTTGTTCAGCTGCAGTCATGGGGTGAATCACAGCATTAACAGCCCTTAAATCTGTTGACATTCTCCATTTCCCTGATTTTTTTCTTAATGACAAATATAGAGAATTCCAAGGGGAAAAAGTAGGCTCTATAGGTCCCTTTTGCAATTGTTCCTGCACCAGTTCTTTTAAAGCGTCCAGTTTTTCCTGTTTCAGCAGCCATTGCTCCACCCAAACCAGTTTGGCCATTAGCCAAACAAGAGGAATGGGAGCCGGAGGCTCAACAACAGCCGCTTCTAAAGATGACACCCCAATCCAGTTCAATCTGTTTGCCTTTTTAATTCTAAAGGTTCTGATTGGCCATTTTTTATCTTTTCCTAGTCCTTTTCCTGGGCAATATCCCATATTTCTCATCATTTGTCTATTATTATTACTATGTTGATCCATCCATAGGAATAGATATTTCAGCATCCCGTTGTTGCAGTAAGTCTCTACCCCATAAATTGACAGGAATAGGTGTAATGATAGGCTGAAATGTCCCTTCCTGACCACCTGGCCCTTGACATGGTAAAATCAAAGAACTCTGAAAAACTTCTGAGGCACTCCTACTCCAACAATACCAATGAATGCCTTTTGCTTAGGCCAGTGCCGGGGCCATTGATTTATAGCAATAATAGAGACATCAGCTCCAGTATCTACTAGTCCTTCAAAATCTTTTCCTTGAATAGTTACTGTGCAAATAGGTCTTTCGTCAGACAACAGAATACACAGCCTTTCCTGCTGGATTAGTGTTACCAAAGCCTCCTGTTCTTTTCACTGTGCTCCTTCCTAGTTTTACGGAAGGTAACAGCAACAACTGAGAAATTATTTCTCCTGGGGAGGCAGACCACGGAGTCGAGGAACTAATAACTAATTGAATTTCTCCGGTATAATAAGTCAGTTATTCCCATATGTACAGTAACACCTTTTAAATTTAGACCTTCCAAGTAATAGACTGACTGTTCCTGAGGGTAAGGGTCCCCTAACTCCTGTGGGGACCTTCTTTGGTGGCTCCCCAGGAAGTAAGGAGACAGGAATTGTGCTGTAGAGGTCTATGGCAGCATTACCTGCTGAGGCGGGGGACAATTGTATGTTTGTAAGGGTACCAGCTACGCCAGGTATGCCTCGGTTTGTTGAGGGGCTCGAGGTGGGCCCCTCTTCATTTCCCGAAAGAGGCTGTCCATCTTTGCTAAATTTATGACATTGACTTGCCCAGTGATTGCCTTTCTTACACCGGGGACATACACGGGGACTTTTCTGTTGATTGATGGTAGTAGTTTTTGCCTTTTGATTTCCTTTGCTACATTCCTTTCTTGTGTGTCCAAATTGCCCACAATTAAAGCAAATGCCTGAGAAACGGGGCATGTTCTTTCCCACTCATAATCCAGCCGTAGTCTGATCTAAAAGGGTAGCCTTATGTAAGTTACCTCCAATGCCATAGCAAGCCTTAATGTATTCAGCTAAATGAGCCTTCCCTCTCAGGGGTCTAATAGCAGTTTGATGTTCTGCATTAGCATTATTGTATGCAAGAAGCTGTATTACAACATCCTGAGCTGTTTTATCAGTTATGGCTTTATATACAGCCTCTTGGAGCTGATCAATAAAATCAATAGATGGTTATTTAAGTCCTTGTCGGATAGAACTGAAAGAAAGATATTTTCCCCCTGTAACATTTATCCTTTCCCATGCCGGTAAGCACACAAAGCGCAGCTGAACAATGGCAGCATCCTCCGTTACTGCTTAATTTTCTAATTGACCCCAGTTAGGGCCAACTCCCATTAACTGTTCAACGGAAACAGGCACAGGTGGCTGTGCTTGTGTGTTTTCCCTTGCCTGAGTTTGAGCTTCATCAGCCCAAGTTTTAAACTGTAAATACTGAGACGGAGTGAGAACAGATTTTGTCAAAGTATCCCAATCATATGCTATTAATCTATTATCGAGAGCCATATTTTAAAATAAATTTTGCACAAAAGGAGAGTTTGGTCTGTATCGACTAATGGTTTGCCTAAATTCCTTTAGTAACTTAAAAGGAAAAGTGGCCCAATTAGCTATATTCTGTCCTCCCTGCTGGATTATAGTAATGGGAAATTGCCCTGCTTCAAGGTCTCCCTCAGCTCTAGCTTTTTGAATAGGATTTTGTACAGCATCACCAATTGCTCCAGGTTTTAATGTTGCAACTATGGGAGCAGTACGTTTTTTCAGTTAATTTATTTTCTCGCCTGTTAAGGGGAGACAGAGGAGGTGGCCATTCACTTAATTCAGCAGGTGGAGCCAACAGGCTAATCATACTTTTTTTAGTTTTACTTTCTTTTCTTTAATCTCCTCCAGTAGCTGTTCCTCAGCTACTAACATTCAGAATCT
>NW_012119210.1:11237-13817 GCF_000951035.1 Colobus angolensis palliatus | reverse complement strand
TATTTCTCCTGGGGAGGCAGACCACGGAGTCGAGGAACTAATAACTAATTGAATTTCTCCGGTATAATAAGTCAGTTATTCCCATATGTACAGTAACACCTTTTAAATTTAGACCTTCCAAGTAGTAGACTGACTGTTCCTGAGGGTAAGGGTCCCCTAACTCCTGTGGGGACCTTCTTTGGTGGCTCCCCAGGAAGTAAGGAGACAGGAATTGTGCTGTAGAGGTCTATGGCAGCATTACCTGCTGAGGCGGGGGACAATTGTATGTTTGTAAGGGTACCAGCTACGCCAGGTATGCCTCGGTTTGTTGAGGGGCTCGAGGTGGGCCCCTCTTCATTTCCCGAAAGAGGCTGTCCATCTTTGCTAAATTTATGACATTGACTTGCCCAGTGATTGCCTTTCTTACACCGGGGACATACACGGGGACTTTTCTGTTGATTGATGGTAGTAGTTTTTGCCTTTTGATTTCCTTTGCTACATTCCTTTCTTGTGTGTCCAAATTGCCCACAATTAAAGCAAATGCCTGAGAAACGGGGCATGTTCTTTCCCACTCATAATCCAGCCGTAGTCTGATCTAAAAGGGTAGCCTTATGTAAGTTACCTCCAATGCCATAGCAAGCCTTAATGTATTCAGCTAAATGAGCCTTCCCTCTCAGGGGTCTAATAGCAGTTTGATGTTCTGCATTAGCATTATTGTATGCAAGAAGCTGTATTACAACATCCTGAGCTGTTTTATCAGTTATGGCTTTATATACAGCCTCTTGGAGCTGATCAATAAAATCAATAGATGGTTATTTAAGTCCTTGTCGGATAGAACTGAAAGAAAGATATTTTCCCCCTGTAACATTTATCCTTTCCCATGCCGGTAAGCACACAAAGCGCAGCTGAACAATGGCAGCATCCTCCGTTACTGCTTAATTTTCTAATTGACCCCAGTTAGGGCCAACTCCCATTAACTGTTCAACGGAAACAGGCACAGGTGGCTGTGCTTGTGTGTTTTCCCTTGCCTGAGTTTGAGCTTCATCAGCCCAAGTTTTAAACTGTAAATACTGAGACGGAGTGAGAACAGATTTTGTCAAAGTATCCCAATCATATGCTATTAATCTATTATCGAGAGCCATATTTTAAAATAAATTTTGCACAAAAGGAGAGTTTGGTCTGTATCGACTAATGGTTTGCCTAAATTCCTTTAGTAACTTAAAAGGAAAAGTGGCCCAATTAGCTATATTCTGTCCTCCCTGCTGGATTATAGTAATGGGAAATTGCCCTGCTTCAAGGTCTCCCTCAGCTCTAGCTTTTTGAATAGGATTTTGTACAGCATCACCAATTGCTCCAGGTTTTAATGTTGCAACTATGGGAGCAGTACGTTTTTTCAGTTAATTTATTTTCTCGCCTGTTAAGGGGAGACAGAGGAGGTGGCCATTCACTTAATTCAGCAGGTGGAGCCAACAGGCTAATCATACTTTTTTTAGTTTTACTTTCTTTTCTTTAATCTCCTCCAGTAGCTGTTCCTCAGCTACTAACATTCAGAATCTTAAGTTAGTTTTTTACACTCGTCGTCCTCTTCCTCATCTGAATCTGCCTCATGATCTGTTTGAAATGGTTCAAGAGTTGCCTTTATTAGTGCCCACATTGGCCAAACAGAAACTAAAACTTCTGCACCCTCTTTATACGCCTTTTAAAAATATCTTCCAATTCTCTCCCATTCATTCAACTGCATAGTCCCTTATTCAGGAAACCATGGGCAAAACTACTTTACTGTACTACAGAGTGATAACGAATTGTGAGTACTAACTTTCACTCCCCTTCTTTGTAATGAACGCCTTAAGAAATTTAAATAAGCAGAATGTCTGCTTTCACTTTGTCCCATTGTTACCCTGGTTCTTCTGAGTGCTCAGCTTTCCTGCCAAGCTTCTTTTAGATGTTCTCGGGTGTCCTCTGACAATGCGTCCTCCACATTCACACGCTCTAGTGTTCCTTCACCAGGGTCTTTGTCACCCCACGTTGGGCAACCAGGAATGTTGGAGTGATCAGACCCAACACCAGGTCATGGGGATGACGAAGTCCAGTGGAGTCCAAGGAATGAGAAAAAAGTTTGAGAGAGAAAGTGGGACCAGGGGGCCATCACCAGTGTAGAGGCTCAGAAAGCCCCAAGCTCTGGGAGCCCACACTATTTATTGGTGCTCACACAAAGAAACAGGTGGTGAGGATGTGGGGGTCAAAAGGAAAACGGTGTATCAAGTGAATGAGAAACATGGCTGCTGAGATAACGGGAGTGCTAGAAGCAAGGAGCCAGCAAGTCTAACAGACATGCAAGCCCTGCCTCAGCTTCTCTCTCAACACTTGGCTTTACTCCCAACACTGTTTGAAGGCAGGGACCAAGGATCCTCCAAGATTCAATTCAGGCCTCTTTTATTCTTTGATGCCAACAGCTGGCCCCAGTAGAAAAGGCCATTCTTTCCTGTGCTTCTGAGTGCCCACACCCCTGTCTCCACACTGAGTGCTTAGTGCACACCATCATCTGTTTGCATACTGTCACTCCAGTCAGGTTGTAAATGTCATCCTTTTTTTTTTTTTTTT
>NW_012119210.1:5574-5942 GCF_000951035.1 Colobus angolensis palliatus | reverse complement strand
AGGATGGTCTCGATCTCCTGACCTCGTGATCCGCCCGTCTCGGCCTCCCAAAGTGCTGGGATTACAGGCTTGAGCCACCGCGCCTGGCCGAAAGGTTTTTAAATAAAACCTGTCACTATCACTCTAAGCAGAGGTCGCTAATTACTAGTTCTCCTGGGGCCAATAGTGGGGCATTGATTTGATCAAACACTGTGCTTCTCATGGTGATGAATTTAAGTACTTTGGATATGGAATGCAAGCTGCAGTTAGCTGGAGCTCCCACCACTGCCATCTTCCTAAACCCAAGTGCATTTATTCTCTCTGGTCCCTGAAGGCATGTGAGTTTGTGATCACTCCAAAGTGTTAGAACAGGGTCAGATGTGGTGGCT
>NW_012119210.1:1896-5173 GCF_000951035.1 Colobus angolensis palliatus | reverse complement strand
TGATTTTCGTGCCTCAGCTTCCTGAGTAGCTAGGATTACAGGCATGTGCCACCACACCTCGCTAATTTTTATATTTTTAGTAGAGATGGGGTTTCGCCACGTTGGCCAGGCTGGTCTCAAACTCCTGACCTCAGGTGATCTTTCCACCTTGACTTCCCAAACTTCTGGGATTACAGGCGTGAGCCACCGTGCCTGGCCAGCAAAGTCATTTAATTCCTGGGGACCCCTAGCAGGAACAAGAAACAGGAACACTTTCCAGCCCAGCCCTTTGTTAAATTAGGAAGTATTACTCTGGCTATTAGAATTCTGGGCCTGGTCCAGCACTTAACTTTGAAAGTTTGCAGGCCTATGAGGGCCGAAGGGACAGGGGCAGGTCTTGGACTCGGACCTCCTGCCTCCCCCAGTAACCTCTCTCTGGGCTTCAGCTCTCCCACTTGCTCTTCAGGGACAGTGGGGCTGGTGGGTGGTTTCTGCACTTCCTTCCATTTCTCAGATCCTGAGATGTGGCACAGAGCTTTGCATACATAATGCTTCACAAACATCTGCTGAGTGGAAAGGAACAAATCTTGCTCTGAGCAAAGCCAGAAAATCCAGGCTTATCCAAAATGATCACTCAGGGAGAGTTTTACTTGACTAATGTGTTTATCACTTTACAAAGTGATTCCCAGTGGTATTCCTTATCCGGTCTGCTCATCCAGGAGCATTTTCAAAGCTTCTGCACCAAGCCACTGTCATTCAAATGCACCTCTCCACTGGGTCATGTTGGGTCTCCCAGCTAATGGAAGTTCCCCTGTACAGGAGCTTGACCAGGCGCAGTGTTTCATGCCAGTGATCCCAGCACTTTGGGAGGTCCAGGTGGGAGGATCACTTGAGGCCAGTAGTTTGGGACTAGCCTGGGTAACACAGGGAGACTCTGTCTCTACAAAAAATAAAATGAAAAATTAGCCTGATGTGGTGGCGTGTGCCTGTACTCCCAGCTACTCATGAAACTGAGGTGGGAGGATCACTTGAGTCCAGGAGGTCAAGGCTGCAGTGAGCCAAGGTCGAACCACTGCACTTCTCACCTGGGAGAGAGAGCAAAACCCTATCTCAAAAATAAATAAATAAGTAAAATAAAATAAAAAATATCTCCCTATGGTTAAAAAACACTCTCACCTTCCACTTAATCCAGCATGTGTTTATTTATTAATAGCTCCTCATATGTACCAGGCACTCGTGTAGGTGCTAGAAATCATCAGTGAACAAAACTGACTCAAATCCTCTGCTTCCATGGAGCTTGTATTTGAATAGTCTCGAGGATGGTGGTAGGGTAGGAAGAAAAGGAATCAGGTGAAACCCCTGGCTGCTGGAGTCTGATGCCTCTGGTTGAAGGCAGGATGCCTCCTTTGGGCTTTATGGGGAGCACCTGGTTTGTACAGTATTTTCTCCGTGCAATCCTTTGGCCTCTGGAAATGCTGTCCACAGGCCTGGAAGGCTGTGTGTGTCCCTCCCTCCTGCAGTGAGGCTTCCTTTATCTGATGTGCATGGCCTCTGCGGTCAGATGGCTGGCTCTGTTTGGAATATCAGCTCTGCCTTGCACAAGAAAGTCATTTTGCCCCACGGAGCTTCACCTTCCTCATCTGGAAACTGGGAAAAATTGTAATACCTACTTCATAGCCTTGCTCTGAGAACCCAGTAAGCTTGACAAGAACCTAGCCCAAGTCCTGGTGTCTCACAGTGAACGGGAAGCATTGTAATTGTACTATACAGTAATTGTACTGTACTTGGAGTTGACACATACAATTCAAGAGGCAGCCTGATGCTGGGGAGTGGGCCTTGGAATAAGAATCTAGAGGTGGGAGTTCAGCTTCTATGACTCCTCAGTTTGCTCTGAGACCCTGAGTAACATGCATCCCCCCCTTTTTTTTGAGACGAAGTTTTGCTCTTATTGCCTAGGCTGGAGTGCAATGGCACAATCTTGGCTTACTGCAACCTCCCTCTCCCAGGTTCAAGCAATTCTCCTGCCTCAGCCTCTTGGGTAGCTGGCACTACAGGCGCCCACCACCATGTCTGGCTAATATTTTTTTTTTTTTGTATTTTTAGTAGAGGTGGGGTTTCACCATGTTGGCTAGGCTGGTCTTGAACTCCTGATCTCAGGTGATCCACCTGCCTCAGCCTTCCAAAGTGCTGGGATTACAGGCATGAGCCACCGCACTTGGCCCTTAAATCCCTTTTCTGAGGATTGGTGATCTGCTCTCTTCCCTCATATTCAGTTAATCCCTTAGGAAGAAGAAATTGGGTTGAGACAGATCTATGTCCTCCAGGGGGCCTTGGAGCACCCCAAGCCAGCATGTGCCTGTTGGAAACCTGGTTGGGAGCAATGGTTGGTCACTGGGGCTCCAACAAGCCCTCCTCAGGTACTTCTGGGGGGCTGAGTGCACTTGCTCCACGAGAATGAAATGGTCACCAGGAAGAATTGTGCCTTAGCTTTGTCATATTAGAGGGCTGGGAGGGCCTGATCCTCTGGAACCTGCCTTTCCAACCTGGTTTCCCATACTTCTTCCCATGAGCCAGATCCCATGATTTCTCTCACTTCTTCAAACAGGCCCCTTGATTCTCCACCTTGGAACTAACTTTCTTCCTCCCTTCCTCCCTCTCTCCCTCCCTCCCTCTCCTCCTTCCTTTCTTGCTTCTGTTCTTCCTTTCTTCCATTCTTTCTTCCCTCCTTCCTTTACCCCCATCCGTCCCTCTACCCCTATCCCTCCCTCATCCCCTCCACTCCCCTCCCCTTCCTTCCATAGCCCGGGCTGGAGTACGTTGGCGTGATCATAGCTCACCACAGTCTTGAACTCCTGGCCTCAAGTGACCCTTCCACTTCAGCTTCCCAAGTAGCTAGGACTATAGGCATGTGCCACCAAGCCCCACTCATTTTTTTCACTTCTTGTAGAGATGGGAGTCTCGTGTTGCCCAGGCTGGTCTTGAACTCCTGGCCTCAAGCAATCCTCCTGCCTGGGCCTCCCAAAGTGCTGGGAATACAAGTGTGTGCCACTATGCTTGGCCCACCTCAGAATTTTTGATTCTACTGTTCACCGTGCAAGGAATATAGAGTTACCCTCATTTCTACCTGAGAAAGTCAGCTCAGACCCTTTGGGGCCTGCCCTGACATGAGCTCTACCTTCCTAGACTAGACTCTGTCCATCTCCCATCAGACAGGGAGCTTCTACCAGGCAGGGGCTGGACACATCAGGAAAAGACAGGCTTGGATGGATAACTCTTTCTTTGTAAAAATTGCATTATG
>NW_012119210.1:0-1566 GCF_000951035.1 Colobus angolensis palliatus | reverse complement strand
CTAACTAACAGATCAAGCTCTCTAAAAAATTTAAAAAAATAAAATTCAGTGTAAAGAGTATTTAATAAAGGAAAACTCCCCTCCTCCTCTCCAAAGCCACTGCAATAACCATTTCTGTATGTCCTTCCAGAAATGTTCTAAGAGCACAGGCCCTTAAGATGCTCTTTATTGGCTTCATAAATTATATGCAAAACTTTATTTTTATTTATTAATTTGAGACTGAGTCTCGCCTTGTCACCCAGGCTGGAGTGCAATGGCCCGATCTCGGCTCACTGCAACCTCTGTCTCCCGGGTTCAAGCGATTCTCCTGCCTCAGCCTCCTGAGTAGCTGGAATTACAGGCACACACCACCATGCTCAGCTAATTTTTGTATTTTTAGTAGAGACAGAGTTTCACCATGTTGGCCAGACTGGTCTCAAACTCCTGACCTCAAGTGATCTGCCCACCTTGGCCTCCTCCCCCAGCCTATATGCAAAACTTTAGTATGTATGCCTATTTATATATTCTATATGTTTCATAATAGTCTTAAGGGGTTCCACAATCTTCCCACACATTTCAAACCACTGACTTTGAGACTTTGAGCTCAGGATGTTTGACCAGCAAGAGATTCACCTGTTTTCCTCCCATTATTCCTGAGACCCAGCTGAAACAAAAAGTATAGAAATTTAAAAAGCACTAACCACTCAACTGCAAGGAGAACTAGAACAAAGACTTTATTCAGCAAATATTCATTGAGTTCCTGTCACATGCCAAGTCTTCTTCTAGGCCTTGATGATACAGCAGTGAAAGAAATCTGACAAAAATTCCTGCCATCCTGGAGCTTACATTCTAATAACAGAAGACAGAAATAAACCAAATAAATCATTTAGAAGGTGAAAATGCTTTGGGGCGGGGTGCAGTGGCTCACGCCTGTAATCCCAGCACTTTGGGAGGCCAAGGTGGATGGATCACCTGAAGTCAGGAGTTTGAGACCAGCCTGGTCAACATGGTGAAACCCCATCTCTGCTATAAATACAAAAATGAGCTGGGTGTGGTGGCACGCACCTGTAATCCCAGCTACTCAGGAGGCTGAGACGGGAGAATCTCTTGAACCTGGGAGGTGGAGGTTGCAGTGAGCTGAGATTGTACCATTGCACTCCAGCCTGGGTGACAGAGCAAGACTCCATTTAAAAAAAAAAAAAAGTTGGTGACAAATGCTTTGGAGAAAAAGAAAACAGTAATGAAAGCTTGGAGTTCCATGTTGGACTGTTTCCATTTTAGATGAGGATGAATCACTGATGGATGAGAGATTTCAGCAGGTGCTTGGGCCAGGTGCAGTGGCTCACGCCTGTAATCTTAGAATTTTGGGAGGCCAAGCCAGGCGCGGTGGCTCACGCCTGTAATCCCACCACTTTGGGAGGCCGAGGTGAGCAGATCACCTAAGGTTAGGAGTTCGAGATCAACCTGACCGACATGGAGAAACCCTGTCTCTACTAAAAATAAAAAATTAGCCCTGCGTGGTGGCACATGCCTGTAATCCCAGCTACTAGGGAAGCTGAGGCAGGAGAATCGCTTGAACCCGGGAGG
>NW_012119209.1:5340-5788 GCF_000951035.1 Colobus angolensis palliatus | reverse complement strand
TTGTGATTTCTATAGTAAAAACATTGACTTTTTTTTTTTCTTAAGATAGGGTCTCACTCTGCCTTGCAGGTTGGAGTGCAGTGGCATGATCACCGCTTGTTGCAGCCTTAGCCTCCCAGGTTCAAGCAATTCTCTCACCTTGGCCTCACAAGGTGCTGGGATTACCGGCGTGAGCCACCACACTCGGCCATAATTGACTTGTTCTGTGTGACAGATTTCCCCATAAGGGTCTTTAAGAAGAGGCTTTCATGCAAAGGAACGGGCTAAGGAGGAACCCGCTGTGGGCCCCTGAATCAGTACAGGATGGCCTGAATCAGCACAGATCTTCCCTGCCCTCGCCCCATCCACCTGAAAAGGCCCAGAAAAACTCCCAACGTCAGGAGCCTATGAACATCCTTGGCAGAAGTGAAAATTCTGACCAGCGCACTCTGAGGAAAACTACTGTTCT
>NW_012119209.1:0-1120 GCF_000951035.1 Colobus angolensis palliatus | reverse complement strand
GGGAGGCTGAGGCAGGAGAATCGCTTGAACCCAGGAGGCGGAGGTTGCAGTGAGCTGAGATCATGCCACTGCACTCCAGCCTGGGCGACAAGAGTGAAACTCTGTCTCATAAATAAATAAATAAGTTAGTTACTAATAATTAAAAGAGATGGGGGGGTCTCCCTAGGTTGCTCTGGCTGGTCTCGAACTCCTGGCCTCAAGCGATCCTCCTGTCTCAGCCTCCCAAAATGCTGGGACTACAGGCATAAGCCACCCTCCCCAGCCAGGAGAAGTTGATTTTAATGGAAATTCCAAATTTTTAAACATTTTTAAATTCACGTATTTGCCAAACCTTGCTTTTACACCATGGAGCAGGAAATGTGAACATTTATTTAACAATGAACCTGCCTGCGACTTAACCTACTCCTCCCACTTTCCCAGAGGCACCACAACACAAAGCCAAAAAGCGCTGTTCTCCTACGGCCGCATTCTCAATTTCTAGATGAATTAAACACAGAACAAAGCACCTGCATTTAAAATCAACCAAACTCCCCTATTTTCTCAGCTCACCCTCATATATTAGGTTTTCCTGAACAATTATGAGTCATTATCAAGTCTTGGAAGGTGGGAGTGTGAAAAGAAATAGTGCTTTCTGGCCAGGTATGGTGGCTCACACCTGTAATCCCAGCACTTTGGGAGGCTGCGGCAGGCAGATTGCTTGAGCTCAAGAGTTGGAGACCAGCCTGGGCAACAGAGTGAAACCCCATTCCTACAAAAAATTAAAAAGTTACTGGGGTGTGGTGGTGCATATCTGTAGTCCCAGCTACTCAGGAGGCTGAAGTAGGAGGATCACTTGAACTCAGGAGGTGGAGGCTGCAGTGAGCTATGACTGCACCACTGCACTCCAACCTGGGCAATGGAGCAAGACCCTTTCAGAAACAGGGCAAGGTGCGGTGGCTTGTGCCTGTAATCCCAGCACTTTGGGAGGCTGAGGCCGGTAGATCACGAGGTCAGGAGTTCAAGACCAGCCTGACCAACACAGTGAAACCCCGTCTCTACTAAAAATACAAAAATTAGCCAGGCGTGGTGGCAGGCGCCTGTAGTCCCAGCTACTCGGGAGGCTGAGGCAGGAGAATGGCGT
>NW_012119208.1:5993-7857 GCF_000951035.1 Colobus angolensis palliatus | reverse complement strand
GAGGGCTTCTTCAGTGCCACAGAGCCATAGCCACTGTCATGGCCCAGAGAATCTCTGCGTTTCTCATCAGCCCCTCACCCACCAGGCTACCGCACCCCAAGCCCGGGGCCACGGCATTCTTGCAAAAGGAAGGAGGTTCTTGATCATTCTGACCTCTCCCCCCCACAGTGAGGGGACCTGTAGGTTCCTGGCGACTGTCTCAGTCCCAGAACCCAGAGCCTAGAGCCCATCTTTAGCCCCACTGTGGCTGATTCAGGGCCTGCCAGTGCCCCGGACCAGCTCTGCCCTTTCCCTCCCTCTCCCAGAGAGGCCAGGGAGATGATGTCACAGATGGCTGAGGAGCTGTGTGCCCCGCAGCCAGGAAGTCAGAGGCCTCGGGCCCTTCGTGGGGCAGGTGCTGCAAGCTCAGAGTCCCATGAGCAAAAAACACACTCTGTTCCATGGCCACTCTGCCGGCATATGGAAGAAGAGGGGCTTATTCCTGCAGGAAGTGCTTGCTGGGTGTTGGGCACACTGCAGGGGTGAGATGGATGGACGGCCTGTCCTCATGGTGCTCTCAGGCCGGCCCGCTCCCGGGGCACCCTGAGCAGCTGGAGGTGAGGGCATGGCAGGGGAGCCAGGCTTCTGCCCGTTGCTCACGGAGGGGACACAGAAACAAGCGTCTGGGCTGGCTGGTGACAGCATCAGAAGGAATGAACACGCAGACCCTCTGGCCAGCATGTCCACTTTCTGTAGCCTGCCTATGAGCACTTGGGGGCAAAGACCAGGAGCTGAGTGAAGATAAGTATTTAGGCTGGGCGCAATGGCTCACACCTGTAATCCCAGCACTGTGGGAGGCCGAGGTGGGTGGATCTCCTAAGGTCAGGAGTTCAAGACCACCCTGAAATGGTGGCTGGTGAAACCTCATCTCTCCTAAAAATACAAAAAAGTTAGCCAGACGTGGTGGTGCATGCCTATAATCCCAGCCACTCAGGAGGCTGAGATGAGAATTGCTGGAACCCAGGAGATGGAGGTTGCAGTGAGCCAAGATTGCATCACTACACTCCAGCCTGGGCGACAGAGTAAGACTCTGTCTCAGAAAAAAAAAACAAAACAAAAAAAACTGAGTATTTAGTGGTGTAAGCTTGGGGCAGTCCCAGGAGGGACTGGGTAGCCTATTGGTGGACTGTGATGCAGCCTTTACAAAGACTGCCGGTTGTGGAACAGTATGTGGAACAGTAATCTCACGTGTAGAACATGAGTAGCAAAAGATGGGAGGGGAGCATTGCTCTGGCGCTGGTGACTGATTCTGGAGGCCGAATCAGGGTGCAGCCGGAGAATGTGGCCACCATCTCCCGGGGCTCCCTGCTTCAGGCTGCTTCTGCACAGGTGAGCAATTCCCCCAGCCAGGAAACGCTCCGGGGCAGAGGGACACAGGGACTTTCAGTGTATCAGGAGCTGCCCACCGAAGCTGTGGCGGGGCATACTACAGAATTTGAGGGGTGCGCTGCAGAATGAAAACTGCCCCCCAATTCCCAAATAGGGGGAAGTGCCATTAAAGGTACTAAAATATAAACACTTGTTTTTCCCTATAATTTTGCCCTTTATTTGTCATGGTGTTTTTTGGTTTGCTATTTGATGCCATTCTAGGTAAAGGAAAATTTTAAGTTATTAGCAGGAAACAAGTTATTAGCAGGAAACAAGTTATTAGCATGAATTTTACCATTTTTTTTTTTTCTTTTTGAGACGGAGTCTCGCTCTGTTGCCAAGGCTGGAGTGTAATGATGTGATCTCAGCTTACAGCGACCTCCGCCTTCCGGGTTCAAGCGATTCCCTGCCTCAGCCTCCCGAGTAGCTGGGATTACAGATACCCGCCACCACAGCT
>NW_012119208.1:0-763 GCF_000951035.1 Colobus angolensis palliatus | reverse complement strand
AGGCTGAGGCAGGAGAATTGCTTAAACCTGGGAGGCGGAGGTTGTAGTGAGCCAGGATTGCACCGCTGCACTCCAGACCGGGCAACAGAGCCAGATTCCATCTCAAAACAATAAGAACAACAAGAAGAAAAAAACAGCCCAGTGTGGTGGTCTGTACCTATAGTCCCAGCTACTCAGGAGGCTGAGACTGGAGGATCGCTTGAGCCCAGGAGGTTGAGATTGTAGTGATTTGTGCCACTGCACTCCAGCCTGGGTGACAGAGCGAGACCTTGTCTCTAAAAAAAACAAAACAAAAAACAAAAACCCTAGTGTCTGTGTGTAAAATGAAGCTGAGCTCTAGGCTCAGATGTTTACAAAGGGGTTTTTCTACCCTTCCAGCACCAAGCAGGACATTTGAAAGTCATGTGGGGAGTTTCTGGGAATGTCAGTTTCTGGGAACTTTAGGCCTCTTCATCCACATGACAACCAACATGTCCTCAGATTTGCTTCCAGCGGAGGGAGATTTTGCTCTTTTTGAGAACCTCTGGCTCAAATGGTCAGTTTTCCCCGGGCCTCTTTTGAGTCCAAGGGTGCTGGAATGCACTGGAGAAGCAGGCGATATAGTGACCCTCCCTCACACCTGCAATCCCCAAATTTCCACTTTCCATGGGTAATGTTTTGGGAGGCCTCTCTCTAAATCTTTCTGTGTGGATGTGCTTAACATCTGTATTTTTTTTTTTCTTGAGACAGAGTCTCGCTCTGTCGCCCAGGCTGGAGTGCAGTG
>NW_012119207.1:5910-7080 GCF_000951035.1 Colobus angolensis palliatus | reverse complement strand
ATAGGTAATAGATTCACATATAAAATTACATATAAATATTAATGTATAACTAAAATATATAAATTATATATAAAATGTACGTTATATATTTATGTATGACAACATGACTCACAAAGCCGCTGTGTGGTCTAGTCCCAGACCCCCTCCTCAGTGTCATTTCTCACCACTGCCTACCCCACCCTCCATGCTGGACCAGAGGGCATTACTTTCATTTCCTCCATCACCTCATGCATGCTCTGCTTCCTGGCCTTCTCATTGCTATTTATTTCATCTGCCTGGAACACTCTCCCACCCTTCCTTGATTCTTTAGGCCTCAGCTAAGGTGTCCTTTCCTCCTTCAACCCAAAGTACTTCCCCTTTGGCACCCAGTGTTGTAATTGCTTAATGCCTTTTTTCTATTGTTACCCTGTATGTTTCATGAGGGCAAGAGACCCTGTGTCTTTTGCTCATGGAAGTATTCCAAATACATAGCACATAGTAGGTATTTACTAGAGATACGTCAAATGAAAGACCAAATTTTTTTTTTTTTCAAGACCGAGTCTTGCTCTGTCACCTAGGCTAGAGTGCAGTGGTGAAATCTCAGCTCACCGAAACCTCCACCTCCCGGGTTCAAGTGATTCTTCCCGCCTCAGCCTCCCGAGTAGCTTGGATTACAGGCACCTGCCAGCATGCCCAGCTAATCTTTTTTTCTTTTGGAGATGGAGTCTCACTCTGTTGTCCAGGCTAGAGTGCAATGGCACGGTCTCAGCTCACTGCAACCTCCACCTCCCGGGTTCAAGCGATTCTCCTGCCTCAGTCTCCCAAGTAGCTGGGATTACAGGCACACACCACCACACTCGCTAATTTTTGTATTTTTAGTAGAGACAGGGTTTCACCATGTTGTCCAGGCTGGTCTCAAACTCCTGACCTCGTGATCCGCCTGCCTTGGCCTCCCAAAGTGCTGGGATTATAGGTGTGAGCCACCGCACCTGGCATTTTTTTCTATTTTTCAGTAGAGATGGGGTTTCCCCATGTTGGCCAGGCTGGTTTTGAACTCCTGACCTCAGCTGATTCACCCACCTCAGCCTCCCAAAGTTTACAGGCGTGAGCCACCGCACCCAACCTGTTTGTTTGTCTTTTTGTTTAGAGACAGGGTCTTACTCTGTCATCCAGGCCAGAGTGCAGTGGTAT
>NW_012119207.1:0-480 GCF_000951035.1 Colobus angolensis palliatus | reverse complement strand
AGAGACGGGGTTTCACCATGTTAGCCGGGATGGTCTTGATCTCCTGACCTCGTGATCCGCCCGCCTCGGTCTCCTAAAGTACTGGGATTACAGGTGTGAGTCACTGCGTCCAGCCTGTAATTATTTTTAATAATTACTTAAAACTTATTTGTGATTCCATTTTTAAATTATTTGTAGTTCATTTAAAAAGAATAAACCCTTATATATTTACATATGTTTTATGAAAATAGCTGTATTTTCTAAAATGAACAACAACAAAAAATGAGTGAGAAGAATGGCATAGTTTCAGTTTTTGCAAATCTCTTTAGTGTCTTCCTTAATAGAAGACAGCTGGCTTCTCATATCTGCTTCTGCAGTCTGTCTATTGCAGCGTGGCATGTCATGCGGTCTTTGGAAAACTCCACCGTGCACACGGAAGAGAAAGAGTGAAAAAGGCAAATATCCTCTTAGTATTGTTATGAAACTAGTTTTGACTTCACA
>NW_012119206.1:4969-6030 GCF_000951035.1 Colobus angolensis palliatus | reverse complement strand
TCTCTCTCTCTCTCTTTTTTTTTTTAGACAGGATCTCACTCTGTCATGCAGGCTGCAGTGCAGTGGTGCAATCATGGCTTACTGCAGCCTTGACCTTCTGGGCCCAAGTGAGCCTCCCACCTCATCCTCCCAAGTAACTGGGACCACAGGCAAGCTCCACTATGCCTGGCTAATTTTTTGTAGAGATGGGGTCTCTCTCTGTTGTCCGGGCTGGCCTCAGTGATTCTCCTTCCTCGGCCTCCCAAAGTTCTGGGATTACAGGCATGAACCACTATGCCCGGACAAAAATTGTCTACTTGATCTGTAAACTTCAAGAGAAGGTGTGATAAACCCTCCTGCAATGTTTTTGTTTTTCAAAATCTTTGTATTTCACAGTTTAGCTTCGTAGGCTGATGTTCTATTTTTTTTTTTTTTTTTTGAGACATAGTGTTGCTCTTTTTGCCCAGGCTGGAGTGCAATGGTGCAATCTCAGCTCATTGCAACTTCCACCTTCTGGGTTCAAGCGTTTCTTCTGCCTCAGCCTCCCGAGTAGCTAGGATTACAGGCATGTACCACCACACCTGGCTAATTTTTTTTTTTTTTTTTTTTTTTTTTGAGACATAGTGTTGCTCTTGTTGCCCAGGCTGGAGTGCAATGGTGCAATCTCAGCTCATTGCAACTTCCACCTTCTGGGTTCAAGCGTTTCTTCTGCCTCAGCCTCCCGAGTAGCTAGGATTACAGGTGCTGCCACCATACCCTGCTAATTTTGTGTTTTTAGTAGAGATGGGGTTTCTCCATGTTGGTCAGGCTAGTCTCAAACTCCCGACCTCAGGTGATCCGCCTGCCTCGGCCTCCCAAAGTGCTGGGATGACAGGCGTGAGTCAGCGCGCCCGGCCAATGTTCTATTTTTGAGAACACAACGGTTCATAATATATTCTACATAGGCTATACCTGTTACTGTGTAGAAAAACAGACTTTTTACCCATTTAACACCTTTTGCCTTAGGTTTATTTTTCTGGTATCAACAATGGCACATTTACTTTGTGTTTGCAGTTTCCTGTCTTTTTTTTTTTTTTTTTTGA
>NW_012119206.1:0-1282 GCF_000951035.1 Colobus angolensis palliatus | reverse complement strand
TTTTGAGACGGAGCCTTGCTCTGTCTCCAGGCCGGAGTGCATGATCTCAGCTTACTGCATCCTCTGACTCCCTGGTTTAAGTGATTCTCCTGCCTCAGCCTCCCAAGTAGCTGGTAGCTGGGGTTACAGGCATGCACCACCACACCTGGCTGATTTTTGTATTTTTAGTAGAGGTAGAGTTTTACCGTGTTAGCCAGGATGGTCTCGATCTCCTGACCTCGTGATCTGCCCACCTCGGCCTCCCAACGTGCTGGGATTACAGGCATGAGACACCATGCCTAGCCAATGTATTTTAAAAATACATACTTTTTTTTTTTTTTTTTTTTGAGACAGAGTTTCGCTCTTGTTGCCCAGGCTGGAGTGCAATGATCTCGGCTCACTGCAACCTCCGCCTCCCGGGTTCAAGCGATTGTCTTGCCTCAGCCTCTCAAGTAGCTGGGGTTACGGGCATGTGCCACGATGTCCGGCTAATTTTGTATTTTTAGTAGAGACGGGGTTTCTCCATGTTGGTCAGGCTGGTCTCAAACTTAACCTCAGGGGATCTGCCTGCCTTGGCCTCCCAAAGTGTTGGGATTACAGGTGTGAGCCACAGCACCAGGCAAAAATATGTATGTGTCTTTAAGGCTGGTCAAGCAAAGCAGTGGGATTGGAGAAAGAACAAAGAATTCTACCTGGCTGTGATCAGTTCATTGTAAACACCACTGTGCTTGGACCAGCCAGCTGATGTCGTTTGTTTTGTTTTGTTTGAGACGAGTCTGGCTCTGTCACCCAGGCTGGAGGGCAGTGGTGTGATCTTGGCTCACTGCAACCTCCGCCGCCTGGGTTCGAGCAATTCTCCTGCCTCAGCCTCCTGAGTAGCTGGGATTACAGGCGCGTGCCACCACGCCCGGCTAATTTTTAAAAATATTTTTAGTAGAGATGGGGTTTCACCATGTTGGTCAGGCTGGTCCGGAACTCTTGGCCTCAGGAGATCTGCTTGCTTTGGCCTCCCGAAGTGCTGAGATTACAGGTGTGAGTAATGTCTTCTATTTATTTATTTATTATTATTTTTGAGATGGAATCTTGCTTTGTCGCCCAGGCTGGAGTGCAGCAATACCATCTTGGCTCATTGCAAGCTCTGTCTCCCAGGTTCATGCCATTCTCCTGCCTCAGCCTCCCGAGTAGCGGGGACTACAGGTGCCCACCACCACGCCCGGCTAATTTTTTGTAGTTTTAGTAGAGACGGGGTTTCACCATGTTAGCCAAGATGGTCTTGATCACCTGACCTCATGAACCGCCCGCC
>NW_012119205.1:0-2725 GCF_000951035.1 Colobus angolensis palliatus | reverse complement strand
GGGTGAGAGTGATGAAGGTGGTAAAAAGTGGTGAGATTCTGTTTGTTTGTTTGTGTTTTGAGACGGAGTCTCACTCTGTCGCCAGGCTGGAGTTGGAGTGGCACAGTCTCTGCTCACTGCAACCTCTGCCTCCTGGGTTCAAGTGATTCTCCTGCTTCAGCCTCCCAAGCAGCTGGGATTACAGGCATGCGCCACCACGCCTGGCTCAATTTTTTATTTTTAGTAGAGATGGAGTTTCACCATGGTGGCCAGGACGGTCTCGATCTCTTGACCTCACGATCTGCTCACCTTGGCCTCCTAAAGTGCTGGGATTACAGGTGTGAGCCACCGTGCCCGGCGATTCTGACTTATTTTGAAACGTAGAATAAACAGAATTTGCTGATAGACTGGATATGTGATACGAGGGAAAGAGAAAAGCAAAAGGATGACTGCAAGATTTTTGCCTGATTAAGAAGACTGTGTGAAAGAGCAGCTTTGGGGGAGACAGTCCAGTTTTGTGGCTTTGTAGACATCTTATTGTTTTGTGGCATATTGTTTTGTATTTTTTACTTTCAGCAATATATATTCAGCATCCTTCCAATTCAGTTCTAGGCACTGTTTTGTGTCAGTACATACAGATATATACTGCATTTCTTTTTTTTTTTTTTTTTTTTGAGACGGAGTCTAGCTCTGTCGCCCAGGCTGGAGTGCAGTGGCACGATCTTGGCTCACTGCAACCTCCGCCTCCCAGATTCAAGCAATTCTCCTGCCTCAGCCTCCCGAGTAGCTGGGATTACAGGTGCTTGCCACCATGCCCAGCTAATTTTTTTGTCTTTTTAGTAGAGGTGGGGTTTCAGCATGTTGGCCAGGCTGGTCTCGAACTCCTGATCTCAGGTGATCCGTCCGCCTTGGCTTCCCAAAGTGTTGGGATTACAGGCGTGAACCACCACACCTGGCCAAAATTCACCATTTTGAAGTGTACAATTCAGCAGTTTTTAGTACAATTTTCAAGGTTGTACAACCACCACCACTAATTCCAGAACATTTCTATGACCCCAAAAAGAACCACCCCCTCATACCTGTTACACTTACTCCTGCTTTTCTGCTTCCCCCTAGTCCCTGAAAACCACTAATCTAATTTTTGTCTCTATAAATTTGCCTGTTCTGGACATTTCTTTCTTTTTTTTTTTTTGAGCCGGAGTCTTGCTCTGTCGCCCAGAGTGGAGTGCAGTGGCGCGATCCTTGGCTCACTGCAAGCTCCGCCTCCCGGGTTCAAGTGATTCTTGTGCCTCAGCCTCCTGAGTAGCTGGGACTACAGGCGCCCGCCACAACGCCCAGCTAATTTTTTTGTGTGTGTTTTTAGTAGAGATGAGGTTTCACTGTGTTAGCCAGGATGATCTCAATCTCCTGACCTCGTGATCCACCCACCTTGGGCTCCCAAAGTCCTGAGATTACAGGCGTGAGCCACTGTGCCCAGCCGGGACGTTTCATAATAATAGAATCATACAATATATGGTCTTTTGTGACTGGCTTCTTTCACCTAGCATAAAGGTTCATTGATGTTGTAGCATGTGTCAAGTACTTTCTTCCTTTTCATAACTGAATAATATTCTTTTATGGGATACCCTCCACTCCTGTTTCAATTGCCTATATATCCTGCCAGAGCTAGAAACAACCAAAACTCTAACTTTGCTATCTGAAAGTCTGTAGTAATATAGTTTTGAAGAGTTTAGTATAATGAACAACCACTTTGGGAAGATATTCCTTGGGTTTCCTCTTGGCATCTTGACTTGTTTAGTTCCTAGTTCATAAATGGGTAAGTAGATAACTTAATGTTTGAACCATCTTTACAGTGCTGTGGTTGCCTAGTACGAGTTGGTAGTATATTAGTCATCTTGTTTTATTTGTATGATTAGCTATCATTGACACGTCTGAATATAACTAAGCAGAATGATAAACCTGTTTGATTTTAATGGGAAAGATAAATGAATTAGTTAAGGGCGTTGAGTAAGTAGACTGAGGTGAACAGGCTCTAATTTACTCATCTACTGGAGTGGAGAGAAAGATGGAAGTGGATAATACTTATGCTAGAGGATAATATTTACGTCTAATTTATGTAGATATTTTAACCCTGAGATAATTTGTCTGCTTTTATTTTTTTAAATTCCATTTTATTATTATTTTATTTATTTATTTGTTTATTTATTTTTGAGATGGAGTCTGGGTCTGTCACCCAGGCTGGAGTGCAATGGTACGATCTTGGCTCACTGCAACCTCCGCCTCCCAGGTTCAAGCAATTCTCCTGTCTCAGCCTCCCAAGTAGCTGGGATTACAGGCATGTGCCACCACGTCCGGCTGATTTTTGTTTTTAGTAGAGACAGGATTTCCCCATGTTGGCCAGGCTGGTCTCAAACTCCTGACCTCTGGTGATCCACCCATCTTGGCCTCCAAAAGTGCTGGGATTACAGGTGTGAGCCACCATGCCTGGCCTGCTTTTATTTTAGATGTTGCAAAATTCAGTATTTTGCCTGTTATTTAACAGGTTACAGACAAAATACATTTATATAAAAAGCTGAGACAGGGTTAATTTAAGAATACTTTATGATTTATTTTGTATCAAAAACTTAGTGAAAAGATAGACGTCATCAGTATACCATTTTTTTTTTTTTTTTTTTTTTGAGATGAAGTCTCATCCTGTGGCCCAGGCTGGAGTGCAATGGTACAATCTTGGCTCACTGCAACCTCC
>NW_012119204.1:3257-4374 GCF_000951035.1 Colobus angolensis palliatus | reverse complement strand
CCCCCCCCCCACACACACACACTCGGGAGGACACACAGCAAAACAAAGAGGGAGGTGGCGGGGGACACAGCCACCAGCCCAGCCGCATGTCTCCAGCGTGGCCTGGGCGCCCTGGTCCCCCGGGCAGGGCAGCCTTGGAACAGGAGAGGAGGGGGTTTCTCTTGGCTCCCCTGCCTCGTTTTTCTCTCCTCCAATCAGGCGCAGCCGCCTCCCTCACCCCCAGCGCCCCTGGGCCGAAGGACTCGCACCACCTGCCTCCAGCCCCCGCCCCCTCCTCTCAGCGGCCTAGCCTCAGCAGGCGCAGGAGCCCTGTGACAGGCTCCCCACAGGTTCTGCAAGGCACCCGGGAGCAAATAAGGAGCTCTGGCCGGGCCAGTCTCGGGTTCTCGCTTGTAAACTTTATTGTAACTCTTCCGCCCTTTTCAGGCGCAGACAACAGAACAAAGTATAGAGGAACAACAAAATATATAATTAGCCCTCCCTCCCCCCCATAAAGCAATTCACGGATACAGGATACATTCTCTTCACAGTAAACCTAAGAACACTTGTAACAATTGCCCACAGCGCGCATGCTAACTAAAGTAACCTCTTTTGAGAAACACTTAAGACAAAATTGTCAAACCAAAGGGTGGGTGGAGAGGAAAAGAGAGAAGCCAGAGAGAAAGCCAGCGAGCTGGGGGGTGCAGCGAGGAGAGAGGATTGGGAGGGGAAATGAGGACGCAGCGAGAGAGAGAGAGAGAGAGAGAGAGAGAAGGGAGACAGAAAGAATTACGGCGTGAATAGGCAGTTTCATGTTGTTGGGAGAACTTAGCAGAAATCGGTACCTCGGTCATTACAAAGAAGCACGTTCAAAGGAAAAAAAGACCATTGCACAAGGAGGCTTTTTACATGGGGTGGGGAGGGGCATGGGGGGCTCAGCCGGGCCTTGGCCGCTCAGCCTCACAAGGCGAGGGAGTCCTTGCTTAAATCCTTTTCTTTCCCCCCCCCCGGCCCCCAAGAGAAGGGAAGGAGATCCACGGTAGCTCACACACAGAAGCTATTACGAGATACTACCACTAGCGGGGACTGGCGCGGCGGGGGACGCTGCGGTGGGAGGCCCGGCTCCTGGCCCGGCTAG
>NW_012119204.1:0-1590 GCF_000951035.1 Colobus angolensis palliatus | reverse complement strand
GCGGGCGGCCGCGGCCCTGGCAGTCCCAGCTGGAGCCTACTTCTTGTCGCCCTTCTGCGCGTCGCCCTCGTCCGCCGCCTCTGGGGCCCGCTCCAGCTTCTGTTTCTCCAGCTCCTCCTGCTCGCATTTGCTACTGGGGAACTTGTCTTTGTTGTTCTCTTTTTTCCACTTCATCCTCCGGTTCTGGAACCAGATTTTGACCTGTCTCTCTGTCAGTCCCAGCGCGTGCGATACCTCGATTCGCCGCTTGCGAGTCAGATAGGGATTAAATAGGAACTCCTTCTCCAGCTCCAGGGTCTGGTAGCGGCTGTAGGTCTGTCGGCCTCGCCTGCGTCCGGCGGCTGCTGGGAATGGGGGAAAGGGCGAGACAGAGGGGAGGGGAGGGTGGGGGAGGGTGCAGAGACGGAGAAGGTTGGAAGATTCGTGAACGAGCCTAGGAGACCAGTATAATAAGGGCAGGGGACCTTCTACCCCGTGCGGGGGCGGGGGGCGCGAGAAGGCCGCGGTCAGCGGAGAAGGAGGGGCGAGGGGGATCAGACACCAGTGAATCTAAGGGAGCCAGAAAGGGGAGCCCCCTCCCCTGGTAACCAGCACCAGAGTTGGGTTGGAGGTGGTTCAGATCTATTAAAAGTGCCATAAACTTTAGGAGGAAGGATGTGAAGGAGGGGGGGAAATAAGAATAAAAAAGCCGGGTGGGGACGAATGAACCCACCTTGAAAAATCCCCAGAGCCTCTGCCCCAGAAGAAAAGTTTCTTCAGGGTAATTAAACTATAAAGCAATTGAGAAGTGCAAAAGTTGAGCGCCCCCACTCCCACCACCCTCTCTTCACTACCCCCCATAAAACAGTAAACGGGGGGGAAAAAAAGAAGAGGAAGAAGAAGAAAAGTAAGGCAGGGTGAGGGGTTTATAGATTCAGGAAATGTTTCTAAGCGACCCCCTTCAAGGGAAAGAAAAAAGAAAGAAAGAAAGGGAAAAAGCGGCAGGCGATCGGAACGGAGCCGGCAACTCTTCCAGAACCTGGAGGAAATGCGCCCTGGCCTGCCCGGCCCCCTGCCCGGCCTTGGGCCCTCCCGGCCCCCTCCTGCCCCTGCCGGCACCGAGGCGGGCTCACCTTGCGGGCGCATCCAGGGGAAGAGCTGTGTGGGCGACGGACTCTGCTCGGAGCCCTCGGCCTCCTCGCCCAGGCCGCTGGCGGCGGCAAGCTTGCAGTCTGCGTACTGCACCAGGTCTGGATCCTGCGCACCGAATAGGCTCTGGCGTTGCAGCGGGTCGTAGCCGTAGAAATTGCCGGGGTCCCCGTGGCACGCCACGGCGCACGGGTTCTGCTGGTAGGGAGCCGTGGACAGCGACGACGGCCCGTGGTAGAACTCCTGGATTTGCGAAGGGTGCTGGAAGCTGCCGCCGCTGCTGGGACCGTACACCACGGTGGGTCGGCCACCCAAGTCCTGGGCGAAGCCGCAGTCATAATAATTGGGGCGCAGGGACTCCCCGGTTTTGTATTTGGAGAACAGTGAGTTGACAAAATAAGAGCTCATTTTATTGAATTTTGAGGCGGCGGCGGCGGCGGAGGCTGTAGTTGGGGGCTGTTG
>NW_012119203.1:0-1787 GCF_000951035.1 Colobus angolensis palliatus | reverse complement strand
TGAGGCAGGCAGATCACCTGAGGTCAGGAGTTCGAGACCAGCCTGACCAACATGGCGAAACTCTGTCTCTACTAAAAATACAAAAAAATTAGCCAGGCATGATGGTGCCTGTAGTTCCAGCTACTTGGGAGGCCGAGGCACAAGAACTGCTTGAACCTGGGAGGCAGATGGTTACAGTGAGCCGAGATGCTGCCACTGCACTCCAGCCTGGGAGACAGAGCAAGACTCCATCTAAATAAAAAGGGCCGGGCACAGTGGCTCACACCTGTAGCCCAGCACTTTGGGAGGCCAAGGCAGGCAGCTCACAAGGTCAGGAGTTCAAGACCAGCCTGGCCAACATAGTGAAACGCCGTCTCTACTAAAAATACAAAAATTAGCCAGGCATGGTGGTATACACCTGTAATCCCAGCTACTCGGGAGGCTGAGGCAGGAGAACTGCTTGAACCCGGGAGGCAGAGGCTGTTGTGAGCTGAGATCTTGCCACTGCACTCCAGCCTGGGCGACAATGTGAGACTCCATCTCAAAAAAAAAAAAAAAAAAAAAAAAAAAAAATAGCATGGAGTGTGCGTAATTGTGTTTGAGGAAAAGATAGTCACTGTCTCTGTGGTAGTGTCTTTAGGGAACTATCTGTGCCTGGATCCTGGGGAATTATGACAAAGCAGTCTGCAGGTTTAGCAAGAACTCTGAACCTTCTCCCTCTGCAGGATCTTCTTTTTTTTTTTTTTTTTTTTTGAGACAGAGTCTGGCTCTGTCGCCCAGGCTGGAGTGCAGTGGCCGGATCTCAGCTCACTGCAAGCTCTGCCTCCCGGGTTTACGCCATTCTCCTGCCTCAGCCTCCCGAGTAGCTGGGACTACAGGCGCCCGCCACCTCGCCCAGCTACCCGCCACCTCGCCCGGCTAAGGATCTTCAATAGAAAGGGCCTGTCCTGAGGAAACACTCAGAGGCACTTCTCTTGCTTGTGAAGCCTGCCAGCATGTGTGTTTTGGTCAGCACTGAGATGCACATGACAAATTAAGCGCAATGCCTCAGCACAGTCAAACGGGGTTTTTTCTGTTTGCACTTAACTAGCCTTGGACAGTAGGAGGAAACCTTAAATATTTCCTTCTACTCTCACAAACCCTTTATGTTTTTTTTTTTGAGATGGAGTCTCATTTTGTCGGCCAGGCTGGAGTGGCACAATTTCAGCTCACTGCAACCTCCACTGCCTAGGTTCAAGTGATCCTCCTGCCTCAGCCTCCTGACTAGTTGAGACTACAGGCACACACTGCCACACCTGGCTAATTTTTATATTTTTAGTAGAGATGAGGTTTCACCATATTGGCCAGGCTGGTCTCAAATTCCTGACCTCAGGTGATCCACCTGCCTTGGCCTCCCAAAGTGCTGGAATTACAGGTGTGAGCCACCACACCCGGCCTCACAAACGTTTTATCTAATAAAACAAAATTACTGCTAAAAAAAGAAAAAAAAGAGACAATGTCAGAGTCGATCAAAAAACAAGACCTAACTGTATATTGTATATAAGAAACCCCCTTTAATACAAAAACACATATAGATTAAAAGTAAAAAGGCTGGGCGCGGTGGCTCACACCTGTAATCCCAGCACTTTGGGCGGCCAAGGCGGGTGGATCACAAGGTCAGGAGATCTAGACCATCCTAGTTAACACAGTGAAACCCCGTCTCTACTAAAAATACAAACAATTAGCCAGGTGTGCGCCTGTAGTCCCAGCTACTCGGGAAGCTGAGGCAGGAGAATGGTGTGAACCCGGGAGGAGAGCTTGCAGTGAGC
>NW_012119202.1:4454-9465 GCF_000951035.1 Colobus angolensis palliatus | reverse complement strand
CCTCAGTTCAAAATGCAGAAATCACCGGTCTTCTGTGTCCTTGGCGCTGGGAGTTGGAGACTGGAGCTGTTCCTATTCGGCCATCTTGCTCCGCCTCCAGCTCATTTCTTATTTCTTCTTTTTGATAACAGATATTCTTAGGAGGGTGAGGTGATATTTCATGGGTTTTAATTTGCATTTTTCTGATGATTAGTGACATTTAGCACCTTTTGATATATCTTTTGGCCATTTTAATGTCATCTTTGGAGAGATATCTGTTCAGGTCCTCTGCCCATTTTTTTTTTTTTTTGAGACGGAGTCTCGCTCTGTCACCCAGGCTGGAGTGCAGTGGCTGGATCTCAGGTCACTGCAAGCTCCGCCTTCTGGGTTCACACCATTCTCCTGCCTCAGCCTCCCGAGTATCTGGGACTACAGGCACCCACCACCTCGCCCAGCTAGTTTTTTGGATTTTTTAGTAGGGACGAGGTTTCACCGTGTTAGCTCGGATGGTCTCAATCTCCTGACCTTGTGATCTGCCCGTCTTGGCCTAGCAAAGTGCTGCAATTACAGGCTTGAGTCACTGCCTCTGCCCATTTTAAAAATTGAGGTATTTAGTTTTTTGCAGTTAAGGTGTAAGAGTTTTTATAAATTTTGGATATTAACCACTTATTAGATACGTGGTTTGCAAATATTTTTTCCCAGTCTGTAGGTTGTCTTTTCCTTTGTTAATTATTTCTTTTGCTGTGTAGAATCTTTTGTTTTATATAGTACCATTAATTTATTTTTGCAAAAGATCAGAATAAAAATAAATCAAATAGGGAATAAAAAACATAGAAAAAAATTAATCAAACCAAGAGTTGGTCATTTGAAAAACAAAACACGATTGAGAAAGCCCTAGCTAGACTAACTATGAAAAAAAAAAGAAAATACACAAATAATAAATCAAAACAGAAATAAAAGTGGAGACATTACAACAGATGCATCAGAAATAAAAAAGGATTATAAGGGACTGATATAGTTTGGATACCTGTCCCTGCACAAATCTCATGTTGAATTGTAATCCACTGTGTTGGAAGTGGGGCCTGGTGGGAGGTGTTTGGGTCTAGAGAGCTGTTCCCTCATGGCTTGGTGCTGTCCTTGTGATAAGGATGAATTCTCACAAGATCTGGTTATTCTAAAGCGTGGCACCTCTCCCTCCGCACTCTCTCTGTCTTGCTACTGCTATGTTACATGCCTGCTCCCACTTCCCCTTCTGCCATGAGTAGAAGCTCCCTGAGGTCTTCCCAGAAGCCAAGCAGATATTGGTGCTATGCTTGTACAGGCTGGAAAACCATGAGCCAATTAAACCTCTTTCTTTATAAATTACCCAGTCTCATATATTTCTTTATAGCAATGCAACAATAGCCTAATACAGAAAATTGATACCAAGGAGAGGGGTATTGCTATAAAGATTCCTGAAAATGTGGAAGCAGCTTTGGAACCTGGGTAATGGGCAGAAATTGGAAGAATTCAGATAGCTCAGAAGAAGACAGGAAGATGAGGAAAAGTTTAGAACTTCCTAGAGACTGGTTAAATGGTTGTGACTAGAACACTTTATAAGGTTTTATAGTGCTGATAGTGATATGAACAGTGAAGTCCAGGCTGACAAGGTGTCAGATGGAAATGAGGAACTTATTGGGAACTGGAGCAAAGGTCACAGGTGTTATGCCTTAGCAAAGAGCTTAGCTGCATTCTGTCCACACCCTAGGGATCTGTGGAAGTTTGAACTTCAAAGTGATGATTGAGGGTATCTGTCGGAAGAAATGTCTAAGCAGCAAAGCCTTCAAGATGTGGCCTGGCTGCTTCTAACAACATATGTTCAGATATTGGAGCAAAGAAACGATGAAATTTGGAATTTATATTTAAAAAGGAAGAAGAGCATAAAAGTTTGGAAAATTTGCAGCCTAGATGTGACAAAGAAAGAAAAAGCTTTTTTGGGGGGAGAGAAATTCAAGCAGGCTATGGAGCAACCACTTGCTAGAGATATTTGCATACCTAAAAGTGGGTCAAGTGTAAATATCCAGAGAATGAGGAAGAGGCTTTAAAAGCATTTCAGTGATTTTCGTGGCAGCCCCTCTCAAGACAGGCCCAGAGGCCTAGGAGGGAAGAATGGGTTCAGGAGCCAGGCTAAGGGACCCACTGCCCTGCACAGCCTCAGGACACTGCTCCTCACATGCCAGCTGCTCTGGTTTCAGCCTTGGTTCAAAGAGGCCCAGCTCAGGCCAGAGCTCCAGATGGTGCAAGCCA
The DNA here is from genome assembly GCF_000951035.1 of Colobus angolensis palliatus. Lineage (NCBI taxonomy): Eukaryota > Metazoa > Chordata > Mammalia > Primates > Cercopithecidae > Colobus > Colobus angolensis. Next base: position 7,200 of record NW_012119202.1, on the reverse strand, counting down.
TAAGCTATGGCAGTTTCTACATAGTGTTAAGCCTGCAGGTGCACAGAATGCAAGAGTGAAAGTGGCTTGGAAGCATCTGCCTAGGTTTCAGAGGATGTATGCAAAAGCCTAGTGTTCAGACAGAAGTCTGCTGCAGAGGTGAAGCCCTCACACAGATACTCTGCCGGGGCAGTGTGGAAGGAGAATGTAAGGTTGGCCTGTCACCCTGGTTCTCAGCCAATGACCTTACCTATTTTCTTAAATGGAAAACCAAAACAATCATATAAACATTCCATTTTCCCAGTACTCAAACTGTCCACTTATTTGGATCAGTAACTATATACTTGACCTCCTCTTCTGTGCCTAATTAAGGGATCCTCCCTGCTCCTATCAAAGACAAAACTCTACCTGAGTGCTCTGAATCCTGGCCTCTGTCACCATCACAGTGACATTCCCTCCTGCAGTCATCTTCTCTCTTTACCTCACAATCACTTTCTTCCTCTACTGGATCATTCCTGTCAGGGTACACACATGACCTGCTCTATCTTTTCCTAAACAATAAAACCTCCTTTAACCTCCACATCCCCCAAGGCTCATCCCCTTCTCAACCCATCACTTTTGATCTCTATTCCCAACAAAACCTCTTGAAAGAGTTTTATTTGTTGCTTTTTTACTGCACACTCTTTGTCAATCCACTCCTCTTGAGTCTTGGTCTTCTCTTTTTCCCTGAAACTACTCTTGCTATGGTATCAATGACTTTCATATGGCCAATTCCCCTGGTCACTTCTTTGTATACATAAATTTTTAAATTATTTTTTAAAAATTGAGGTAAAAGTCATTTACCATAAAATTCCTGTTGTTTATAAATTGGCCAGTCTGAAGTATTTTGTTATAGCATTGGAATGGAGCAAAATACTTAAATTTTCTGTGCCTTGGGTTTCTTATATTTAAGTGGGGATTTCATATACACACATACACGCATGCATATATACACACACACCCTTTATCGTGATAGCTATTATTTTACTATCATGCATGTTATTGTTGCTTCCTCAGTGGTGAATTGCACAGCAATCCTATTTCTGTTAAACTGGAAGCCTCAAACAATTTTGTAGCTCTATCTTGGTTAAGATGCTATTTTAGTTTTTTTAACTTCTCTGGATGAATTTGAAAAAAAAAGACACCAGGAGACTAGTGACACAGTGAGAGTGAAAAACATGTAATTTCTTAGAAATAATCATGAAAACCTGGTTTACCAGAAAGCCTTAAGAGAACACAGGCATAATTTAAGGAAACCCTGAAAATGATTTTATGGAATATAAGAAATCTCTGCACATCAAATATGTATGAATCACTGCAGGAATGGAATGGTACAATGTACTTTACCTTTAATATTGTCATTTCAATAATCATTTGGTGCTAACAAGCATCGGGAATCTTCATTAAGGATACATTTTACAGAAAGAGGTTTAAAATTCTCCATGTGTAGTGTTTCAAATGGCTGTCTCTGAATCAGGTGGGCAAAGACAGAACAGCTTTCTCTCCAGAAACAGGCAGGTGAACTAGTAGACGCTTCCATAGCCTGCAGCCTGCCCAGATGGAGCATGTGCCTTGAAGGCCTCTTTCTGTCAATAGCACTTCCCTCTTGCTCAGTTCACCCTAGGCATGATCCTGAGTGCAAACGTTGGTTTAATATACTGTTAAAAACCATTTCTAAAAAGATTATTTTAATTGTGACTTAAATACTCACCATCATTCATAATCATAGTAAATGCAGATGGACTAGACTCACTGACTGAAAAGCAAAATCCAGCTAGGCGTTGTTACAAGAAATACACCTACAACATGAGAGCATTGAAAGATTTAAAGTAAAATAATTTTTCACAAAGCTACCAGGCAAATAATAACCAAAAGATATCTAGGGTAGCCATATTAATATGATAAAAATACATTAAAAAAGCATTATTAGAGATAAAGTCACTACATAATAATTCACAAAGAAGAAAAAAAGAATTCTAAATGAGCATGCATCTAATAAAACAATCAAAATACATAAAGCACTATAAAAAAAACCTGTCAGATATATTCTTACAATGTTGGATTTTAATATACCTTGCTCAGTTATTGATAAGTGAAGCATTCAAAATATTAGTAATGATAGAAAATATCTGAATAACATACTTAATAAGCTGAACTTAATAGATACACATAGAGCAAGACATTCTTCCCAGGCTCTCATGTAACATTTACGAAAACTGACCATGTGCTAGACAATTTAAGCTTCAATGAATGCTGAATATTAATGAATGCTGAATAATTGGTTTCACATAAAATCTAGTGTCTGACCACAATAAAATGGTTAGAAATCTGTAGTAAAAATAAAGATTAAACATTTATACATGTGAGTAAATTTTAAAATAATACATTCTAAATAAATTATGGGTCAAAAACAAAACCAGTCATGCCATAAACAGACTCATTTTAGGCTGACAGAAAAGCTATAGGCATTCCAGTCTTGGAATATTGCCATGTAAACTTACTCTGATATTTGGAAAACACACCATAATAGTTCTGCAATGATGCATTTGAATTTTTAGGATTCATAAATAGAAATTTTTTTTTTTTAAAGGAAAAATCAGGTTCTTTAATTCAGAGAGCTATGACACATTAATCTTGGGAAAGTTTTCCACCCTTTTGAAGCTTATTGGATGTATGCAAAAGTGAACATAAAGATAATGCACATATATCACATAACCAGCACCTGCTA
>NW_012119202.1:0-309 GCF_000951035.1 Colobus angolensis palliatus | reverse complement strand
AATTAAAATGAATAACTTGGTGACTCTCCACGTATTCTAGATTTTTAAAATCTTTTGGATTCATTTATAAAGATCTGTGCTCTCCAATGTAGTAGCCACATGCCACATGTGGTTATTCAGTTCTTGAATTGTGGCTGCTGTGAGTTGAGATGTTCTGTAAGTGTAAAGTAGCTACAAGATTTTAAAGAATTAATGAGAAAAAATGTAAAATACTTCATTAATAATTTCATACTGATTAGATATTAAAATGATAATATTTTGATATATTAAGTTAAATAAAATACATTGTTAAAAATAGTTTTACTTTTA
>NW_012119201.1:4789-5457 GCF_000951035.1 Colobus angolensis palliatus | reverse complement strand
TGCAAGTCTTTTGGAAGGAATTTGCTGAGTGATCCCACAATAAGGAGAGAGAAGTTATGTTCCACCTCCTTAAGGACAAGTAACTACACTATTTATTTGGAATCTTTCTCCATGAGACTTGTTAATATTTTAGATTAAACTGTAGCCGTAACTCTCAAGCAAATCTGTTAAACATTGTGTCGATAGTGCAGACTGGTTGTGGTGCTTGGTTTTGGCCATATTCTGCCCTGTAGCAGAGGGCTAACACACCCCAATCCTTTCTGTCGGTTCTTCAGCAGTCTTCATGATGGTCTCTATGGAGAAGTGGAGAGATGGGCTCTTCTGAACCTGATTACACACAGGGTGTTGTAAGTCATTCTCTCAACATCAGACTATTCTCTAAATAGATCTGCAGCAAGTAGTTTACTCTGATTCATTAAATTCATATCCTGAGATTGTCTCAAAACCATCCCCTTTAATTCAGCTAAAGACTCCTAACTAGGTCAATTAAGTTTTTACTTGAGTCTAAAACCTAAATCTCATGTGCTATAATTCAAGGTTTTTTGTTTGTTTGTTTGTTTTGTTTTTTGTTTTTTTTTTTTTGCTTTCATGTTCAGTTTAAATTTCTTGAAAATTACTGGGTGTATTCGTCAGGGTTCTCCAGAAAAACATAGCCAACAGGGTGTGTG
>NW_012119201.1:0-539 GCF_000951035.1 Colobus angolensis palliatus | reverse complement strand
CTTATTTTCTTTATAAATTTTTTTTCTTTACATACCCAGTCTCTCAGGTATTCCTTTATAGCAACTCAAACAGACTGACACAAAAAACTGGTTCAGAGAGTGGGGTATTGCTATAAAAATACATGAAAATGTGGAAGCAGCTTTAGAACTGGGTAAGAGAGATTTAAAAATTTTAGAGGGCTCAACAAAAAATACAAAAAGACAAGAAAAAGTTTGGAACTTCTTAGAGAAGTTGTTAAATGGTTGGGACCAAAGTACTAAAAGAAATATAGTTAATGAAGGCATGACTTACAAATTCTCAGGTGGAAATAAAAAATGTGTTGGAAACTGGAGCAAAGGTCACCCTTGTTACAGCCTAGCAAAGGTTGCATTGTGTCCATGTCCTGAGGCTTTGTAGAAGGCATAACTTGTGAGTGGTGACTTAGGATACCTGGCAGAAGAAATTTCTAAGCAACAAAGCATTCAAGATGTGGCAGGGCTGCTTCTAACAACCTAAATCACATATGGGAACAAATAAATGACCTAGAATTAAAATATGT
>NW_012119200.1:5417-5722 GCF_000951035.1 Colobus angolensis palliatus | reverse complement strand
ACTGTAAAAAATGTCTGAACTTAATGTGAAATATTGATAAATAAATAACATTCAATATCCCTTAAATATAAACATACAAACTAAAATTTGTATTTTGCTATGAAATCACAGCCCCAAGACATACTCCTTACCCTTTTGACTTAGAGACCTGTCTGCTACTGTTTAACTTATTATTTCCATAACAAAAAATTTGCATTGTGATTGAATCTGTCTTTGATTTAATCATCTCATGTTTTCGCATTGGAAAACAAAACATTATTTATTATTGAACATGTCTACTCTATCTTCTTTCAAGTGAGTTCTAA
>NW_012119200.1:0-1500 GCF_000951035.1 Colobus angolensis palliatus | reverse complement strand
CCTAGGTTTTCTTCTAGAGTTTTTATGGTTTTAGGTTGAACATTAAAGTCTTTAATCCATCTTGAATTAATTTTTGTATAAGGTATAAGGAAGGAATCCAGTTTCAGCTTTCTCCATATGGCTAGCCAGTTTTCCCAGCACCATTTATTAAATAGGGAATCCTTTCACCATTTTTGATGTGCTGCTGGATTCGGTTTGTCAGTATTTTATTGAGGATTTTTTGCCTCAATGTTCATCAGGAATATAGGTCTAAAATTCTCTTTTTTTGTTGTGCCTCTGCCAGGCTTTGGTATCAGGGTGATGCTGGCCTCATAAAATGAGTTAGGAAGGATTCCCTCTTTTTCTATTGACTGGAATAGTTTCAGAAGGAATGGTACCAGCTCCTCTCTGTACCTCTGGTAGAATTTGACTGTGAATCCATCTGGTCCTGCACTTTTTCTGGTTGGTAGGCTATTAATCATTCCCTCAATTTCAGTGCAATTCAACTTCTTCCTGGTTTAGTCTTGGGAGGGTGTATATGTCCAGGAATTTATCTATTTCTTCTAGATTTTCTAGTTTATTTGCATAGAGATGTTTATAGTACTCTCTGAGGTAATTTGCATTTCTGTGGGATCGGTAGTGATACCCCCTTTATCATTTTTTATTGTGCCTATTTTATTCTTCTCTCTTTTCTTTATGAGTCTTGCTAGTGGTCTATCCATTTTGTTGATCTTTTAAAAACAACAGCTCCTGGATTCATTGAGTTTTTTGAAGGGTTTTTTGTGTCTCTATCTCCTTCAATTCTGCTCTGATCTTCGTTATTTCTTGCCTTCTGCTAGCTTTTGAATTTGTTTGCTCTTGCTTCTCTAGTTCTTTTAATTATGATGTTAGGGTGTTCACTTTAGATCTTTCCTGCTTTCTCTTGTGGGCATTTAGTGCTATAAATGCCACAATTTCCCTCTACACACTGCTTTAAATGTGTCCCAGAGATTCTGGTATGTTGTGTCTTTGTCCTCTTTGGTTTTAAAGAACATCTTTATTTCTGCCTTCATTTCACTGTTTATTCAGTAGTCATTCAGGAGCAGGTTGTTCAGTTTCCATGTAGTTGTGCAGTTTTGATTGAGTTTGTTAATGCTGAGTTCTAATTTGATTGCACTGTGGTCTGAGGGACAGTTTGTTGTGATTTCTGTTCTTTTACATTTGCTGAGGAGTTCTTTCCTTCCAACCATGTGGTCGATTTTGGAATAAGTGTGATGTGGTGCTGAGAAGAATGTATATTCTGTTGATTTAGAGTGGAGAGTTCTGTAGATGTCTATTAGGTCTGCTTGGTGCAGAGCTGAGTTCAAGTCCTGGATATCCTTGTTAACCTTCTATCTTGTTGATCTGTCTAATATTGACAGTGGGGTGTTAAAGTCTCCCATTATTATTGTGTGAGAGTCTAAGTCTCTTTGTAGGTCTCTAAGAACTTGCTTTATGAATCTGGGTGCTCCTGTATTGGGTGCATATATATTTAGGATAGTT
>NW_012119199.1:486554-486768 GCF_000951035.1 Colobus angolensis palliatus | reverse complement strand
GGAGTTACACTCATGTTTCCTGGAGCAGGCCAGTAACCCTCTCCTTGAGGTATTTGAGATGTGCTGCTTTGGATAGCACTGCCACTGCGTTGATAAAGGAAATTTCATCTGTTAAAACCTGGAAAGAACTTTCTGAGAAACTCCTTTGTGTTCTGTGAATTTGTATCACCGTGTAAGAGCTTAGGCCTCAAGAAGCACTTTGCTAACACTCTTT
>NW_012119199.1:485623-485994 GCF_000951035.1 Colobus angolensis palliatus | reverse complement strand
GTCTCTGATGTGTGATTTCATCTCTCAGAGTTCCACCCTGCCCTTCTTGGAACAGCTTGCTAGCACTGTTGTGGACTCTGCAAAGTGATATTTGGGAACTCATTGAAGTCTATGGAGCAAAAAGGAGTATCCTCTTACAGAGACTGGAAAGAAGCCTTTGGAGAAACTGCACTGTGATGTGTGAATGCAACTCAAAGAGTTACAGCTTTCTCTTCCGTTGTCAATTTTGCTAACACAGTTTTCTTGAAATCTGCAATGTGATGCTTCAAAGCTCAGTGAAGCTCACGGTGACAAAGAAAAGAACATTGATGAAAACTAGAAAGAAGCTTTCTTAGCAACTTCTTGGTGATGTGTGAGTTCATCTCACGGAG
>NW_012119199.1:479996-480802 GCF_000951035.1 Colobus angolensis palliatus | reverse complement strand
ACTGCACTGTGATGTGTGAATGCAACTCACAGAGGTACAGCTTTCTTTTCAGTGGTCACTTTGCTAACACAGTTTTCTTGAAATGTGCAATGGGATACTTCTTAGCTCAATGAAGCTCACGGTAACAAAGAAAATATCCGAAGATGAAAACTAGAAAGAAGCTTTCTTAGCAACTTGTTGTTGATGTGTGAGTTTATCTCACGGAGTTACACTCATGTTACCTGGAGCAAGACACTCATTTTCTTCTTAAGATATCTGAGAAGGGCTGATTTGGATAGCACTGCGCTAGCACTGATAAAGAAAATTTCATCTGTTAAAAACTGGAAAGATGCTGTGTGAGAAACTCCTTTGTGTTCTGTGAATTCGTCTCACCGAGGTACAGCTTAGCCCTGAGGAAGCACTTTGCTTACACTCTCTTCCTGCAATCTGCAAAGTGATATTTCGGATCCCATTGAGACCCATCGTAAAAGAGGACATATCCTCGCATAACAGTTGGAGAGAAGCTTTCTGAGAGATTGCTCTCTGATGTGTGACTTCATCTCTCAGAGTTCCACCCTGCCCTTTTCGGAACAGCTTGCTAACACAGTTGTCGTTGATTCTGAAAAGTGATATTTGGGAACGCGTTGAGGGCAAAGGAGCAAAAGGGAGTATTCTCATAAAGAAACTGGAAAGAAGCCTTAGGAGAAACTGCATGGTGGTCTGTGAATGCAACTCACAGAGTTACAGCTTTCCCTGCAGTGGTCACTTTGCTAACACAGTTTTCTGGAAATCTGCAATGGGATACTTCTTAGCTCAATGAAGCTCAC
>NW_012119199.1:477860-479200 GCF_000951035.1 Colobus angolensis palliatus | reverse complement strand
GAAATCTGCAATGGGATACTTCTTAGCTCAATGAAGCTCACGGTGACAAAGAAAATATCCGAAGAGGAAAACCGGAAAGAAGCTTTCTTAGCAACTTGTTGGTGATGTGTGAGTTTATATCACGGAGTTACACTCATGTTTCCTGGAGCAGGCTTCAAACTCTCTCTTTGAGATACATGAGAATGGCTGATTTGGATAGCACTGCGGCTTGCGCTGATAAGGAAAATTTCATCTGTGAAAAAGTGGAAAGAAGCTGTGTGAGAAACTCCTTTGTGTTCTGTGAATCCGTCTCACTGAGTTTCAGCTTAGTCCTGAGGAAGCACTTTGCTAACACTCTTTTCCTGAAATCTGCAAAGTGATATTTGGGCTCCCTTTGGGGCCCATAGTGAAAGTGGATATATCCGCACATAACAGTTAGAGAGAAGCTTTCTGAGAGATTGCTCTCTGATGTGTGACTTCATCTCTCAGAATTCCACCCAGCCCTTCTTGGGACAGCTTACTAACACTGTTGTCGTGGATTCTGCAAAGTGATATTTAGGAACTCATTGAGTGCTATGGAGCAAAACGGAGTATCCTCATACAGAAACTGGAAAGAAGCCTTGTGAGAAACTGCACTGTGATGTGTGAATGCAACTCACACAATTACAGCTTTCCTTCAGTGGTCACTTTGCTAATACAGTTTTCTTGGAATCTGCAATGGGATACTTCTTAGCTCAATGAAGCTCACGGTGACATATAAAATATCCATAGATGAAAACTAGAAAGAAGCTTTCTAAGAAACTTGTTGGTGATGTGGGAGTTTATCTCACGGAGTTACACTCATGTTTCCTGGAGCAGGCCACTAACTCTCTCCTTGAGATATCTGAGAAGGGCAGATGTGGATAGCACTGTGGCTTGCGCTGATAAAGAAAATTTCATCTGATAAAAATTGGAAAGAAGCTGTGTGAGAAACTTCTTTGTGTTCTGTGAATTCGTCTCACCGAGGTACAGCTTAGTCCTGAGGAAGCACTTTGCTAACACTCTTTTCCTGAAATCTGCAAAGTGATATTTGGGCTCCCTTTGGGGCCCATAGTGAAAGAGGATATATCCGCACATAACAGTTAGAGAGAAGCTTTCTGAGAGATTGCTCTCTGATGTGTAACTTTATCTCTCAGAATTCCACCCGGCTCGTCTCACCGAGGTACAGCTTAGGCCTCAGGAAGCACTTTGATAACACTCTTTCCCTGGCATCTGCAAAATGATATTTGGGCTCCCTTTGGGGCCCATAGTGAAAGAGGACATATCCTCACATAACAGTTAGAGAGAAGCTTTCTGAGAGATTGCTCTCTGATGTGTGACTT
>NW_012119199.1:476986-477291 GCF_000951035.1 Colobus angolensis palliatus | reverse complement strand
CACATAACAGTTAGAGAGAAGCTTTCTGAGAGATTGCTCTCTGATGTGTGACTTTATCTCTCAGAATTCCACCCGGCCCTTCTTGGGACAGCCTACTAACACTGTTGTCATGGATTCTGCAAAGTGATATTTGGGAACTCATTGAGGCCTGTGGAGCAAAAGGGAGTATCCTCATACAGAAACTGGAAAGAAGCCTTGTTAGAAACTGCACTGTGATGTGTGAATGCAACTCACAGAGTTACAGCTTTCTCTTCAGCGGTCATATTGCAAACACAATTTTCTTGAAATCTGCAATGGGATACTTC
>NW_012119199.1:475099-476212 GCF_000951035.1 Colobus angolensis palliatus | reverse complement strand
CTAACTCTCTCCTTGAGATATCTGAGAAGGGCTGATTTGGATAGCACTGCGGCTTGTGCTGATAACGAAAATTTCATCTTTTAAAAACTGGAAAGAAGCTCTGTGAGAAACTCCTTTGTGTTGTGTGAATTCATCTCACCGAGGTACAGCTTAGTCCTGAGGAAGTACTTTGCTAACACTCTTTTCCTGGTATCTGCAAAGTGATATTTGGGCTCCCATTGGGGCCCATAGTGAAAGAGGACATATGCTCTCATAACACTTAGAGAGAAGCTTTCTGAGAGGTTGCTCTCTGATGTGTGACTTCATGTCTCAGAGTTCCACCCATCCTTTCTTGGAACAGCTTGCCAACACTGTTGTCGTGCATTCTGCAAAGTGAAATTTGGGAACTCATTGAGGGCTATGGAGCAAAAGGGAGTATCCTCATACAGGAACTGGAAAGAAGCCTTGTGATCAACTGCACTGTGATGTGTTAATGCAACTCACAGAGTTCAGTTTTCTCTTCAGTGGTCACTTTGCAAACACAGTTTCCTTGAAACCTGCAATGGGTTACTGCTTAGCTCAATGAATCTCATGGTGACAAAGAAAATATCCATAGACGAAAACTAGAAAGAAGCTTTCTTAGCAACTTGTTGGTGATGTGTGAGTTTATCTCACCGAGTTACACTCATGATTCCTGGAGCAGGCCAATAACTCTCTCCTTGAGATATCTGAGAAGGGCTGATTTGGATAGCAATGCGGCTTGCACTGATAAAGAAAATTACATCTGTTAAAAACGGGAAAGAAGCTGTGTGAGAAACTCCTTTGTGTTCTGTGAATTCGTCTCAGCGAAGTGCCTTAGTCCTGAGGAGGCACTTTGCTAACACTCTTTTCCTGGAATCTGCAAAGTGATTTTTGGACTCCCATTGGGGCTCATAGTGAAAGAGGTCATATCCTCACATAACAGTCAGAGAGAAGCTTTCTGAGAGATTGCTCTCTGATGTGTGACTTCATCTCTCAGAGTTCCACCCGGCCCTTCTTGAACAGCTTGCTAACACTGTTGTCGTGGATTTTGCAAAGTGATATTTGGGAACTCATTGAGGGCTATGGAGCAAAAGGGACTATCCTCCTACAGAA
>NW_012119199.1:471753-473137 GCF_000951035.1 Colobus angolensis palliatus | reverse complement strand
CTTTCTGAGAAAATCCTTTGTGTTCTGAATTTGTCTCACTGAGTTACAGCTTAGTCCTCAGGCAGCAGTTGGATAACACTCATTCCGTGGAATCTGCAATGTGATATTTGGGATCCCTTTGGGGCCCATGGTGAAGAAGGACATATGCTCACATAACAGTTAGAGAGAATCTTTCTGAGAGGTTGCTCTCTGATGTGTGACTTCATCACTCAGAGTTCCACCCTGCCCTCCTTGGAACAGCTTGCTAACCCTTTTGTCGTGGATTCTGCAAAGTGATATTTCGGAGCCCATTGAGGGCTATGGTGCAAAAGGGAGAATCCTCATACTGAAACTGGAAGAAGCCTTCTGAGGAACTGCACTGTGATGTGTGAATGCAACTCACAGAGTTACAGCTTTCTTCTCAGTGGTCAGTTCGCTAACACAGTTTTCTTGAAATCTGCAATGGGATATTTTAGCTCAATGAATCTCACGGTGACAAAGGAAATATCGTTAGTTGAAAACTAGAAAGAAGCTTTCTTAGAAACTTCTTCGTGTGGTGTGAGTTTATGTCATGGAGTTACACTCACGTTTCCGGGAGCTGGCCCCTAAGTCTCTCCTTGAGATATCTGAGAAGGGCTCATTTCCATAGCACTGAGGCCTGCGCTGATAAAGGAAATTTCATCCGTTAAAAACTGGAAAGAAGATTTCTGAGAAAATCCTTTGTGTTCTGTGAATTTGTCTCACCGAGTTACAGCTTAGTCCTCAGGCAGCAGTTTGATAACACTCTTTCCGTGGAATCTGCAATGCGATATTTGGGATCCCATTGGGGCCTATGGTGGAAAAGGACATATTCTCACATAACAGTAAGATAGAAGCTTACTGAGAGGTTGCTCTCTTATGGGTGACTTCGTCATACAGAATTCCACCCTGCCCTTCTTGGAACAGCTTGCTAACTCTGTTGTCGTGGATTCTGCAAAGTGATATTGGGAGCTTATTGAGGGCTATTGTGCAAAAGGGAGTATCCTCATGGAGAAACTGGAAAGAAGCCTTCTGGGAAACTTCACTGTGATGTGTGAATGCAACTCACAGTGTTACAGCTTTCTCCTCAGTGTTCAGTTCGCTAACACAGTTTTCATGAAATCTGCAATGGGATACTTCTTAGCTCAATGAAGCTCACGGTGACAAAGAAATATCGTTAGTTGAAAACTAGAAGGAAGCTTTCTTAGAAACTTCTTGGTGATGTGTGAGTTTTTCTCACGGGGTTACACTCATGTTTCCTGGAGCAGGCCACTAAGTCTCTCCTTGAGATATCTGAGAAGGGCTGATTTTCATAGCTCTGAGGCCTGCGCTGATAAAGGAAATTTCATCCGTGAAAAACTGGAAAGAAGCTTTCTGAGAAACTCCT
>NW_012119199.1:468853-469979 GCF_000951035.1 Colobus angolensis palliatus | reverse complement strand
GCCCATTGGGGTCCATGGTGAAAAAGGATATATCCTCCAATAATAACTAGAGAGAAGCTTTCTGAGAGATTGCTCTCTGATGTGTGACTTCATCACGCAGAGTTTCACGCTTCCCTTCTTGGAATAGTTTGCTAACAATGTTATCATGGATTCTGCAAAGTAATATTTAGGAGCCCATTGAGGGCTACGGTGAAAAAGGAAGTTTCCTCAGAGAGAAACTGGAAGGAAGCCTTCTGAGAACCTGCATTGCCATGTGTGAATGCAACTCACAGAGTTACACGTTTCTCTTCAGTCGTCTTTTTGCTAACACAGTTTTCTTGAGATCTGCAATGGGATACTTCTTAGCGCAAAGAAACTTATGGTGACAAAGGAAATATCCTTAGATGAAAACTAGAAAGAAGCTTTCTTAGAAACGTCTTGGTGATCTGTGAATTCACCTCACAGAGTTACACTAGGGTTTCGTGGAGCAGGCCACTAACACTCTCTTTGAGGAACCTGGGAAGGGCTGCTATGGATAGCATTGAGGCCTGCGCTGATAAAGGAGATTTCATCAGTTAAAAACTGGAGAGAAGCATTCTGAGAAACTTCTTTGTGATGTGTGAATTCAACTCACCCAGTTAGACTTATGTTTCATGGAGCAGGCCTCTAACACTCTCTTTGAGGCATCTGAGAATGGCTGCTTTGGATAGCATTGAGGATTGCGCTGATAAAGGAAATTTCATGAGTGAAAAACTGGAAAGAAGCTTTGTGAGAAACTGCTTTGTGATCTGTGAATTTGTCTCACAGAGTTACAGCTTAGTCCTCAGGAAGCAGTTTGCTAACACTCTTTAGGTGAAATCTGCCAAGTGATATTTGGGAGACCATTGGGGTCCATGTGAGAAAGGTTATATCCTCCAATAATAACTAGAGAGACGCTTTCTGAGAGTTTGCTTTCTGATGTGTGACTTCATCACGCAGAGTTTCACGCTTCCCTTCTTGCAACAGTTTGATAACACTGTTTTCGTGGATTCTGCAAAGGGATATTTGGGAGCTCATTGAGGGTTATGGTGAAAAAGGAAGTTTCCTCAGAGAGAAACTGGAGGGAAGCCTACTGAGAACCTGCATTGCGATGTGTGAATGCAACTCA
>NW_012119199.1:467458-468803 GCF_000951035.1 Colobus angolensis palliatus | reverse complement strand
AGGACATATCCTCACATAACAGTTAGAGAGAAGCTTTCTGAGAGATTGGTCTCTGATGTGTGACTTCGTCACTCAGAGTACCACACTGCCCTTCTTGGAACAGCTTGCTAACCCTGTTCACGTGGATTCTACAAAGTGATATTTGGGAGCTCATCGAGGGCTATGGTGCAAAAGGGAGTATCCTCATACAGAAACTGGAAAGAAACCTTTTGAGAAACTGCACTGTGATGTGTGAACGCAACTCACAGAGTTACAGCTTTCTCCTCAGTGGCAAGTTGGCTAACACAGTTTTTTTGAAATCTGCAATGTGATACTTCTTAGCTCAATGAAGCTCATGGTTTCAAAGAAATATCTTTAGTTGAAAACTAGAAGGAAGCTTTCTTAGAAACTTCTTGGTGATGTGTGAATTCACCTCACAGTGTTACACTTATGTTTCGTGGAGCAGGCCACTAACACTCTCTTTCAGGAACCTGGGAAGGGCTGCTATAGATAGCATTGAGGCCTGCGCTGATAAAGGAGATTTCATCAGTTAAAAACTGAAGAGAAACTTTCTGAGAAACTTCTTTGTTATGTGTGAATTCAACTCACAGAGTTACACTTATGTTTCATGGAGCAGGCCTCTAACACTCTCTTTGAGGAACCTGGGAAAGGCTGCTCTGGATAGCATTGAGGCCTGCGCTGATAAAGGAAATATCATCAGTGAAAAACTGGAAAGAAACTTTCTGAGAAACTGCTTTGTGATGCGTGAATTCATTTCCCAGTGTTACACCACACTTTCATGGAGGAGTTTGCTAGCACTGATTTTCTGGAATCTGAGAAGTGACATCCTGGATATCGTGGAATCCCACGCTGAATAATGACATATCTTCAGAAAAATCTGCAGAGAAGCCTTCTCAGAAAATTCTTGGTTGTGGGTGAATTCAGCTCACAGTGTTTCCTCTTGGATTTCATTGAGAAGCTTTCTAAAAGCGTTTTCACAGAATCTGCAAAAGGACACATGGTGGCGCTCCGAGACCACAAATAAACTCAGCTCCCATAGCTGGAGGCTTTCTGAGAAACGGCTTTGTGCTGTGTGAATTCAACTCATTGAGTTCCCGTTGTATTTCGTGGAGCCGATGGCTAGCCCCGGTTTGTTGGAATCTGAGAACTGACATTTCGGATCCCTCTGAAGACTATAGGCCCAAAGGAAATCTCCGCTGATACAAATGAGAAAGAAGCTTTCTGAGAAACTTCTCTGTGAGCTGTGAGTTTGTCTCACAGAGGTACAACTTAGTCCTCGGGAAGCAGTATGCTAACACTCTTTTGGTGGAATCTGCAAAGTGATATTTGGGAGCCCATTGGGGTC
>NW_012119199.1:443375-465604 GCF_000951035.1 Colobus angolensis palliatus | reverse complement strand
ACGGTGACAAAGGAAATATCCTTAGATGAAAGGTAGAAAGAAGCTTTCTTCGAAACTTCTTGGTGATGTGTGAGTTCACCTCACAGAGTTACGCTTATGTTTCATGGAGCAGGCCACTAACACTCTCTTTGAGGAACCTTCGAAGGACTGCTATGGATAGCATTGAGGCCTGCGCTGATAAAGGAGATTTCATCAGTGAAAAACTGGAAAGAAGCTTTCTGAGAAACTGCTTTGTGATGCGTGATTTCATTTCCCAGTGTTACACCACCCTTTCATGGAGGAGTTTGCTAGCACTGATTTTCTGGAATCTCAGAAGTGACATCCTGGATATCGTGGAATCCCACGCTGAATAATGACATATCTTCAGAAAAGTCTGCAGAGAAGCCTTCTCAGAAAGTTCTTGGTTGTGGGTGAATTCATCTCAGAGTGTTTCCTCATGGTTTTCATTGAGAAGCTTGCTAAGAGCGTTTTCGCAGTATCTGCAAAAGGACACACGGTGGCGCTCTGAGACCTCAAATAAACTCAGCCCCCATAGAAAGAGGCTTTCTGAGAAACGGCTTTGTGCTGTGAGAATTCAACTCATTGAGTTCCAGTTGTATTTCGTGGAGCCGATGCCTAGCCCCGGTTTGGTGGAATCTGAGAACTGTTATTTCGGATCCCTGTGAAGACTATAGGGCCAAAGGAAATCTCCGCCGATACAAATGAGAAAGAAGCTTTCTGAGAAACTTCTTTGTGAGCTGTGAGTTTGTCTCACAGAGGTACAACTTAGTCGTCAGGAAGCAGTATGCTAACACTCTTTTGGTGGAATCTGCAAAGTGATATTTGGGAGCCCATTGGGGTCCATGGTGAAAAAGGATATATCCTCCAATAATAACTAGAGAGAAGCTTTCTGAGAGATTGCTCTCTGATGTGTGACTTCATCATGCAGAGTTTCACCCTTTCCTTCTTGCAACAGATTTCTAACAATGTGATCATCGATTCTGCAAAGTCATATTTAGGAGCTCATTGAGGGCTATGGTGAGAAAGGAAGTTTCCTCAGAGGGAAACTGGAAAGAAGCCTCCTGCGAACCTGCATTGCCATGTGTGAATGCAACTCGCAGAGTTACACGTTTCTCTTTAGTGGTCAGTTTGCTAACACAGTTTTCTTGAGATCTACAATGTGATACTTCTTAGCGCAAAGAAGCTGACGGTGACAAAGGAAATATCCTTAGATGAAAACCAGAAAGAAGCTTTCTTAGAAACTTCTTGGGGATGTGTGAATTCACCTCACAGAGTTACGCTCATGTTTCGTGGAGCAGGCCACTAACACTCTCTTTGAGGAACCTGGGAAAGGCTGCTCTGGATAGCATTGAGGCCTGCGCTGATAAAGGAAATATCATCAGTGAAAAACTGGAAAGAAACTTTCTGAGAAACTGCTTTGTGATGCGTGAATTCATTTCCCAGTGTTACACCACACTTTCATGGAGGAGTTTGCTAGCACTGATTTTCTGGAATCTCAGAAGTGACATCCTGGATATGGTGGAATTCCACGCTGAAAAATGACATATCTTCAGACAAATCTGCAGAGAAGCCTTCTCAGAAACTTCTTGGTTGTGGGTGAATTCAGCTCACAGTGTTTCCTCATGGATTTCATTGAGAAGCTTGCTAAGAGCGTTTTCGCAGAATCTGCAAAAGGACACACGGTGGCGCTCCGAGACCACAAATAAACACAGCTCCCATAGCTGGAGGCTTTCTGAGAAACGGCTTTGTGCTGTGTGAATTCAACTCATTGAGTTCCCGTTGTATTTCGTGGAGCTGATGGCTAGCCCCGGTTTGTTGGAATCTGAGAACTGACATTTTGGATCCCTCTGAAGACTATAGGGCCAAAGGAAATCTCCGCCGATACAAATGAGAAAGAAGCTTTCTGAGAAACTTCTCTGTGAGCTGTGAGTTTGTCTCACAGAGGTACAACTTAGTCCTCGGGAAGCAGTATGCTAACACTCTTTTGGTGGAATCTGCAAAGTGATATTTGGGAGCCCATTGGGGTCCATGGTGAAAAAGGATATATCCTCCAATAATAACTAGAGAGAAGCTTTCTGAGAGATTCCTCTGTGATGTGTGACTTCATCACTCAGAGTTTCACGCTTCCCTTTTGCAACAGTTTGCTAACAATGTTATCATGGATTCTGCAAAGTAATATTTAGGAGCCCATTGAGGGCTATGGTGAAAAAGGAAGTTTCCTCAGAGAGAAACTGGAAAGAAGCCTTCTGCGAACCTGCATTGCCATGTGTGAATGCAACTCACAGAGTTACACGTTTCTCTTCAGTGGTCAGTTTGCTAACACAGTTTTCTTGAGATCTACAATGTGATACTTCTTAGTGCAAAGAAGCTTACGGTGACAAAGGAAATATCCTTAGATGAAAACTAGAAAGAAGCTTTCTTAGAAACTTCTTGGGGATGTGTGAATTCACCTCACAGAGTTACGCTTATGTTTCGTGGAGCAGGCCACTAACACTCTCTTTGAGGAACCTGGGAAGGGCTGCTCTGGATAGCATTGAGGCATGCGCTGATAAAGGAAATATCATCAGTGAAAAACTGGAAAGAAGCTTTCTGACAAACTGCTTTGTGATGCGTGAATTCATTTCCCAGTGTTACAACACTCTTTCATGGAGGAGTTTGCTAGCACTGATTTTCTGGAATCTCAGAAGTGACATCCTGGATATCGTGGAATCCCACTCTGAATAATGGCATATCTTCAGACAAATCTTCAAAAACGCGTTCTCAGAAACTCCTTGGTTGTGGGTGAATCAGCTCACAGTGTTTCCTGATGGTTTTCGTTGAGAGGTTTGCTAAGAGCCTTTTTGCAGAATCTGCAAAAGCATGCACAATGGCATTCCAAGACCACAAATAAACTCAGCTACCAAAGAAAGAGGCTTTCTGAGAAACGGCTTTGTGATGTGTGAATTCAACTCACCCAGTTAGACTTATGTTTCATGGAGCAGGCCTCTAACACTCTCTTTGAGGAATCTGAGAAGGGCTGCTTTGGATAGCATTGAGGCCTGTGCTGATAAAGGAAATATCATGAGTGAAAAACTGGAAAGAAGCTTTGAGAGAAACTGCTTTGTGATCTGTGAATTTGTCTCACAGAGTTACAGCTTAGTCCTCAGGAAGCAGTTTGCTAACACTCTTTAGGTGAAATCTGCCAAGTAATATTTGGGAGACCATTGGGGTCCATGTGAGAAAGGTTATATCCTCCAATAATAACTAGAGAGACGCTTTCTGAGAGTTTGCTTTCTGATGTGTGACTTCATCATGCAGAGTTTCACGCTTCCCTTCTTGCAACAGTTTGATAACACTGTTTTCGTGGATTCTGCAAAGGGATATTTGGGAGCTCATTGAGGGCTACGGTGAAAAAGGAAGTTTCCTCAGAGAGAAACTGGAGGGAAGCCTTCTGAGAACCTGCACTGCGATGTGTGAATGCAACTCAGAGAGTTACACGTTTCTCTTCAGTGGTCAGTTCGCTAACACAGTTTTCTTGAGATCTGCAATGGGATACTTCTTAACGCAAAGAAGCTTACGGTGACAAAGGAAATATCCTTAGATGAAAGGTAGGAAGCAGCTTTCCTCGAAACTTCTTGGTGATGTGCGAGTTCACCTCACAGAGTTACGCTTATGTTTCATGGAGCAGGCCACTAACACTCTCTTTGAGGAACCTTCGGAGGACTGCTATGGATAGCATTGAGGCCTGCGCTGATAAAGGAGATTTCATCAGTGAAAAACTGGAAAGAAGCTTTCTGAGAAACTGCTTTGTGATGCGTGAATTCATTTCCCAGTGTTACACCACTCTCTCATGGAGGAGTTTGGTAGCACTGATTTTCTGGAATCTCAGAAGTGACATCCCGGATATCGTGGAATCCCACGCTGAATAATGACATATCTTCAGAGAAATCTGCAGAGAAGCCTTCTCAGAAAGTTCTTGGTTGTGGGTGAATTCATCTCACAGTGTTTCCTCATGGTTTTCATTGAGAAGCTTGCTAAGAGCGTTTTTGCAGAATCTGCAAAAGGACACATGGTGGCGCTCCAAGACCTCAAATAAACTCAGCTCCCAAAGAGAAAGGCTTTCTGAGAAACGGCTTTGTGCTGTGAGAATTCAACTCATTTAGTTCCAGTTGTATTTCGTGAAGCCGATGGCTAGCCCCGGTTTGGTGGAATCTGAGAACTGATATTTCGGATCCCTGTGAAGACTATAGGGCCAAAGGAAATCTCCGCCGATGCAAATGACAAAGAACCTTTCTGAGAAACTACTTTGTGAGCTGTGAGTTTGTCTCACAGAGGTACAACTTAGTCGTCAGGAAGCAGTATGCTAACACTCTTTTGGTGGAATCTGCAAAGTGATATTTGGGAGCCCATTGAGGTCCATGGTGAAAAAGGATATATCCTCCAATAATAACTAGAGAGAAGCTTTCTGAGAGATTGCTCTCTGATGTGTGACTTCATCACGCAGAGTTTCACCCTTCCCTTCTTGCAATAGTTTGCTAACACTGTTATCGTGGATTCGGCAAAGTGATATTTGGGAGCTCATTGAGGGCTTTGGTGAAAAAGGAAGTTTCCTCAGAGAGAAACTGGAAAGAAGCCTTCTGAGAACCTGCATTGCCATGTGTGAATGCAACTCACAGAGTTACACGTTTCTCTTCAGTGGTCAGTTTGCTAACACAGATTTCTTGAGATCTGCTCTGGGAATCTTCTTAGCGCAAAGAAGCTTACGGTGACAAAGCAAAAAACCATAGATGAAAACTAGAAAGAACCTTTCCTAGAAACGTCTTGGTGATGTGTGAATTCACCCCACAGAGTTACACTTATGTTTCATGGAGCAGGCCACTAACACTCTCTTTGAGAACCCTGGGAAGGGCTGCTATGGATAGCATTGAGGCCTGCGCTGATAAAGGGAATATCATCAGTGAAAAACTGGAAAGAAGCTTTCTGAGAAACTGCTTTGTGATGCATGAATTCATTTACCAGTGTTACACCACTCTCTCATGGAGGAGTTTTGTAGCACTGATTTTCTGGAATCTCAGAAGTGACATCCCGGATATCGTGGAATCCCACGCTGAATAATCACATATCTTCAGACACATATGCAGAGAAGCCTTCTCAGAAACTTCTTGGTTGTGGGTGAATTCAGCTCACAGTGTTTCCTCATGGTTTTCATTGAGAAGCTTGCTAAGAGCGTTTTCGCAGAGTCTGCAAAAGGACACACGATGGCGCTCCGAGACCAAAAGTAAACTCAGCTCCGAAAGAAAGAGGATTTCTGAGGAACAGCTTTGTGCTGTGTGAATTCAACTCATTGAGTTCCAGTTGTATTTCGTGGAGCCGATGGCTAGTCCCGGTTTGGTGGAATCTGAGAACTGATATTTCGGATCCCTGTGAAGACTATAGGGCCAAATGAAATCTTCGCCGATACGAATGAGAAACAAGCTTTCTGAGAAACTTCTTTGTGAGCTGTAGGTTGTCTCACAGAGGTACAACTTAGCCGTCAGGAAGCAGTATGCTAACACTCTTTTGGTGGTGCGAAGTGATATTTGGGGGCCGGTTGGAGTCCATTGTGAAAAAGGATATATCCTCCAATAATAACTAGAGAGAAGCTTTCTGAGAGATTGCTTTCTGATGTGTGAATTCATCACGCAGAGTTTCACCCTTCCCTTCTTGCAACAGTTTGCTAACACTGTTATCGTGGAGAATCCACGTGATATATCCAAATATCACGTGGATAGAATCCAAAGTGATATTTGGGAGCTCATTGAGGGCTATGGTGAAAAAGGAAGTCTCCCCAGAGAGAAACTGGAAAGAAGCCTTCTGAGAACCTGCATTGCCATGTGTGAATGCAATTCACAGAGTTACAAGTTTCTCTTCAGTGGTCAGTTTGCTAACCCAGTTTAATTGAGATCTACAATGGGATACTTCTTAGCGCAAAGAAGCTTATGGAGACAAAGGAAATATCCTTAGATGAAAACTAGAAAGAAGCTTTCTTAGAAACTTCTTTGTGATGTGTGAATTCAACTCACCGAGTTACACTTATGTTTCATGGAGCACGCCTCTAACACTGTCTTTGAGGTATCTGAGAAGGGCTGCTTTGGATAGCCTTTAGGCCTGCGCTGATGAAGGAAATATCATCAGTGAAATACTGGAAAGAATCTTTCTGAGAAACTGCTCTGTGATCTGTGAATTCGTCTCACAGAGTTACAGCTTAGTCCTCAGGAAGCTGTTTGCTGACACTCTTTTAGTGGAACCTGCAAAGTGATATTTGGAAGCCCATTGGGGTCCATGGTGGAAAAGGATATATTCTCCTATAATAACTAGAGACAAGCTTTCTGAGAGATTGCTTTCTGATGAGTGACTTCATCACGCAGAGTTTCACCCTTCCCTTCCTGCAGCAGTTTGCTAACACTGTTATCGTGGATTCTGCAAAGTGATATTTGGGAGCTCATTGAGGGCTATGGTGAAAAAGGAAGTTTCCTCAGAGAGAAACTGGAAAGAAGCCTTCTGAGAACCGGCATTGCCATGTGTGAATGCAACTCACATAGTTACACGTTTCTCTTCAGTGGTCAGTTTGCTAACACCGTTTTCTTGAGATCTGCAATGGGATACTTCTTAGCGCAAAGAAGCTTGCGATGACAAAGGAAATATCCTTAGATGAAAACTAGAAAGAAGCTTTCTTAGAAACTTCTTCATGATGCGTGAATTCACCTCACAGAGTTACGCTTATGTTTCGTGGAGCATGCCACTAACACTCTCTTTGAGGAACACGGGAAGGGCGGCTATGGATAGCATTGAGGCCTGCACTGATAAAGGAGATTTCTTCAGTTAAGAACTGGAGAGAATCTTTCTGAGATATTTCTTTGAAATGTGTGAGTTCAACTCACAGAGTTACACTCATATATCATGGAGCAGGCCTCTAACACTCTCTTTGAGGAATCTGAGAAGGGCTGCTTTGGATAGCATTGAGGCTTGCGCTGATAAAGGTAATATCATCAGAGAAAAACTGGAAAGAAACATTCTGAGAAACTGCTTTGTGATCTGTGAATTTGACTTACAGCATTACAGCTTAGTCCTCTGGAAGCAGTTTGCTGACACTCTTTTGGTGGAATCTGCAAAGTGATATTTGGGAGCCCATTGGGGTCCATGATGAAAAAGGATATATCCTCCAATAATAACTAGAGAGAAGCTTTCTGAGAGATTGCTTTCTGATATGTAACTTCATGCCACAGAGTTTCACCCTTCCCTTCTTGCCACAGTTTGCTAACACTGTTATCGTGGATTCTGCAAAGTGATATTTGGGAGCTCAATGAGGGCTATGGTGAAAAAGGAAGTTTCCTCAGAGAGAAACGGGAAAGAAGCCTTCTGAAAACCTGCATCGCGATGTGTGAATGCAACTCACAGAGTTACACGTTTCTCTTCAGTGGTCAGTTTGCTAACACAGTTTTCTTGAGATCTACAATGGGATACTTCTTAGGGCAAACAAGCTTATGGTGACAAAGGAAATATCCTTAGATGAAAACTAGAAAGAAGCTTTCTTAGAAAATTCTTGGTGATGTGTGAATTCACCTCACAGAGTTACACTTATGTTCGTGGAGCAGGCCACTAACACTCTCTTTGAGGAAACTGGGAAGGGCTGCTATGGATAGCATTGAGGCCTGTGCTGATAAAGGAGATTTCATCAGTTAAAAACTGGAGAGAAGCTTTCTGGGAAACTTCTTTGTGATGTGTGAATTCAACTCACAGGGTTACTCTTATGTTTCATGGAGCAAGCCTCTAACACTCTCTTTGAGGAATCTGAGAAGGGCTGCTTTTGATAGCATTGATGGCTGCGCTGATAAAGGAATATCATCAGTGAAAAACGGGAAAGAAGCTTTCTGAGAAACTGCTTTGTGATCTGTGAATGTGTCTCACAGAGTTACAGCTTGGTCCTCAGGAAGCAGTTTGCTGACACTCTTTTGGTGGAATGTGCAAGGTGATATTTGGGAGCCCATTGAGGTCCATGGTGTAAAAGGATATATCCTCCAATAATAACTAGAGAGAAGCTTTCTGAGAGATTGCTTTCTGATGTGTGACTTCATAACACAGAGTTTCACGCTTGCCTTCTTGCAACAGTTTGCTAACACTGTTATCGTGGATTCTGCAAAGAGATGTTAGGGAGCTCATTGCGGGCTATGGTGAAAAAGGAAGATTCCTCAGAGAGAATCTTGAAAGAAGCCTTCTGAGAACCTGCATTGCCATGTGTGAATGCAACTCACAGAGTTACACGTTTCTCTTCAGTGGTCAGTTTGCTAACACCGTTTTCTTGAGATCTGCAATGGGATACTTCTTAGCGCAAAGAAGCTTGCGATGACAAAGGAAATATCCTTAGATGAAAACTAGAAAGAAGCTTTCTTAGAAACTTCTTCATGATGCGTGAATTCACCTCACAGAGTTACGCTTATGTTTCGTGGAGCATGCCACTAACACTCTCTTTGAGGAACCTGGGAAGGGCTGCTA
The DNA here is from genome assembly GCF_000951035.1 of Colobus angolensis palliatus. Taxonomy (NCBI): domain Eukaryota; kingdom Metazoa; phylum Chordata; class Mammalia; order Primates; family Cercopithecidae; genus Colobus; species Colobus angolensis. Next base: position 457,093 of record NW_012119199.1, on the reverse strand, counting down.
TGGATAGCATTGAGGCCTGCACTTATAAAGAAGATTTCATCAGTTAAAAACTGGAGAGAAGCTTTCTGAGAAACTTCTTTGTCATGTGTGAATTCAACTGACCGAGTTACACTTATGTTTCACGGAGCAGGCCTCTAACACTCTCTTTGAGGAATCTGAGAAAGGCTGCTTTGGATAGCATTGAGGCATGCGCTGATAAAGGAAATATCATCAGTGAAAAACTGTAAAGAAGCTTTCTGACAAACTGCTTTGTGATGCGTGAATTCATTTCCCAGTGTTACAACACTCTTTCATGGAGGAGTTTGCTAGCACTGATTTTCTGGAATCTCAGAAGTGACATCCTGGATATCGTGGAATCCCACGCTGAATAATGACATATCTTCAGACAAATCTGCAGAGAAGACTTCTCAGAAAATTCTTGGTTGTGGGTGAATTCAGCTCACAGTGTTTCCTCATGGTGCTTATTGAGAAGCTTGCTAAGAGCGTTTCCGTAGAATCTGCAAAAGGACACGCGGTGGCGCTCTGAGACCACAAATAAACTCAGCTCCCAAAGAAAGAGGCTTTCTGAGAAACGGCATTGTGCTCTGTGAATTCAACTCACTGAGTTCCAGTTGTATTTGGTGGAGCCGATGACTAGCCCCGGTTTGGTGGAGTCTGAGAACTGATAGTTCGGGTCCCTCTGAAGACTATCGGGCCAAAGGAAATCTCCGCCGATACAAATGAGAAAGAAGCTTTCTGAGAAACTTCTTTGTGAGTTGTGAGTTTGTCTCACAGAGGTACAGCTTAGTAATCAGGAAGAAGTTTGCTGACACTCTTTTGGTGGAATCTGCATAGTGACATTTGGAAGCCCATTGTGGTCCATTGTGAAAAAGGAAATATCGTCCAATAGTAACTGGAGAGAAACTTTCTGAGAGATTTCTCTCTGATGTGTGACTTCATAACGCAGAGTTCCACCCTTCCCTTCTTGCAACAGGTTGCTAACACTCTTGTCATGGATTCCGCAAAGTGATATTTGGGAGCTCATTGAGGGCTATGGTGAAAAAGGAAGTTTCCTCAGAGAGAAACTGGGAGGAAGCCTTCTGAGAACCTGCATTGCGATGTGTGAATGCAACTCAGAGAGTCACACGTTTCTCTTCAGTGGTCAGTTTGCTACCACAGTTTTCTTGATATCTGCAATGGGATACTTCTAAGCGGAAAGAAGCTTACAGTGACAAAGGAAATATCCTTAGATGAAAACTAGAAAGAAGCTTTCTTAGAAACGTCCTGGTGATGTGTGAATTCACCTCACCGAGCTATGCTAATGTTTCGTGGAGCAGGCCACTACCACTCTCTTTAAGGAACCTGGGAAGGGCAGCTATGGACAGCACTGAGGGCTGTGCGGATAAAGGAGATTTCATCAGTTAAAAACTGGAGAGAAGCTTTCTGAGAAAGTTTGTGATGTGTGAATTCAACTCACAGAGTTAAACTTATATTTCATGGAGCAGGCCTCTGACACTCTCTTGGAGGAATCTGAGAAGGGCTGCTTTGGATAGTATTGAGGCCTGCGCTGATAAAGGAAATATCAACAGTGAAAAACTGGAAAGAATCTTTCTGAGAAACTGCTTTGTGGTCTGTGAATTTGTTTCACAGAGTTACAGCTTAGAGCTCAGGAAGCAGTTTGCTAACACATTTTTGGTGGAATCTGCAAAGTGATATTTGGGAGCCCATTGGGGTCCATGGTGTAAAAGGATATATCCTGCAATAATAACTAGAGAGAAGCTTTCTGCGAGATTGCTTTCTGATGTGTGACTTCATCAGGCAGAGTTTCACACTTCCCTTCTTGCAACAGTTTGCTAACACTGTTATCATGGATTCTGCAAAGTGATATTTGGCAGCTCTTTGAGGGCTATGGTGAAAAAGGAAGTTTCCTCAGAGAGAAACTGGAAAGAAGCCTTCTGAGAACCTGCATTGCCATGTGTGAATGGACCTCACAGAGATACACGTTTCTCTTCAGTGGTCAGTTTGCTAACACAGTTTTCTTGAGATCTGCAATGGGATACTTCTTAGCGCAAAGAAGCTTATGGTGACAAAGGAAATATCCTTAGATGAAAACTGGAAGGAAGCTTTTGTAGAAACGTCTTGGTGATGGTTGAATTCACCTCACAGTGTTATGCTAATGTTTCCTGGAGCAGGCCACTAACACTCTCTTTGAGGAAACTGGGAAGGGCTGCTTTGGATAGCATTGAGGCCTGCGCTGATAAAGGAGATTTCATCAGTTAAAAACTGGAGAGAAGATTTCAGAGAAACTTCTTTGTGGTGTGTGAATTCAACTCACAGAGTTACACTTATGTTTCATGGAGCAGGCCTATAAGACTCTCCTGGAGGAATATGAGAAGGGCTGCTTTGGATAGCATTGAGGCATGCACTGATAAAGGAAATATCATCAGTGAAAAACTGGAAAGAAACTTTCTGAGAAACTGCTTTGTGATGCGTGAATTCATTTCCCAGTGTTACACCACACTTTCATGGAGGAGTTTGCTTGCACTGATTTTCTTAAATCTCAGAAGTGACATCCTGGATATCGTGGAATCCCACTCTGAATAATGACATATCTTCAGCAAGTCTGCAGAGAAGCCTTCTCAGAAACTTCTTGGTTGTGGGTGAATTCAGCTCACAGTGTTTCCTTATGGTTTTCATTGAGAAGCTTGCTAAGAGCGTTTTTGCAGAATCTGCAAAGGGACACGCGGTGGTGCTCTGAGACCACAAATAAACTCAGCTCCCAAAGAAAGAGGCCTTCTGAGAAACGGCTTTGTGCTCTGTGAATTCAACTCATTGAGTTCCAGTTGTATTTTCTGGAGCCGATGGCTAGCCCCGGTTTGGTGGAGTCTGAGAACTGATATTTCGGGTCCCTCTGAAGACTATAGGGCCAAAGGAAATCTCCGCCGATACAAATGAGAAAGAAGCCTTCTGAAAAACTTCTTTGTGATCTGTGAATTTGTCTCACAGATGTACAGCTTAGTAACCAGGAAGAAGTTTGCTGACACTCTTTTGGTGGAATCTGCAAAGTGACATTTGGGAGCCCATTGTGGTACATGGTGAAAAAGGAAATATCGTCCAATAATAACTGGAGAGAAGCTTTCTGAGAGATTGCTCTCTGATGTGTTAATTCATCACGCAGAGTTCCACCCTTCCCTTCTTGGAACAGTTTGCTAACACTGTTGTCGTGGATTCTCCAAAGTGATATTTGGGAGCTCACTTAGGGCTATGGGGCAAAAGGGAGTATCCCCATACAGAAACTGGAAAGAAGCCTTCCGAGAACCTGCATTGCATTGTGGGAATGCAACTCACAGAGTTACACGTTTCTCTTCAGTGGTCAGTTTGCTAACGCAGTTTTCTTGTGATCTGCAATGGGATACTTCTCAGCGCAAAGAAGCTTACAGTGACAAAGGAAATATCCTTAGATGAAAACTAGAAAGAGGCTTTCTCAGAAACGTCTTAGTGATGTGTGAATTCACCTCACAGAGTTTCGCTAATATTTCGTGGAGCAGGCCACTAACACTCTCTTTAAGGAACCTGGGAAGGGCTGCTATGGATAGCACTGAGGCCTGCGCTGATAAAGGAGGTTTCATCAGTTAAAAACTGGAGAGAAACTTTTGAGAAACTTCTTTGTGATGTGTGAATTCAACTCACAGAGTTACACCTATGTTTCATGGAGCAGGCCTCTGACACTCTCTTTGGGGAATCTGAGAAGGGCTGCTTTGGATAGCATTGAGTCCTGCGTTGATAAAGGAAATATCATCAGTGAAGAACTGGAAAGAAGCTTTCTGAGAAACTGCTTTGTGATGCATGAATTCCTTTCCCAGTGTTACACCACTCTTTCATGGCGAGTTTGCTAGCAACGATATTCTGGAATCTCAGAAGAGACATCCTGGATATCGTGGAATCCCACACTGAATAATGACATATCTTCAGACAAATCTGCAGAGAAGCCTTCTCAGAAAAAACTTTGTTGTGGGTGAATTGAGCTCACACTCTTTCCTCATGGTTTTCATTGAGAAGCTTGCTAAGAGCGTTTTCGCAGAATCTGCAAAAGGACACACGGTGGCGCTCCGAGACCACAAACAAACTCAGCTCCCAAAGAAGGAGGCTTTCTGAGAAACGGCTTTGTGCTGTGTAAATTCAACTGATTGAGTTCCAGTTGTATTTCGTGGAGCCGATGGCTAGCCCCGGTGTGGTGGAATCTGAGAATTTATATTTCGGGTCCCTCTGAGGAATATAGGGCCAAAGGAAATCTCCGCCGGTACAAATGAGCAAGAAGCTTTCTGAGAATCTTCTTTGTGATCTGTGAATTTGTCTCACAGAGGTACAGCTTATTCCTCATGAAGCAGTTGGCTAACACTCTTTTGTTGGAGTCTGCAAAGTGATATTTGGGAGCCCATTGGGTCCATGGTGAAAAAGGATATATCCTCCAATAATAACTAGAGAGAAGCTTTCTCAGAGATTGCTTTCTGATGTGTGACTTCATCACTCAGAGTTTCACCCTTCCCTTGTTGCAACAATTTGCTAACACTGTTATCGTTGATTCTGCAAAGTGATATTTGGGAGCTCATTGAGGGCTATGGTGAAAAAGGAAGTTTCCTCAGAGAGAAACTGGAAATAAGCCTTCTGAGGACCTGCATTGTGATGTGTGAATGCAACTCACAGAGTTACACGATTCTCTTCAGTGGTCAGTTTGCTAACACAGTTTTCTTGAAATCTGCAATGGGTTACTTGTAAGCTGAAGGAAGCTTATGGTGACAAAGGAAATATCCTTAGATGAAAACTAGAAAGAACCTTTCTTAGAAACTTCTTGGTGATGTGTGAATTCACCTCACCGAGTTACACTGATATTTCATGGAGCAGGCCACTACCACTCTCTTTGAGGATCCTGGGAAGGGCTGCTATGGATAGCATTGAGGCCTGCGCTGATAAAGGAAATTTCATCAATTAAAAACTGGAGAGAAGCTTTCTGAGGAACTTTTTTGTGATGCGTGAATTCAGCTCACAGAGTTACACTTATGTTTCATGGAGCAGGCCTCTAACACTCTCTTTGAGGGATCTGAGAAGGGCTGCTTTGGATAGCCTTGAGGCCTCCGCTGATAAACGGAATATCACAAGTGAAAAACTTGAAAGAAACTTCCTGAGAAACTCCTTTGTGATGCGTGAATTCATTTCCCAGTGTTACACCACTCTTTCATGGAGGAGTTTGCTAGCACTGATTTTCTGAAATCTCAGAAGTGACATCCTGGATATCGTGGAATCCCACTCTGAATAATGGCATATCTTCAGACAAATCTGCAAAAACGCGTTCTCAGAAACTTCTTGGTTGTGGGTGAATCAGCTCACAGTGTTTCCTGATGGTTTTCATTGAGAGGCTTGCTAAGAGCCTTTTTGCAGAATCTGCAAAAGCACACACAATGGCATTCCAAGACCACAAATAAACTCAGCTACCAAAGAAAGAGGCTTTCTGAGAAACGGCTTTGTGATGTGTGAATTCAACTCATTGATATCTTGGTGTATTTGGTGGTGCCGATGGCGAGCCCCGGTTTGGTGGAGTCTGAGAACTGATATTTCGGATCACTGTGAAGACTACAGTACCAAAGGAAATCTCCGCCGATACAAATGAGAAAGAAGCTTTCTGAGAAATTTCTTTGTGAGCTGTGAGTTTGTCTCACAGATGTACAACATAGTCCTCAGGAAGCAGTATGCTAACACTCTTTTGGTGGAATCTGCAAAGTGATATTTGGGAGCCCATTGGGTTAAATGGTGAATAAGGATATATCCTCCGATAATAACTCGAGAGAAGCTTTCTGAGAGATTGCTCTCTGATGTGTGACTTCATCACGCAGAGTTTCACCCTACCCTTCTTGCAACAGTTTGCTAACACTTTTATCGTGGATTCTGCAAAGTGATATTTGGGAGCTCATTGAGGGCTATGGTGAAAAAGAAGTTTCCTCACAGAGAAATTGCAAAGAAGCCTTCTGAGAACCTACATTGCGATGTGTGAATGCAACACACAGAGTTACACGTTTCTCTTCAGTGGTCAGTTTGCTGACACAGTTTTCTTGAGATCTGCAATGGGATACTTCTTACTGCAAAGAAGCTTACGGTGACAAAGAAAATATCGTTAGAGAAGGAAGCTTTCTTAGAAACGTCTTGGTGATGTGTGAATTCACCTCACAGAGTTACGCTAATGTTTCCTGGAGCAGGCCACTAACACTCTCTTTGAGGAACCTGGGAAGGGCTGCTATGGATAGCATTGAGGCCTGCACTGATAAAGGAGATTTCATCAGTTAAAAACTGGAGAGAAGCTTTCTGAGAAACTTCTTTGTGATGTGTGAATTCAACTCACAGAGTTACACTTATGTTTCATGGAGCAGGCCTCTAACACTCTGTTTGAGGAATCTGTGAAAGGCTGCTTTGGATAGCATTGGGGCCTGCGCTGACAAAGGAAATATCATCAGTGAAAAACTGGAAAGAAGCTTTCTGAGAAAGTGCTTTGTGATATGTGAATTTGTCTCACAGAGTTACCGCTTTGTCCTCAGGAAGCCGTTTGCTAAAACTCTGTTGGTGGAATCTGCAAAGTGATATTTCAGAGCCCATTGGGGTCCATGGTGAAAAAGGATATATCCTCCAGTAATATCTAGAGAGAAGCTTTCTGAGAGATTGCTTTCTGAAATGTGATTTCATCATGCAGAGTTTCACCCTTCCCTTCTTGCAACAGTTTGCTAACACTGTTATCATGGATTCTGCAAAGTGATATTTGGGAGCTCATTGAGGGCTATGGTGAAAAAGGAAGTTTACTCAGAGAGAAACTGGAAAGAAGCCTTCTGAGAACCTGCATTGTGATGTGTGAATGCAACTCACAGATTTACACGTTTCTCTTCAGTGGTCAGTTTGTTAACACAGTTTTCTTGAGATCTGCAATGGGATACTTCTTAGTGCAAAGAAGCTTACGGTGACAAAGGAAATATCCTTAGATGAAAACAAGAAAGACGCTTTCTTAGAAACATGTTGGTGATGTGTGAATTCATCTCACAGAGTTACGCTTATGTTTCGTGGAGCAGGCCACTAAGACTCTCTTTGAGGAACCTGGGAAGGCCTGCTTTGGATAGCATTGAGGTCTGCGCTGATAAAGGAGATTTCACCAGTTAAAAACTGGAGAGAAAGTTTATGAGAAACTTCTTCATGATGTGTGATATCAACTCACTGAGTTACACTTATGTGTCATGGAGCAAGCCTCTGACACTCCCTTTGAGGAATCTGAGAAGGGCTGCTTTGGATAGCATTGAGGCCTGCGCTGATAAAGGAAATATTATCAGTGAAAAACTGGAAAGAAGCTTTCTGAGAAACTGCTTTGTGATCTGAGAATTTGTCTCACAGTGTTACAGCTTAGTCCGCAGGAAGCAGTTTGCTAACACTCTTTTGGTGGAATCTGCAAAGTGACATTTGGGAGCCCGTTGGGGTCCATGGTGAAAAAGGAAATATCGTCCAATAATAACTACAGAGAAGGTTTGGAGAGATTGCTTTGTGATGTGTCACTTCTGCACGCAGACTTCTACCCTTCCGTTCTTGCAACAGTTTGCTAAGACTGTTGTCATGGATTTTGCAAAGTGATATTTCGGAGCTCATTGAGGGCTATGGTGAAAAAGGAAGTTTCCTCAGAGAGAAACTGGAAAGAAGCCTTCTGTGAAACTCCATTGCGATGTGTGAATGCAACTCACAGAGTTACACGTTTCTCTTCAGTGGTCAGTTTGCTAACACACTTTTCTTGAGATCTGCAATGGGATACTTCTTAGTGCAAACAAGCTTATGGTGACAAAGGAAATATGCAATAGATGAAAACTAGAAAGAAGCTTTCTTAGAAACTTCTCGGTGATGTGTGAATTCACCTCACAGGGTTACGTTTATGTTTCATGGAGCAGGCCCCTAACACTCTCTTTGAGGAACCTGAGAAGAGCTGCTTTGGGTAGCATTGAAGCATGCACTGATTAAGGAAATATCATCAGTGAAAAAGTGGAAAGAAGCTTTCTGAGAAACTGCTTTGTGTTGCGTGAATTCATTTCCCAGTGTTACACCACTCTTTCATGGACGAGTTTGCTAGCACTGATTTTCTGGAATCTCAAAGTGACATCCTGGATATCGTGGAATCCCATGCTGAATAATGACGTATCTTCAGACAAATCTGCAGAGAAGCCTTCTCAGAAACTTCTTGGTTGTGGGTGAATTCAGGTCATAGTGTTTCCTCATGGTTTTCATTGAGAAACTTGCTAAGAGCGTTTCACAGAATCTGCAAAAGGACACAGGCTGGAGCTCGGAGACCACATATAAACTCAGCTCCCAAGGAAGGAGACTCTCTGAGAAACGGCTTTGTGCTGTGTGAATTCAACTCATTGAGTTCCAGTTGTATTTCTTGGAGCCGATGTCTAGCCCCGGTTTGGTGGAATCTGAGAACTGATATTTCGAATCCCTTTGAAGACTATAGGGCTAAAGGAAATCTCCGCCGATACAAATGACAAAGAAACTTTCTGTGAAACATCTTTGTGAGCTGTGAGTTTGTCTCACAGAGGTAAAACTTAGTCCTCAGGAAGCAGTATGCTAATACTCTTTTGGTGGAAACAGCAAAGTGATATTTGGGAGCCCATTGGGGTCCATGGTGAAAAAGGAAGTATTGTGCAATAATAACTAGAGAGAAGTTTTCTGAGAGATGGCTTTCTGATGTGTGACTTCATCATGCAGAGTTCCACCCTTCCCTTCTTGCAACAGTTTGCTAACACTATTTTTGTGGAGTCTGCAAAGTTATATTTGGGAGCTCTTTGAGGGCTATGGTGAAAAAGGAAGTTTCCTCAGAGAAAAACTGGAAAGAAGGCTTCTGAAAGCCTGCATTGCGATGTGTGAATGCAACTCACAGATTACACGTTTCTCTTCAGTGGTCAGTTAGCTAACACAGCTTTCTTGAGATCTGCAATGGGATACTTCTTAGCGCAAAGCGGCTTACGGTGACAAAGGAAATATCCCTTAGATGAAAACTAGAAAGAAGCTTTCTTAAAACCTTCTTGGTGATGTGTGATTTCACCTCACAGAGTTACGCTTATGTTTCATGGAGAGGGCACTAACACTCTCTTTGAAGAACCTGGGAAGGGCTGCAATGGATAGCATTGAGGCCTACAGTGTTAAAGGAAATTTCATCAGTTGAAAACTGGGGGAAGCTTTCTGAGAAACTTCTTTGTGATGCGTGAATTCAACTCACAGCGTTACACTTGTGTTTCATGGAGCAGTCCTGTAACACTCGCTTTGAGAAATCTGAGAAGGGCTGCTTTGGATTTCATTGAGGTCTGCGCTGATAAAGGAAATATCGTCAGTGAAAAACTGAAAAGAATCGTTCTGAGAAACTGCTTTGTGATCTGTGAATTTGTCTCACAGAGTTACAGCTTATTCCTCCAGAAGAATTTTGCTAACACTCTTTTGGTGGAAACTGCAAAGTGATGTTTGGGAGCCCATTCGGGTCCATGGTGAAAAAGGAAATATCCTCCAATAATAACTAGAGAGAAGTTTTCTGAGAGATTTCTTTCCGATGTGTGACTTCATCAGGCAGATGTCCAGCTTTCCTTCTTGCAGTAGTTTGCTAACGCTGTGTCGTGGATTCTGCAAAGTGATATTTGGGAGCTCATTGAGGGCTATGTTGAAAAAGGAAGTTTCCTCAGAGAAAAACTGGAAAGAAGCCTTCTGAGAACCTGCATTGCGATGTGTGAATGCAACTCACAGAGTTACACGTTTCTCTTCAGTGGTCAGTTTGCTAACACAGTTTTCTTAAGATCTGCAATGGGATACTTCTTAGTGCAAAGAAGCTTATGGCGACAAAGGAAATATCCTTAGATGAAAACTAGAAAGAAGCTTTCTTAGAAACTTCTTGGTGATGTGTGAATTCACTTCACAGAGTTATGCTTATGTTTCGTGGAGCAGGGCACAAACCCTCTCTTTGAGGGACCTGGGAAGGGCTGCTATGGATAGCATTGAGGCCTGCGCTGATAAAGGAAATTTCATCAGTTAAAAACTGGAGAGAAGCTTTCTGAGGAACTTTCTTGTGATGTATGAATTGAACTCACAGAGTTACCCTTATGTTTCATGGAGCAGGCCTCTAACACTGTCTTTGAGGGATCTGAGAAGGGCTGCTTTGGATAGCTCTGAGTGCTGTGGTGATAAAGGAAATATCTTCAGTGAAAAACTGGAAAGAAGCTTTCTGAGAAACTGCTTTGTGATGCGTTAATTCATTTCCCAGTGTTACACCACTCTTTTATGGAGGAATTTGCTAGCACTGAGTTTCTGGAATCTCAGAAGTGACATCCTGGATATAGTGGAATCCCGTGCTGAATAATGACATATCTTCAGACAAATCTGCAGAGAAGCATTCTCAGAAACTTCTTGTATGTGGGTGAATTCAGCTCACAGTGTTTCCTCATGGTTTTCATTGAGAAGCTTGATAAGAACGTTTTCGCACAATCTGCAAAAGGACACACGCTGGCGCTCCGATCCCACAAATAAGCTAAGCTCCCAAAGAATGAGGCTTTCTGAGAAACGGCTTTGTGCTGTGTGAATTCAAATCATTGAGTTCCAGTTTTAATTCGTGTAGCAGATGGCTAGCCCTGGTTTGGTGGAACTGAGAACTGATATTTCAGATCCCTTTGAAGACTACAGGGCCAAAGGAAATCTCCGCTGACACAAATGAGAAAGAAGCTTTCTGAGAAACTGCTTTGTGATCTGTGAATTTGTCTCACAGAGTTACAACTTAGTCCTCAGGAAGCAGTTTGCAACACTCTTTTGGTGGAAACTGCAAAGTGATATTTGGGAGTCCTTTGGGGTCCATGGTGAAAAAGGAAATATGCTCCAATAATAACTAGAGAGAAGGTTTCTGAGTGATTGCTTTCTGGTGTGTGACTTCATGATCCAGAGTTCCACCCTTCCCTTCTTGCAACAGTTTGCTAACAGGGTTGTCGTGGATTCTGCAAAGTGATATTTGAGAGCTCATTGAGGGCTATGGTGAGAAAGGAAGTTTCCTCAGAGAAAAACTGGAAAAAGCCTTCTGAGAACCTGCATTGCGATGTGTGAATGCAACTCACAGAGTTACACGTTTCCCTTCTGTGGTTAGTTTGCTAGCACAGTTTTCTTGAGATCTGCAATGGGATACTTCTTAGCGCAAGGAAGCTTACGGTGACAAAGGATATATCCTTAGATAAAACTAGAAAGAAGCTTTCTTAGAATTTTCTTGGTGATGTGTGAATTCACCTCACAGAGTTACGCTTATGTTTCATGGAGCAGGCCACTAACACTCTTTGAGGAACCTGGGAAGGGCTGCTATGGATAGCATTGAGGCCTGCGCTGATAAAGTAAATTTCATCAGTTAAAAACTGGAGAGAAGCTTTCTGAGAAACTTCTTTGTGATGCATGAATTCAATTCACAGAGTTACACTTATGTTTCATGGAGCAGGCCTCTTAGACTCTCTTTGAGGAATCTGAGAAGCGCTGGTTTGGATAGCATTGAGGCCTGCGCTGATGAAGGAAATATCATCAGTTAAAAACTGTAAAGAAGATTTCTGAGAAACTGCTTTGTGATGCGTGAGTTCATTTCCCAGTGTTACACCACTCTTTCATGGAGGAGTGTGCTAGCACCGATTTTGTGGAATCTCAGAAGTGACATCCTGTATATAGTGGAATCCCACGCTGAAAAATGACATATCTGCAGACAAATCTGCAGAGAAGCCTTCTCAGAAACTTCTTGGTTGTGGGAGAATTCAGCTCACAGTGTTTCCTCATGGTTTTCATTGAGAAGCTTGCTAAGAGCGTTTTCGCAGAATCTGCAAAAGGACACACGGTGGCGCTCCGAGACCACAAATAAACTCAGCTCCCAGAGAAAGGGGCTTTCTGACAAGCGGCTTTGAGCTGTGTGAATTCAACTCATTGAGCTCCAGTTGCATTTCTTGGAGCCGATGGCTAGTCCCTGTTTGGTGGAATCTGAGAACTGATATTTCGGATCCCTTTGAAGATTATAGTGCCAAAGGAAATCTCTGCCGATACAAAGGAGAAAGAAGCTTTCTGTGAAACTTCTTTGTGATCTGTGAATTTGTCTCACAGAGGTACAGCTTAGTCCTCAGGAAGCAGTTTGCTAATACTCTTTTGGTGGAAACTGCAAAGTGATATTTTGGAGCCCATTGGGGTCCATGGTGAAAAAGGAAATATCCTCCAATAAACACTAGAGGGAAGCTTTCGGAGAGATTGCTTTCTGATGTGTAACTTCATCATGCAGAGTTCCAACCTTCCGTTCTTGCAACAGTTTGCCATCACTGTTGTCCTGGATTCTGCAAATTGATATTTGGGAGCTCATTGAGGGCTATGGTGAAAAAGGAAATTTCCTCAGAGAGAACCTGTAAAGAAGCCTTCTGAGAACCTGCATTGCAATGTGTGAATACAACTCACAGAGTTACACGTTTGTATTCAGTGGTCAGTTTGCTAACACAGTTTTCTTGAAATCTGCAATGGAATACTTCTTAGCACAATGATGCTTACAGTGACAAAGGAAATATCCCTTAGAAGAAAAGTTGAAAGAAGCTTTCTTAGAAACTTCTTGGTGATGTGTGAATTCACCTCACAGAATTACGCTTATGTTTCCTGGTGCAGGCCACTAACACTTTCTTTGAGGAACCGGGGAAGGGATGCTATGTATAGCATTGAGGCCTGCTCTGATAAAGGAAATTTCATCAGTTAAAAACTGGAGAGAAGCTTTCTGAGAAACTGCTTTGTGATCTGTGTATTTGTCTCTCAGAGTTACAGCTTAGTCCTCAGGAAGCAGTTTGCTAAAACTCTTTTGGTGGAATCTGGAAAGTGATATTTGGGAGCCCTTTGGGGTCCATGGTGAAAAAGGAAATATCCTCCAATAATAACTGGAGGGAAGCTTTCTGAGAGATTGCTTTCTGATGTGTGACTTCATCACGCACAGTTCCTCCCTTCCTTTCTTGCAACAGTTTGCTATCACTCTTGTCATGGATTCTGCAAAGTGATATTTGGGAGCTCATTGAGGGCTACGGTGAAAAAGGAAGTTTCCTCAGAGAGAAACTGGAAAGAAGCCTTCTGAGAACCTGCATTGCGATGTGTGTATGCAACTCAGAGAGTTACACGTTTCTCTTCAGTGGTCAGTTTGCTAACACAGTTTTCTTGAAATCTGCAATGGGATACTACTTAGTGCAATGAAGCTTATGGTGACAAAGGAAATATCCTTTTTTTTTTATTATACTTTAAGTTCTAGGGTACATGTGCATAGCATGCAGGTTTGTTACATATGTATACTTGTTCCATGTTGGTGTGCTGCAACCATCAACTCGTCAGCACCCATCAATCCATCATTTATATCAGGTATAACTCCACAATGCTCTCCCTCCCCCCTCCCCCTCCCCATTATAGGCCCCAGTGTGTGATGTTCCCCTTCTCGAGTCCAAGTGATATCATTGTTCAGTTCCCAACTATGAATGAGAACATGCGGTGTTTGGTTTTCTCTTCTTGTGATATTTTGATAAGAATGATGATTTCCAGCTTCATCCATGTCCCTACAAAGGATGCAAACTCATCCTTTTTTATGGCTGCATAGTATTCCATGGTGTGTATGTGCCACATTTTCTTAATCCAGTCTGTCACAGATGGACATTTGGGTT
>NW_012119199.1:438911-439308 GCF_000951035.1 Colobus angolensis palliatus | reverse complement strand
GACCTTCTCTGCATTATTTAGTCTAGCTGTCAATTCTTCCACTCTTTTTTCAAGATTTTTAGTTTCTTTGCACTGGGTACGTAATTCCTCCTTTATCTCTGAGAGGTTTGATGGACTGAAGCCTTCTTCTCACTTCTCATCAAAGTCATTCTCTGACCAGCTTTGATCCGTTGCTGGCGATGTGCTGCGCTCCTTTGCAGGGGGAGATGCACTCTTAGTTTTTTGAATTCCCAGCTTTTCTGCCCTGCTTTTTCCCCATCTTTGTGGTTTTATCTGTCTCTGGTCTTTGATGATGGTGACGCACTGATGGGGATTTGCTATAGGTGTCCTTCCTGTTTGATAATTTTCCTTCAGACAGTCAGAACCCTCAGCTGTAGGTCTGTTGGAGATTGCTTGA
>NW_012119199.1:438192-438861 GCF_000951035.1 Colobus angolensis palliatus | reverse complement strand
CCTGTTTGCCTGGGTATCAGCAGCAGAGGTTGCAGAAGATAGAATATTGCTGAACAGCGAGTGTACCTCTCTGATTCTTACTTTGGAAGCTTCCTATCAGGGGTGTACTCCACCCTGTGAGGTGTGGGGTGTCAGACTGCCCCTAGCGGGGGATGTCTCACAGTTAGGCTACTCAGGGGTCAGGATCCCACTTGAGCAGGCCGTCTGTCCCTTCTCAGATCTCAACCTCCGTGTTGGGAGATCCACTGCTCTCTTCAAAGTTGTCAGACAGAGTCGTTCGCGCACAGGCCGCCGCTGCTTCCCCTGTTATATCTTTTAGCTGAGCCTTGTCCCCAGAGGCAGAGTCTACAGAGACAGGCAGGTTTCCTTGAGCTGCTGTGAGCTCCACCAAGTTAGAGCTTCCCAGCGGCTTTGTTTACCTACTTAAGCCTCAGCAATGGCGGGCGCCCCTCCCCCAGCCTCGCTGCTGCCCTGCAGTTAGATCACCGCAGACTGCTCTGTTAGCAAGGAAGGAGGCTCCGGGGGCATAGGACCCTCCCGACCAGGTGTGGGGTATATTCTCCCGGTGTGCCCATTAGCCTACAGCGCAGTATTGGGGTGGAAGTTACCCGATTTTCCAGGTGTTGTGTGTCTCAGTTCCCCTGGTTAGGAAAAGGGATTCCCTTCCCC
>NW_012119199.1:432173-438142 GCF_000951035.1 Colobus angolensis palliatus | reverse complement strand
TTCCCCTGGTTAGGAAAAGGGATTCCCTTCCCCCTTGCGCTTCCCAGGTGAGGCGATGCCTTGCCCTGCTTCAGCTGTCGCTGGTCAGGCTGCAACAGCTGACCAGCACCGATTGTCTGGCACTCACTAGTGAGATGACCGCAGTACCTCAGTTGAAAATGCAGAAATCACCGGTCTTCTGTGTACTTCATGCTGGGAGTTGGAGACTTGAGCTGTTCCTATTCGGCCATCTTGCTCCGCCCCCCTACAAAGGAAATATACTTAGATGAAAACTAGAAAGAAGCTTTCTTAGAAATTTCTTGGTGATGTGTGAGTTCATCTCATGGAGTTACGCTCATGTTTCCTGGAGCAGGCCACTGACACTCTCTTTGGGGAATCTGAGAAGGGCTGCTTTGGATAGCACTGAGCCCTGTGCTGATAAAGGAAATTTCATCAGTTAAAAAGTGGAAATAAGCTTTCTGAGAAACTACTTTGTGATCTGTGAATTTGTCTCACGGAATTACAGCTTAGTCCTCAGGAAGCAGTTTGCTAACACTCTTTTCATGGAATCTGCAAAGTGATATTATGGAGCCCATTGGGGCCCATGGAGAAAACGGACTTATCCTCACATAACAGCTACAGGGAAGCTTTCTGAGAGTTTGCTCTCTGATGTGTGACTTCATCACTCAGATTTCCACCCTGCCCTTTTTGGAACAGCTTGCTAACACTGTTTTCGTGGATCCTGCAGATTGATATTTGGGAGCTCATTGAGGTATATGTTGCAAAAGGCAGTATCCTCATACAGAAACTGGAAAGAATCCTTCTGAGAATCTGCACTGTGATGTGTGAATGCAAATCACAGAGGTACACGTTTCTTTTCAGTGGTCAGTTTGCTAACACAGTTTTCTTGAAATCTGGTGAGAACCCTCATGAGAAACTGCATTGTGACACGTGAATGCAACTCACAGAGTTACCGTATCCTTCTCATGGATCCGTTGGCTAACCCTGTTTTCTTGACATCTGCATTGGGATATTTCGTAGGGCAATGAAGCTTACGGTGACCAAGGAGGTATCCTCAGAGAAAAACTAGAAAGTAGCTTTCTGAGAACCTTCTGTGTGAAATGTGAATTCATCTCCCACAGTTACAACTTAATCTTCATGCAGCAGTTTGCTGACAGTGTTTTCGTGAAATCTGAAAAGTTATATTTGGGAGCTCATTGAGGCCTATGGTGAAAAAGGATATATCCTCAGATAATAGCTAGAAAGAAGCTTTCTGAGAGATTTCTTTCTGATATATGAATTCATCATACAGACTTTCACCTTTCCCTCCTGGTAGCAGTTTGCTAACACTCTTTTCATGGATTCTGCAGAGTGAGGTTTGGGAGCTCATTGTGGCCTATGGTGGAAAGGGAGATATCCTCACACAAAAATAGGAAGGAAGCCTTCTGAGAAACTGCATTGCCATGAGTGAATGCAACTCACAGAGTTACACTTTTCTCTTCAGTCAACAGTTTGGCAACACAGTTTTCTTGTAATCTGAAACGGGGTACATCTTAGCGCAATGAAGCTTTTGGTGTCAAAAGAAATATCCTCAAATAAAATCCAGAAAGAAGCTTTTGTAGAAACTTCTCTGTGAGATGTGAATTCATCTCACAGAGTTACAGTTACGTTTCAAGGAGCAGTCCATTAACACTGTCTTTGAGGAAACTGAGAAGGGCTAGTTTGGGTCGCATTGAGGCCTACGCTGATAAAGGAGATATCCTCCATTAGAAACGTGAAAGAAGCTTTGTGAGAATCTTCTTCATGATATGTGAATTCATCTCACAGAGTTACAACTAAGTCTTCATGCAGCAGTTTGCTGACAGTGTTTTCGTGGAATCTGTAAAGTGATATTTGGGAGCGCATTGAGGCCTATGGTGAAAAAGGATATGGCCTCAGATAATAGCTAGAAAGAAGCTTTCTGAGAGGTTGCTTTCTGATCTGTAACTTCACCTCACAGAGTTACACTACTATTTCCTGCAACCGTTTGCTAGCACTCTCTTTGTGGATTCTGAACACTGATAGTTCCGACAGGTCTGAAGAGTCTAAGGACACAGGAAATATCTTCCGAGAAAAACTGGAATGAAGCTTTCTGAGAAACTACTTTGTGATGCGTGAATTCATTTCACAGTGTTACACCACTCATTCATGGAGGAGTTTGCTAGCACTGATTTTCTGGAATCTCAAAGGTGACATCCTGGATATCGTGGAATCCCATGCTGAATCATGAGATATCCTCAGACAAATCTGCAGAGAAGCTTTCTCAGAAACTTCTTGGTTGTGGCTGAATTCTGCTCACAGAGTTTCCTCATGATTTTCATTGAGAAGCTTGCTAAGAGCGTTTTCACGGAATCTGCAAAAGGACACACAGTGGCGATCCGAGACCACAAATAAACTCAGCTCCCAAAGAAAGACGCTTTCTGAGAGACGGCTTTGTGCTGTGTGAATTCAACTCACTGAGTTCCAGTTGTATTTCCTGGAGCCGTTGGCTAGCCCCGTTTTGGTGGAATCTGAGAACTGATATTTCGGATCCCTTTGGAGACTACAGGGCCAAAGGAAATCTCCGCCGAGACAAATGAGAAAGAAGCTTTCTGAGAAAGTACTTTGTGACCTGTGAATTCATCTCACAGAGTGATACCTTTCTCCTCATGAAGCCGTTCGCTAAGATGGTTCTCGTGGAGTCTGCAAGGTGATATTTGGGAGCCCAGTGAGGGCTATGGTGAAAAAGGAAATATCCTCAGAGAAACACTGGAAAGAAGCGTTCTGAGAAACTGCATTGTGACACGTGAATGCAACTCACAGAGTTACCCTATCCTTTTCATGGATCCGTTGGCTAACCCTGCTTTCCTGAAATCTGCATTGGGATATTTCGTAGGGCAATGAAGCTTACGGTGACAAGGGCGGTATCCTCAGAGAAAAACTAGAAAGTAGCTTTCTGAGAACCTTCTCTGTGAAAAGTGAATTCATCTCTCAGAGTTACAAGTTAGTCTTCATGCAGCAGTTTGCTGACAGTGTTTTCGTGGAATCTGGAAAGTGATATTTGAGAGCGCATTTGGGCCTATGGTGAAAAAGGATATATCCTCAGATAATAGCTAGAAAGAAGCTTTCTGAGAGATTGCTTTCTAATGTGTGAATTCATCATACAGACTTTCACCTTTCCCTCCTGGTGGCAGTTTGCTAACACTCTTTTCGTGGATTCTGGAACGTGAGATTTGGGAGCTCATTGTGGCCTACAGTGAAAAGGGAGATATCCTCACACAAAAACAGGAAGGAAGCCTTCTGAGAAACTGCATTGCCATGTGTGATTGCAACTCACAGAGTTACACTTTTCTCTTCAGTCATCAGTTTGCCAACACAGTTTTCTTGTAATCTGAAACGGCATACATCTTAGTGCAATGAAGCTTGCAGTGTCAGAAGAAGTATTCTCATATAAAATCCAGAAAGAAGCTTTCTTAGAGACATCTCTGTGATGTGTGAATTCATCACACAGAGTTACATTTACATTTCAATTGGCAGTCGGTTAACACTGTCTTTGAGGAAACTGAGAAGGGCTAGTTAGGGTCACTTTGGGGCCTACGCTGATGAAGGAAACATCCTCCATTAGAAACGTGAAAGAAGCTTTGTGAGAAACTTCTTTGTGATATGTGAATTCATCTCACAGAGTTACACTTCTGTTTCCTGGAGCAGACGATTATCAGTGTCTTTGAGGAACCAGACAAGGGCTACATTGTGTCACATTGAGGCCTACACTGAGGAAAGAAATATCCCCCATTAAAAACCTGACCGAAGCTTTGGGAGAAACTTCTTTCTGAGATGTGAATTCATCACTCAGTGTTACAACTTAGTCTTCACGAAGCAGTTTGCTGACAGTGTTTTCATGGAATCTGCCAATGATATTTCGGAGGGCATTGAGATAATAGTTCCTTATTATCTGAGGATATTTCCTTTTTCACCGTAGGTCTCAATGTGCTCCCAAATATCACTTTACAGATTACTTGGAAACACTGTCAGCAAACTGCTTCATGAAGACTAAGTTGTAATTCTGAGAGATGAATTCAGGTATCACAAAGAAGTTTCTCTGAAAGCTTCTTTCACGTTCTTAATGGAGGATATTTCTTTTATCAGCGTAGGCCTCAAAGCGACCCTAACAAGCCCTTTTCAGTTTCCTCAAATATAGTGTTAACCGACTGCTCCTTGAAATGTAACCGTAACTCTGTGTGATGAATTCACACATCACAGAGAAGTCTCTAAGAAAGCTTCTTTCTAGATTTTATATGAGAATATTTCTTTTGACACCGCAAGCTTCATTGCACTAAGATGAAGTGCACTTCATTGCACTAAGATGATACTATCCCGTTTCAGATTACAAGAAAACTGTGTTGCCAAACTGTTGACTGAAGAGAAAAGTGTAACTCTGTGAGTTGCATTCACACATGGCAATGCAGTTTCTCAGAAGGCTTCCTTCCAGTTTTTGTGTGAGGATATTTCCCTTTTCACCATAGGCCATAATGAGCTCCCAAATCTCACTTTCCAGAATCCACCAAAAGAGTGTTAGCAAACTGCCACCAGGAGGGAAAGATGAAACTCTGTATGATGAAGTCACAGATCAAAAAGCAATTTCTCAGAAAGCTTCTTTCTAGCTATTATCTGAGGATATATCCTTTTTCACCATAGGCCTCAATGAGCTCCCAAATATAACTTTCCAGATTCCACGAAAACACTCTCAGCAAACTGCTTCATGAGGACTAAGTAGTAACTCTGTGAGATGATTTCCCTTTTCAAAAAGAAGTTTCTCAGAAAGATACTTGCTAGTTTTTCTCTGAGGATACCTCCTTTGTCACCGTAAGCTTCATTGCACAACGTATATCTCAATGCAGATTTCAAGAAAAGAGGGTTAGCCAACGGATCCATGAAAAGGATAGGGTAACTCTGTGAGTTGCATTCACGTGTCACAATGCAGTTTCTCAGAACGCTTCTTTCCAGTGTTTCTCTGAGGATATTTCCTTTTTCACCATAGCCCTCACTGGGCTCCCAAATATCACTTTGCAATCTCCACGAGAACTGTCTTAGTGAAAGTGTTCATGAGGAGAAAGGTGTAACTCTGTGAGGTGAGTTCACAGGTCACAAAGAACTTTCTCAGAAAGCTTCTTTCTCATTTGTCTCGGCGGAGATTTCCTTTGGCTCTATACTCTCCAAAGGGATCCGAAATATCAGTTCTCAGATTCCACCAAAACGGGGCTAGCCAACGGCTCCAGGAAATACAACTGGAACTCAGTGAGTTGAATTCACACAGCACAAAGCCGTTTCTCAGAAAGTGACTTTCTTTGGGAGCTGAGTTTATTTGTGGTCTCGGAGCGCCACCATGTGTCCTTTTGCCGATTCCGTGAAAACGCTCTTAGCAAGCTTCTCAATGAAAACCATGAGGAAACTCTGTGAGCAGAATTCAGCCACAACCAAGAAGTTTCTGAGAAAGCTTCTCTGCAGATTTGTCTGAGGATATCTCATTATACAGCATGGGATTCCACGATATCCAGGATGTCACCGCTGAGATTCCAGAAAATCAGTGCTAGCAAACTCCTCCATGAAAAAGTGGTATAACACTGTGAAATGAATTCACGCATCACAAAGCAGTTTCTCAGAAAGCTTCATTCCAGTTTTTCTCGGAAGATATTTCCTGTGTCCTTAGACTCTTCAAACCTATCGGAAATATCAGTGCTCAGAATCCACAAAGACAGTGCTAGCAAACGATTGCAGGAAATAGGAGTGTAACTCTGTGAGATGAAGTTACAGATCAGAAAGCAATCTCCCAGAAAGCACTTTCTAGCTATTATCTGAGGCTATGTCCTTTTTCATCATAGGCCTCAATGCGCTCCCAAATGTCACTTTCCAGATTCCACGAAAACACTGTCAGCAAACTGGTGCATGAAGACTAAGTTGTAACTCTGTGAGAT
>NW_012119199.1:426190-426486 GCF_000951035.1 Colobus angolensis palliatus | reverse complement strand
CTGTGAGGTGTGGGGTGTCAGACTGCCCCTAGTGGGGGATGTCTCCCAGTTAGGCTACTCAGGGGTCAGGGACCCACTTGAGCAGCCATTCTGCCCCTTCTCAGATCTCAACCTCCGTGTTGGGAGATCCACTGCTCTCTTCAAAGCTGTCAGACCGAGTCGTTTGCGTCTGCTCAGGCCTCTGCTGCTTTAGCTGTGCCCTGTCCCCAGAGGCGGAGTCTACAGAGACAGGCAGGTTTCCTGGAGCTGCTGTGAGCTCCACCCTGTTCGAGCTTCCCAGCGGCTTTGTTTACCTA
>NW_012119199.1:414859-425889 GCF_000951035.1 Colobus angolensis palliatus | reverse complement strand
TGCTTCAGCTCTCGCTGGTCAGGCTGCAGCAGCTGACCAGCACCAATTGTCCAGCACTCCCGAGTGAGATGACCCCAGTACCTCAGTTGAAAATGCAGAAATCACTGGTCTTCTGTGTCGGTCGTGCTGGGAGTTGGAGACTGGAGCTGTTCCTACTCGGCCATCTTGCTCCCTTCTTTCACGTTTTTAATGGAGGATATTTCCTTTATCAACGTAGGCCTCATTGTGACCCAAACTAGCCCTTCTCAGTTTCCTCAAAGACAGTGTTAACGGACTGCTCCTTGAAATGTCACTGTAACTCTGTGAGATGAATTCACACATGACAGAGAAGTCTCTAAGAAAGCTTCTTTCTAGATTTTACATGAGGATATTTCTTTTGACACCACAAGCTTCATTGCACTAAGATGTATCCCGTTTCGGATTACAAGAAAACTGTGTTGCCAAACTGTTGACTGAAGAGAAAAGTGTAACTCTGTGAGTTGTATTCACAGATGGCAATGCAGTTTCTCAGGAGACTTCCTTCCAGTTTTTGTGTGAGGATATTTCCCTTTTCACCATAGGCCATAATGAGCTCCCAAATCTCATTTTCCAGAATCCACGAAAAGAGTGTTAGAAAACTGCCACCAGTAGGGAAAGGTGAAACTCTGTATGATGAATTCACACTTCGGAAAGCAATCTCTGAGAAACCTTCTTTCTAGCTATTATCTGAGGATATTTCTTTTTTCACCATGGGCCTCAATATGCTCCCAAATATCACTTGGCAGATTCCATGAAAACACTGTCAGCAAACTGCTTCGTGAAGACTATGTTGTAACTCTGTGAGATGAAATCACATCTCACAAAGAAGTTTCTCCCAAAGCTTCTTTCAGGTTTTTAATTGAGGATATTTCCTTTATCAGGGTAGGCCTCAATGCAACACTATTTAGCCCTTGTCTGGTTCCTCAAAGACAGTGTTAATCGTCTGCTCCAGGAAACATAAGTGTAACTCTGTGAGATGAATTCACACATCAGAAAGAAGTTTCTGAGAAAGCTTCTTTCTACTATTGATGTGAGGATATTTCCTTTGACACGGTAATCTTCATGGTGCTAAGAAGTATCCCTATGCAGATTTCAAGAAAACTGTGTTAGCAAATTGCTGACTGAAGAGAAAATTGTAACTCTGTGAGTTGCATTCACAGATCACAGTGCAGTTTCTCAGAACGTTTCTTTTCAGTTTTTATTTGAGGAGATTTCCTTTTTCACCATATCCCACAATGATCTCATAAATAGCACTTTCCAGAATGCAAGAAAGGGTATTAGCAAAGTGCTACCAGAAGGGAAAGGTGAAACTCTGTATGATGACTTCACACATCAGAAGGCAGTTTCTGAGAAACTTCTTTCTA
Source organism: Colobus angolensis palliatus (assembly GCF_000951035.1). Lineage (NCBI taxonomy): Eukaryota > Metazoa > Chordata > Mammalia > Primates > Cercopithecidae > Colobus > Colobus angolensis. The sequence goes on along the minus strand of NW_012119199.1, from coordinate 424,507 downwards.
GCTATTATCTGAAGATATTTCCTTTTTCACGATGGGCCTCAAAGCACTCCTAAATACCACTTGGCAGATTCCATGGAAACACTGTCAGCACAGTGCTTCGTGAAGACTAAGTTGTAACTCTGGGAGATGAATTCACATCTCACAAACAAGTTCCTCCCAAAGGTTCTTTCAAGTTTTTAATTGAGGATATTTCTTTATCAGCGTAGGCCTCAATGCGACCCAAAGTAGCCCTTGTGAAGTTCCTCAAAGACAGTGTTAATCGACTGCTCCAGGAAACATGAGTGTAACTCTGTGAGAAAAACTCACACATCACAAAAAAGTTTCTAAAAATCTCCTTAGCATTTTGCTAACACTGTTTTCTTGGATTCTGGAAAGTGATATTTAGTAGCTCATTGTGGGCTATGGTGAAAAAGGATATCTCCTCAGATAATAACTGGAAGGAAGTGTTCTGAGAAACTGCATTGTGATGAGCGAATGCAACTCACAGAGTTACACTTTTCTCTTCAGTCAGCAGTTTGCTAACACAGTTTTCTTGAAATCTGCAAAGGGATACTTTTTAGTGCCATGAAGATTATCGTGTCAAAGGAATTATCCTTACATAAAAAGAAGAAAGAAGTTTTCTGAGAAACTTCTTCATGATGCGTGAATTCATCCCACAGAGTTACACTTATGTTTCCTGGAGCAGTCGATTAACACTGTCTTTGAGTAACCTGACAAGGGCTACTTTGTGTCACATTGAGGCCTACGCTGATAAAGGAAATATCCTCAATTAAAACCTGAAAGAAACTTTGGGAGAAACTTAGTTGTGTGATGTGAATTCATCTCTTAGAGATACAAGTTAATTTTCACGAAGCAGTTTTCTGACGGTGTTTTCATGGAATCTGCCAAGTGATATTTGGGAGCGCATTGAGGCCCATGGTGAAAAAGGAAATATCCTCAGATAATAGCTAGAAAGGAGCTTTCTCAGAAACTGCTTTCTGATGTGTGAATTCATCATACAGAGTTTCACCTTTCCCTTTTTGCAGCAGTTTGCTAACAGTCTTTTCTTGGATTCTGGGAAGAGATATTTAGGAGCTCATTGTGGGCTATGGTGAAAAAGGAATTCTCCTGTGATAATAACTGGAAAGAAGCGTTCTTAGAAACTCCACTGCAATGTGTGAATGCAACTCACAGAGTTATACTTTTCTCTTCAGTCAGCAGTTTGCTAACAGAGTTTTCTTGCAATCTGACATGGGATACTTCTTAGCTCCGTGCAGCTTGTGGTGAGAAAGGAAATATCCTCAGATCAGCACTTGACAGAAGCTTTCTGAGAGATTGTTTTCTGTTATGTGACTTCATCTCACAGAGTTACACTACTCTATCTTGCAGCCCTTTGCTAGCACTGTCTTTGTGAATTCTGAGAACTGATATTTCGGATGCGTTTGAAGAGTGTAAGGACAAAGGAAATATCCTCCGAGAAAAACTGGACTGAAGCTTTCTGAGAAACTGCTTTGTGATGTGTGAATTTGTCTCACGGTGTTACACCACTCTTTCATGGAAGAGTTTGCTAGCACTGATTTTGTGGAATCTCAGAAGTGTCATCTTGGATATCATTGAATCCCATGCTGAAGAATGAAATATCCTCAGACAAATCTGCAGAGAAGCCTTCTCAGCAACTTCTTGGTTGTGGGTGAATTCAGCTCACAGAGTTTCCTCATTGTTTTCAGTGAGAAGCTTGCTAAGAGTGTTTTCGCAGAACCTGCAGGAAGACACACGGTGGCACATCGAGACCACAAATAACCTCTGCTCCAATAGAAAGCAGCTTTCTGAGAAACTGCTTGGTGATGTGTGAATTCAACTCACTGAGTTACAGCTGTATTTTGTGGAGCCATTGGCTAGCCCCGTTTTTGTGGAATCTGAGAAGTGATATTTCGGATCCCTTTGAAGACTATAGGGCCAAAGGAAATATCCACTGAGAAAAATGTGAAGGAAGCTTTCTGAGAAACTTCTTTGTGATCTGTGAATTCGTCTCACAGAGTTACACCTTTCTCCTCATGAAGCTGTTCACTAAGACTGTTCTCATGGAATTGGCAGAGTGATATTTGGGAGCCCAGTGAGGGCTATGGTGAAAAAGGAAATATCCTCAGATAAACACTGGAAAGAAGGGTTCTGAGAAACTGCATTTTGACACGTGAATGCAACTCACAGAGTTATCCTTTCCTTTTCATGGATCCGTTTGCTAACCCTGTTTTCTTGAAACTGCATTGAAATATTTCTTAGCGCAATGAAGCTTACGGTGACAAAGAAATATCTTCAGAGAAAAACTAGAAAGCAGTTTTCTTAGAAACTTCCTTGTGATGTGCGAATTCTCCTCACAGAGTTACACTTCTGTTTCCTGGAGCAGTTGATTAACACTGTCTTTGAGGAACCTGACAAGGGCTACTTTAGGTCGCATTGAGGCCTATGCTGATAAAGGAAATATCCTCAATTAAAAACCTGAAAGAAGCTTTGGGAGAAACTTCTTTGTGAGATGTGAATTCATCTCCCAGTGTTACAAATTTGTCTTCACAAAACAGTGTGCTGACAGTGTTTTCATGGAATCTGCCAAGTGATATTTGGGAGCGTATTGAGGCCCATGGTGAAAAAGGAAATATCTTCAGATAATAGCTAGAAGGAAGCTTTCTCAGAAACTGCTTTCCAATGTGTGAATTCATCATACAGAATTTCACCTTTCCCTTCTTGCAGCAGTTTGCTAACACTCTTTTCTTGGATTCTGGAAAATAATATTTAGGAGCTCATTGTGGACTATGGTGAAAAGGGAAATCTCCTCAGATAAACACTGGAAGGAAACGTTCTGAGACACTGCACTGCGATGTGTGAATTCGACTCATAGAGTAACACTTTTCTCTTCAGAGAGCAGTTTGCTAACTCAGTTTTGTTGAAAACTCCAAAGGGATACTTCTTAGTGCCATGAAGATTACCATGTCAAAGGAAATATCCTCACATAAATAGTATAAAGAAGCTTTCTGAGAAACTTCTTTGTGATCTTTGAATTCACCTCACAGAATTACACCTGTGTCCTGCAACAGTCGATTAACACTGTCTTTGAGGAATATGACAAGGGCTAATTTGGCTCGCATTGAGGCCTACACTGAAAAAGAAAATATCCTCTATTAAAAACCTGAAAGAAGGTTTGGGAGTACCTTCTTTGTGAGATATGAATTCATCTCATAGAGTTACAACTTAGTCTTCACGAAGCAGTTTGCTGACAGTGTTTTCATGAAATCTGCCAAGTGATATTTGGGAGTGCATTGAGGCCCTTTGTGAAAAAGGAAATATCCTCAATTAATTACTAGAAAGAAGTTTTCTCAGAAACTGCCTTCTGATGTGTAAATTCATCAAACAGAGTTTCCCTTTTTCCTTCTTGCAGCAGTTTTCTAACACTCTTTTCTTGGATTCTGGAAAGTGATATTTGGGAGCTCATTGTGGGCTATGATGACAAAGAAAATCTCCTCGGATGAAAACTGGAAAGAAGCCTTCGAGAAACTGCATTGCAATGCGTGAATGCAACTCACAGAGTTACACTTTTCTCTTCAGTCATCAGTTTGCTAACTCAGTTTTCTTGAAATCTGCAATGGATACTTCTTAGCGCCATGAAGATTACCGTGTCAGAGGAAGTATCCTCACATAAAAGTAGAAAGAAGCTTTCTGAGAAACTTCTTTTTGATGTGTGAATTCATCTCACAGAGTTACACTTATGTTTCCCAGAGCTGTCGATGAACACTGTCTTTGAGGAACCTGACAAGGGCTACTTTTGATCTCATTGAGGCCTACAATGATAAAGGAAATATCCTCAAATGAAAACGTGGAAGAAGCTTCGTGAGACACTTCTTTGTGATATTTGAATACATCTCACAATGTTCCAACTTGATCTTCATGAGGAAGTTTGCTGAAATATTTTTCCTGTGATCTGTGAAGTGTTATTTGGGAGCACATTGAGGCCCATGGTGAAAAAGGAAATATCCTCAGATAACAGCTAGAAAGAACCTTTCTCAGAAACTGCTTTCTGATGTGTGAATTCATCATATAGAGTTTCACCTTTCCCTTCTTGCAGCAGTTTGCTAACACTCTTTTCTTGGATTCTGGAAAGTGATATTTAGGAGCTCATTGTGGGCTATGGTGACAAAGGAATTCTCCTCAGAAAAACTGAAAATAAGAGTTCTGAAGAACTGCAATGTGATGTGTGAATGCAACTCACAGAGTTACACTTTTTTCCTCAGTCCTCAGTTTGCTAATATAGTTTTCTTGAAATCTGCAACGGGATACTTCTTAGCAAAATCAAGCTCACGGTGTCAAAGGAAATATCCTCAGATAAAACGTATAAAGATGCTTTCTTAGGAACTTCTTTGTGAAGTGTGACTTCATCTCACAGAGTTACACTTATGTTTCATGGAGCAGTTGATTAACACTGTCTGAGGAACCTGACAATTTCTACTTTGGGTTGCTTTGAATCCTATGCTGATAAAGGAAATATTCCCCTTTAAAAACGTGGAAAAGTTTTCTGAGAAATGGCTTCCTGATACGTGATTACTTCTCACGGAGTTATTCCACTATTTAGTGGAGCCGTTTGCTCGCACTCCTTTTGAGGATTCTGAGATCTGATATTTCAGATGGGTTTGAAGAGTAGAAGGACAAGGGAAATATCCTCATAGAAAAACCGGTAGGAAGCTTTCTAAGAGACTGCTTTGTGATGTGTGAATTTATCGCACACAGTTACGCTTTTGTTTCACACAGCAGTCTATTACTACTCTCTTCTGGGAATCAGAGAAGTTATATGGTAAGATGAATTCACACATCACAAAGAAGTTTCTTTGAAAGCTGCTTTCTAGTTTTTTTCTGAAGATATTTCCTTTGACACTGTAAGCTTCATTGTGTGAAGAAGTATTCCATTGCAGATTTCAGGAAAACTGTGTTAGCCAACTGATTACTGAAGAGAAAAGTGTAACTCTGTTAGTTGCATTCACACATCATAGTGCAATTTCTCAGAACGCTTCTTTCCAGTTTTTATCTGAGGATATTTCCGTTTTCACCATCGGCCTCAATGCACTCCCAAATATCACTTTGCAGAGTCCATGGGAACAGTGTTAGCAAACTGCTTCATGAAGACAAGGTTGTAACTCGGTGACATGGATTCACATATCACAAAGAAGTTTCTCACAAACCTTCTTTCATGATTGTAATTGAGGATATTTCCTTTATCAGTGTACACCTCAACGCGACTCGAAGTAGCCCTTGTTAGGTTCCTCAAAGACAGTGTTAATCGACTGCTCCATGAAACGTAAGTGGAACTCTGTGAGATGAATTCACACATCACAAAGAAGTTTCTACGAAAGCTTCTTTCTAGTTTTTATCTTAGTATATTTCCTTTTTCACCCTAGCCCTCAGTGAACTCCCAAATATCAGTTTGCAGAATCCGCGAAAAGAGTGTTAGTAAACTGCTACAAGAAGGGAAAGTTGAAACTCTGTGTGATGAATTCACTCATCAGAGAGAAATCTCTCAAAAACCTTCTTTCTAGTTATTATCTGAGGATATTTCCGTTTTCACATTGGCCTCTATTCGCTCCCAAATATCACTTTGCAGAGTCCACGAGAACAGTGTTAGCACACTGCTTCGTGAAGGCAAGTTTGTAAGTTTGCAAGGTTGTAACTCTGTGAGATGAATTCACGTGTCAGAAAGAAGTTTCTCAGAAAGCTACTTTCTAGTTTTTATCTGAGGATATTTCCTTTGTCACCATAAGCTTCATTACGCTAAGAAATATCCCAATGCAGATTTCAAGAAAACAGCGTTAGTGAACGGATCCATGAAGAGGAAAGAGTAACTCTGTGAGTTGCATTCACGTGTCAAAATGCAGTTTCTCAGAACCCTTTTTTCCAGGTGTTATCTGAGGATATTTCCTTTTTCACCATAGCCCTCACTGGGCTCCCAAATATCACTTTGCAAATTCCACGAGAACAGTCTTAGCAAATGGCTTCATGAGGAGAATGGTGTAACTCTGTGAGGTGAATTCACAGATCTCTAAGAAGTTCTCAGAAAGCTTCCTTCTCATTTTTCTTGGTGGATATTTCCTTTGGCCCTATAGTCTTCAAAGGGATCCAAAATATCAGTTCTCAGATTCCACAACAACAGGGATAGCCAATGGCTCCACGAAGTACAGCTGTAACTCAGTGGTTGCATTCACATATCAAAAAGCAATTTCTCAGGAAACGTCTTTCTCTTGGAGCTGAGGTTATTTGTGTAGTCGGAGCGCCACCCTGTTTCTTATTGCAGATTCTGCGAAAACACACTTAGCAAGCCTCTCAATGAAAACTATGAGGAAACTCTGTGAGCTGAATTCACCCACAACCAAGAAGTTTCTGAGAAGACCTCTCTGCAGATTTGTCTGAGGATATTTCATTCTTCAGCATGGGATTCAATGATATCCAAGATGTCACTTCTGAGATTCCACAAAATCAGTGCTAGCAAACTCCTCCAGGAAAGTGTGGTGTAACACTGTGAAATGAATTCATACATCACAAAGCAGTTTCTCAGAAAGCTTCATTCCGCTTTTTCTTGGAGGGTATTTCCTTTGTCCTTATACTCTTCAAACCCATCCGAAATATCAGTTCTTAGAATGCACAAAGACAGTGCCAGCAAACGGCTGCACGAAATAATAGTGTAACTCTGTGAGATGAAGTCACTTATCAGAAAACAATCTCTCAGACAGCTTGTTTCACGTGTTTATCTGAGGATATTTGCTTTCTCACTGCATGCTACATAGCGCTAAAAGTATCCCATCACAGATTTCCAGAAAACTGTGTTAACAAACTGATGATGAAGAAAAAAGTGTAACCCTGTGAGCTGCTTTCACACATCACAATGCAGTTTCTCAGAACGATTCTTTCCAGTTTTTAACTGAGGACATTTCCTTTTTCAGTATAGTCCACAATGAGCTCCAAAATATCAATTTTCAGAATCCACGAAAAGAGTCTTAGCAAACTGCTACAAGAAGGAAAAGGTGAAACTCTGTATGATGAATTCACACATCACAAAGCAATTTCTCAGAAAGCTTCTTTCCAGTTCTTATTTGAATATACATCCTTTTCCACCATAGGCCTCAGTGCACTCCCAAATATCACTTCACAGTTTCCACGAAAACCGTGTTATCAAACTGATTGTTGAGGACTAATTTGTAAATCAGCCTGATGAATTCACATATCACAAAGAAGTTTCACAGAAAGCTTCTGTCACGTTTTTAATTGAAGATATTTCCTTTATCAGTGTAGGCTTCAATGGGACCCAAAATAGCCATTCTCAGATTCCCCAACTCAGTGGTAATGGACTGTTCCATGAAACGAAAGTGTAACTCTGTGAGATGAATTCACACATCACAAAGCAGTGTCTCAGAAAGCTTCTTTGTAGTGTTTACCTGAGGATATTTCCTTTGCCACCATAAGCTTCATTGCGCTAAGAAGTATCCCATTGCAGATGTCGAGAATACAGTGTTGGAAACGGCTCAATGAAAACAAAGGTATAACTCTGTGAGTTGCATTCACCTGTCACAATGCAGTTTATCAAAACGCTTCTTTCCAGTTTTTATCTGAGGATATTTCCTTTTTCACCATAGCCCTTAGTACACTCCCAAATATTTCTTTGTGGATTCCTCAAGAACAGTGCCAGCAAACGGCTCCATGAAGAGAAATATGGAAATCTGTGTGATGAATTCACCCATTACAAAGAAGTTTCTCAAAAAGCTTCATTCCAGTTTTTCTCTGAGGATATTTCCTTTTTTCTTACACTCTTCCAACACTTCCGAAATATCATTTCTCAGAATCCACAAGAGCAGTGCTAGCAAACTGATACAAGAAATAGTTGTGTAACACTGTGATATGATGCCACATTTCAGAAAGCAATTTTTCAGAAAGATTCCTTCTATTTTTTACCTGAGGATATTTCCTTTGTCACCATAAGTTTCATTGTGCTGAGAAGCATCCCCTTGCAGGTTTCAAGAAAACTGTGTTAGCATTCTGATCAATGAAGAGAACAGTGTAATTCTGTGAGTTGCATTCATGCATCACAATGCAGTTTCTCAGAGCACTTCTTGCCAGTTTTTATCTGAGGATATTTCTTTTTTCACCATAGCCCTCTATGTGCTCCCAAGTGTCACTTTGCAGATTCCATGAAAACAGTGTTACCAAAGGCTTCTTGAAGACGAAGGTGTAACTCTGTGAGATGAATTGACACAACACAAAAAAGTTTCTCAGAAAACTTCTTTCTCGTTTTTATATGAGGATATCCGTGTAGTCTTCAAAGGGATCCGAAATATCAGTTCTCAGATTCCACATAAACAATGCTAGCAAGCCGGGTGCGGTGGCTCAAGCCTGTAATCCCAGCACTTTGGGAGGCCGAGACGGGTGGATATCAAGACCATACTGGCTAACATGGTGAAACCCCGTCTCTACTAAAAATACAAAAAAAATTAGCCGGGCGAGGTGGCGGGCACCTGTAGTCCCAGCTACTGGGGAGGCTGAGGCAGGAGAATGGCGTAAACCCAGGAGGCGGAGCTTGCAGTGAGCTGAGATCCGGCCACTGCACTCCAGCCTGGTCGACAGAGCGAGACTCTGTCTCAAAAAAAAAAAAATGCTAGCAAACGGCTGCATGACATACAGGTGTAACTCAGTGAGTTCAATTCACACATCAGATAGCAGTTTCTCTAGTAGGTTTTTTTTTATTTTGCTGAGGATATTTGTGGTTTCAAAGAGCTCCTGTGTGTCTCATTGCAGGTTCTGCGTAAATCCTGTTAACAAACTTGTCAATGAAACAATGATGCAAAACTGTGAGCTGAATTCACCAACAAGGAAGCAGTTTCTGAGAAGACTACTCTGCAGTTTTTGTCTGAAGATATTTATTATTCACCATGGGATTCAACGGTCTCCAAGTTATCAGTTCTGAGGTTCCACAAAATCAGTGCTAGCAAAGTCCTCAACAAAAGAATGGTGTAACACTGTGAAATGAATTCACACATCACAAAGCAGTTTCTCAGAAAGATTCAATCCGGTTTTTCTCTGAAGATACTTCCTTTTTCACCATATCCCTCAATACGTTCCCAAATATCACTCTGCAGGTTCCATGAGAACCATCTTAGCAAACGGCTTCATGAAGAGAAACCTGTAATTCTGCGAGATGAATTAACACATCACAAAGAATTTTCTCAGAAAGCTTCCTTCTCGTTTTTATCTGAGAATATTTCCTTTGGCTGTATAGTCTGCAAAGCGATCCGAAATGTCAGTTCTGAGATTCCACAAAAACAGTGCTATCGAATGCCTCCAGGAAGTTCAGGTGTAACTCAGGGAGTTGAATTCACACATCACAAAGCAGTTTCTCAGAAAGCTTCTTTGTGGTTTTTCTCTGAGGATATTTCCTTTGTTCTTCTTCAAAGCATTCCGAAATATCAGTTCTCAGAATCCACAAAAACAGTGCTAGCAAAAGTCTCCACGAAATAGTGGTGTAACTCTGTGAGATGAAGTCACATATCAGAAAGCAACTTCTCAGAAACCTTCTTTTTTTTTTATTATACTTTAAGTTCTAGGGTACATGTGCATAACGTGCAGGTTTGTTACATATGTATACTT
>NW_012119199.1:409531-409999 GCF_000951035.1 Colobus angolensis palliatus | reverse complement strand
GGTATATTCTCCTGGTGTGCCCTTTATCCTATAGCGCAGTATTGGGGTGGGAGTTACCCGATTTTCCAGGTGTTGTGTGTCTCATTTCCCCTGGTTAAGAAAAGGGATTCCCTTCCCCCTTGCGCTTCCCAGGTGAGGCGATGCCTCGCCCTGGTTCAGCTCTCGCTGGTCGGGCCACAAGAGCTGACCAGCACCGATTGTCTGGCAGTCACTAGTGAGATGACCCCTGTACCTCAGTTCAAAATGCAGAAATCTCCGGTCTTCTGTGTCCTTCGCGCTGGGAGTTGGAGACTGCAGCTGTTCCTATTCCCTCAGGAACCTTCTTTAAGTTTTTGTCTGAGGATATTTCCTTTGTTACTGTAGGCTTCTTTGTGCTAAAAAGTATCCCATTGAAGATGTCAAGAAAACTGTGTTAGCAATCTGATCAGTAAACAGAAAAATTTAACTCTGTGAGTTGCATTCACACAT
>NW_012119199.1:409054-409481 GCF_000951035.1 Colobus angolensis palliatus | reverse complement strand
ATCCCATTGAAGATGTCAAGAAAACTGTGTTAGCAATCTGATCAGTAAACAGAAAAATTTAACTCTGTGAGTTGCATTCACACATCACAATGCAGTTTCTCAGAATGCTTCTTTCTAGTTTTTATCTGAGGACATTTCCTTTTTCATCAAAGGCCTGAAAATGCTCCCAAATATCTCTTTGCAGATACCGCAAAAACACTGTTAGCAAACGTCTCCACGAAATAGTGGTGTAACTCTGTGAGATGAAGTCACATATCAGCAAGCAATTTCTCAGAAACCTTCTTTAAGTTTTTGCCTGAGGATATTTCCTTTGTTACTGTAGGCTTCTTTGCGCTAAAAAGTATCCCATTGAAGATGTCAAGAAAACTGTGTTAGCAATCTGATCAGTAAACAGAAAAATTTAACTCTGTGAGTTGCATTCACACAT
>NW_012119199.1:378995-409004 GCF_000951035.1 Colobus angolensis palliatus | reverse complement strand
ATCCCATTGAAGATGTCAAGAAAACTGTGTTAGCAATCTGATCAGTAAACAGAAAAATTTAACTCTGTGAGTTGCATTCACACATCACAATGCAGCTTCTCAGAATGCTTCTTTCTAGTTTTTATCTGAGGACATTTCCTTTTTCATCAAAGGCCTGAAAATGCTCCCAAATATCTCTTTGCAGATACCACGAAAACACTGTTAGCAAACTGCTACAAGAAGGGAAAGGTGAATCTCTGTGTGATGAATTCACACACCACAAAGAAGTTTCTTGGAAAGCTTCTTTCTTGTTTTAGTTTGAGGCTATTTCCTTTTTCAGCAGAGGCTTCAATGCGATCCGAAGTATCCCTTCTCAGATTCCCCAAAAACTGTGGTAACAGACTGCTCCATGAAAAGAAAGTGTAACTCTGTGAGATGAATTCATACATGAGAAAGCAATTTCTCAGAAAAATTTCTTCCAGTTATTATCTGAGGCTACTTCTATTTTCACCATATGCCTAAATGCACTCCCAAATATCACTTTGCAGATTCCACGAAAACAGTGTTAGCAAGCTGCTTCACGAAGACTGAGGTGTAACTCTGTGAGATGAATTCACACATCACAAAGCAGTTTCTCAGAAAACTTCTTTCTAGTTTTTATCTGATTATATTCCCTTTGTCACCATAAACTTCATTGCATGAAGAAATATCCCATTACAGACTTCAAGAAAAGGGTGTTAGAAAACTGATCAGTGAAAAGAAAAGTGTATCTCTGTCAGTTGCATTCACACATCACAATGCCATTTCTCAGAATGCTTCTTTCTTGCTTTTATCTGAGGATATTTCAGTTCTCACTGCACTACAGTGTATCTCAATGCAGATTCTGTGAAAATAGTGTTATCAAACTTCTCAATGACAACAATAGTGTAACTCTGTGAGGTGAATTCACACACCACAAAGCGGTTTCTGTGAACGCTTCTCTCCATTTTTGTTTGAGGATGTTTTATTTTTCACTGTGGGATTCAAAGATATACAAAATATCACATACGAGATTCCTCAAAAATAGTGCTAGCAAACTCCTCCATGAAAGACTGATGTAACTTTGTGAGATGAATTCACGCATCATAAGCAGTTTCTCAGAAAGCTTCTTTCTGGTTTTTATCTGAGGATATTAACTTTGTCCGAGGATTCTTCATAGCGATCCAAAATATCACTTATCAGATTCCACAAAAATAGTGCTAGGAAACGACTGCACGAAATACATGTGTAACTCTGTGAGATGAATTCACACATCACAAAGCAGTTTCTCAGAAAGCTTCATTCTGGTTTTTATCAGAGGATATTTCCTTTGACCGTGTAGTCTTCAGAGTGATCCGAGTTATCAGTTCTCAGATTCCACAAAACAGGGTTTTCAAATGGCTCCATGAAATAGTGGTGTGACTCTGTGGGATGAATTCACATATCAGAAAGCAGTTTCTCAGAAAGCTTCTTTCTAGTTTTTATTTGAGATTACTTCCTTTGCCAGTGTAAGCTTCATTGGGGTAAGAAGACTCCCATTGCAGATTTTAAGAAAACTGTATTAGCAAACTGATCAATGAACAGAAAGGTGTAACTCTGTGAGTTGCATTCACACATCACGATGCAGTTTCTCAGAACGTTTCTTTCCAGTTTTTGCCTGTGGATATTTCCTTTTTCACCAAAACTAGAAAGAAAGCTTCTTTCTAGTTTTTATCTGATGATATTTCCTTTTACTCCATAAGCTTCATTGTACTAAGAATTATCCTAATACAGATTTCAAGACAACAGTGTTAGCAAACTGATTAATGCAAAGAAAAGTGTAACTCCGTGAACTGCATTAACATATCTCAATGCAGTTTCTCAGAATGCTTCTTTCCAGATTTTATCTGAGTCTGTTTCCTTTTTCACTATAGGCCTCAATAGGCCCCAAATAACACTTTACAGATTGCACAAAATCAGTGTTAGCAAACCGTTCATGAAGAGAAAGGTGTATCTTTGTGAGTTGATTTCACACATCACAAACAGGTTTCTCAGAAAGCTTTTTTCTCGTGATTATTTGAGGACATTTCCTTTGTCAGCGTAGTCTTCAAAGCAATCTAAAATATCCCTTCTAAGATTCCCCAAAAACCACGATAACAGACTGCTGCATGAAACGAATGTGTAAGTCTGTGAGCTGAATTGAAGTATTATAAAACAGTTTCTCAGAAAGCTTCTTTCTCCTTTTTATCTGTGGATATATCCTTTGCCACTGTAAGCTTCATTGTGCTAAGAAATATCCTATTGCATATTTCAAGACAACAGTGTAAGCAAACTGATCAATGAAAAGAAAAGTAAAACTGTGAGATGCATTCACACATCACAATGCAGTTTTGCAGAACGTTTCTTTGCAGTTTTTATTTGAAGATATTTTCTTTTTCATCATAGGCCTCAATGTGCTCCCAAATATCATTTTGCAGATTCCACGAAAACAGTGTAAACAAACTGTTTCATGAAGAGAAAGGTGAATCTCTGTGAGATGAATGCAGGCATAGGAAAGCACTTTCTCAGTAAACATTTTTCTAATTTTTAATCTGAGGATATTTCCTTTTTCAAAATAGGACTCAATGCGTTCCAAAAAATCACTTTGCAGATTCCACGAAAACACTGTTAGCAAACTGTTTCATGGAGAGAAATGTGAAGCTCTGTGAGATGAATTCACACATCACAAAGCGGTTTCTCAGAAAGCTTCATTCTCCATTTTATCTGAGGATATATCCGTTTTCACCATAAGCTTCATTGCGCTAAGAATTATCCTACTGCAGATTTCTGGACAACAGTATTAGCAAACTGATCAATGAAAAGAAAAGTGTACCTCTGTGAGTTGCATTCACACATCACAATGCAGTTCCTCAGAATGCTTCTTTCCAGTTTTTATCTGAGAATATTTCCTCTTCCACCATAGCCCTCCATGCACTCCCAAATATCACTATGCAGATTCCTCGAAAGCAGTGTTAGCAAACTGCTTCATGAAGAGAAAGATGTATCTCTGTGAGTTGATTTCACGCATCCCAAACAAGATTCTCTGAAAGCTTCTTTCTCATGTTTATTTGAGGACATTTCGTTTGTCACTGCAGGCTTCAATGAGATCCAAATTATCCCTTCTCTGATTCCCTAAAAACGTGGTTACAGACTGCTCCATGGATGACAGTGTAACTCTGTGAGAAAGTGTAACTTCTCCTTCATGAATAGAAAGGCGTAACTCTGTGAGATGAATTCACAGATCACAAAGAAGTTTCTCAGAAAGCTTCTTTCTCGATTTTTTCTGAAGGTATATCCGTTCTCAATGCACTCCCGTATATCTCATTGCAGATTCTGTGAAAACAGTGTTAGCAAACTTCTCAATGAAAGCAATAGTGTAACTGTGTGAGATGAATTCACACATCACAAAGCAGTTTCTGAGAAGGCTTCTCTCGAGGTTTTATCTGTGGATGTTTCATTTTTCACCGTGAGATTCAGTGATATCCAAATATCACTTCTGAGATTCCTCAAAAAATAGTGCTAGCCAACTCCTCCATGAAAGAGTGATGTAACACTGTGAAATGAATTCACACATCACAAAGCAGTTTCTGAGAAGGCTTCTCTCGAGGTTTTATCTGTGGATGTTTCATTTTTCACCGTGAGATTCAGTGATATCCAAATATCACTTCTGAGATTCCTCAAAAAATAGTGCTAGCCAACTCCTCCATGAAAGAGTGATGTAACACTGTGAAATGAATTCACACATCACAAAGCAGTTTCTCAGAAAGCTTCATTCCGGTTTTTCTCTGAGGATATTTCCATTGTCCTTATACTCTTTAAACCCATGCGAAATATGAGTTCTCAGAATCCACAAAACAGTGCTATTAAATGGCTCCATGACATAGTGGTGTAACTCTGTGAGATGAATTCACATATCAGAAAGCAATTTCTCGGAAAGCTTCTCTCTAGTTTTTATCTGAGGATATTTCCTTTGTCACCATAAGCTTCATTGCGCTAAGAAGTATGCCATTGTAGATTTCAAGAAAACTGAGTTAATGCTTTTCTATCAATGAAAAGTGTAACTCTGTGAGTTGCATTCACACATCACAAAGCAGTTTCTCAGAATCCTTGTTTCCAGTTTGTATATGTGGATATTTCCTTTTTCTCCATAGGCCTCAAAGCGCTGCCAAATATCATTTTGCAGACTCCACGAAAACAGTGCAAACAAACTGCTTCATGAGGAGAAAGGTGAATCTCTGTGAGATGAATGCTGACATCAGAAAGCAATTTCTCAGAAAGCTTCTTTCTAGTTTTTATCTGAGGATATTTCCTTTTCCAAATAGGCCTCAATGCATTCTCAAACATCACTTTGCAGATTCCATGAAAGCACTGTTTGCAAACTGTTTCATGGAGAGAAAGGTATAACTCTGTGAGATGAATTCACACACCACAAAGCAGTTTCTCAGAAACCTTTGTTCTCCATTTTATCTGAGGATATATGGTTTCTTAGTGGTAGCACTGCTTTTGAGGAATCTGAGAAGGGATATTTGGGATCGCATTGAAGCCTATGGTGACATAGGAAACATCCTCAGATAAAAACAAGAAATAAACTTTCTGAGAAAGTGCTTTGTGATGTGAGAATTTGTCTCAGAGTTACACCATTCTTTTCATTGAGCTGTTTGATAACACTGTTTTTCATGGAATCTGCATTAGGATATTATGGAGCGCATTGAAGCCTATGGTCACAAAGGACATATCCACAAAGAAAACTGAAAAACAAGCATTCTGAGAAACTGCTTTTTTATTTTTGAATTCATCTCAAAGAGTTACATGACTCTTTTCATGGAGCAGTTTGGTAGCACTGTTTTGGGGCATCTGAGAAGGTATAATTGGATGGCATTGAAGCCTATGTTGAAAATGGAAATATCCTCAGATAAAAACTAGAAGGAAGCTTTCTGAGAAAGTTGCTTGTGATATGTGAATTCACCTGGCAGAGTTACAAATTTTTTTTCATGGAGCAGATTACTAATACTGCTTTCTTTAAATCTGCAATGGGATATTTGGGAGCGCATTGATGGCTATGGTGAAAAAGGATATATCCTCAGATAAAAACTAGAAGGAAGCTTTCTGAGAAAGTTGCTTGTGATATGTGAATTCACCTGGCAGAGTTACAAATTTTTTTTCATGGAGCAGATTACTAATACTGCTTTCTTTAAATCTGCAATGGGATATTTGGGAGCGCATTGATGGCTATGGTGAAAAAGGATATATCCTCAGATAAAAACTAGTAAGAAGCTTTCTGAGAAACTGCTTTTTGATGTGTGAATTCATCTCACAGAGTTACTGTGTTATTTTCAGTGAGCAATTTGCTAACATTGTTTTCTTGGAATCTGCAACAGGATATTTCAGAGTGCATTGTAGCTTACAGTGACAACAGAAATATCCTCATATAAATAATAAAAGAAAGCTTTCTGAGTAACCATTTTGTGATGTTTCAATTCAACTCACAGAGTTACACAATTCAGTTTGGTAGCAATGTTTTGGGGAATCTGAGAAGGGATATTTGGGATCACATTCGAGCCTACTGTGTTGAAAGAAATGTCCTCAGATTAATGTGTGAATTCATCTCACAGAGTTACACCGTTCTATTCACTGAGCTCTTTCCTAATACTGTTTTTTTAACTCTGCAATGGGATATTTTTGAGTGCATTGATGCTTATGGTAACAAAGGAAATATCTTCACACAAAAACTAGATCGAATCTTTTTTAGAAACTGCTTTGTGATTTTTGAATTCATCTCAAAAAGATACACCTCATTTTTCATGACACACTTAGGTAGCACTGTTTTGGGGGGCTTCTGAGATTCTGAGAAGGAATTTCTTAGATTACATTGAAACATATGGAGACCAAAGAAGTATCCTCAGTAAAATTGAAACAGAAAATTTTTGAGAAACTTCTTTGGGATATGTGAATTCATCTCAGACAATTTTGTCATTCTGTTCATTGTGTGTTTTGCTAACACCCTTTTTGTGGAATCTGCAATGGGATATTCCAGAACACATGGAGGAATATGATGAAAAAGGAAATATCCTCAGGTAATAACCTGAAAGAAGCTTTCTGAGAAACATCTTTTGGATATTTAAATTCATCTTACAGAGCTACACTGTTCTTGTCATGCAGCATTTTGGTTGCACTGTTTTTGGGGAATCTAAGAAGGGATATTTTGGATTCCATTGAAGCCTATTTTGACAAAGGAAATATCCTCAGATAAAAACTAGAAAGAAACCTTCTGAAAAACTTCTTTGTGATGAGTGAAATCATTGCACAGAGATACACGATTTATTTCTTGGAGCAGTCTGCTAACACTGTTTTCGTGGAAACTGCAATAGGATATTTGGAAGTGCATTGAAGCCTTTGGTGACAAAGGAAATATCCTCAGACAGAAACCAAAAAGAAGGCTTCTGAGAAGCTGATTTCTGATGTGTCAATTCACCTCACATATTTACACCATTGTTTTCATCTAGCAGTTTGCTAACACTGTTTTCATGGAAACTGCAAAGTAAGATTCATGAGCGCATTGAGGTCTATGGTGAAAAAGAACATTTTCTCAGACAAAAACTAGAAAGAAGATTTCTGAGAAACTGCTTTGTGATTTATGAATTCATTTCACAGAGATATACGATTCTATTCATGGAGCAGCTTGCTAACACTGTTTTCCTGGAATGTGCAAAGGGATATTTGCGAGCACATTGAGGTCTAGGGTGAAAAAGGAAATATCCTCACATAAAAACTATAAAGATGCTTTCTGAGAAACTATATGTGTTGTGTGAATTCATCTCACAGAGTTACACTGTTCTTTGCATTGAGCAGTTTTCTCACTCTGTTTTCTTGGAATCTGTAATTTGATATTTCAGAGCGCATTGAAGCTTATGGTGACAAAGGAAATATTCTCAGATAAAAACTACAAAGAAGCTTACTGAGAAACGACTTTGTGAAGTATTAATTCATCTAATTCAGTTACACGATTATTTACATGGAGTAGTTTGGTGTCACTGTTTTTGATGAATCTGAGAAGGGATATTTTGAATGGCTTTTGAACCTATGGTGACAAAGTAAATTCAATCAGATATAAACAAGAGAGAAACTTCCTGAGAAACTGCTTTGTTATGTGTGAATTCAACTTACACAGTTACACTGCTCTTTTCATTCAGCAGTTTGCCAGAACTGTTTTCTTGGAATCTACAGTGGGATATTTCAGAGGACTTTGAAGTTTATTGTAACAAAAGAAATATCCTCAGAAATAACTAGAAGAAAGATTTCTGAGAATCCACTTTATAATTGTTGAATTCATCTCTCAGGGTTACATGATACTTTTCATGGAGCAGTTTGATACACTGCTTTTGGGGAATCTGAGAAGGGATATTCTGGATCACATTGAAGTCTATGGTGACAAAGGAAATATCCTCCAAAAAAAAGTAGAAGGAACCTTTCTGAGGAAGTTTTTCGTGATGTAAGCATTCATCACACAGAATTACAACTGTCTTTCCATGAAGCAGTTTGCTAATACTCTTTTTATAGAATCTGCAAAGGGATATTTGGGTGTGCATTGAGGCCTATAGTAAAAAGGGAAATATCCTCAGATAAAAACTAGAAAGAAGCTTTCTGAGAAACTGCTTTGTGATGCGTGAATTCATCTCACATAGTTACACTGTTCTTTTCATTCAGCAGTTTGCCTACACTGTTTTCTTGGAATATGCAAAGGGATATTTAGGAGCACCTTGAGGCCTATGCTGAAAAATGAAATATCTTCAGACAAAAAGTAGAAAGAAACTTTCTGAGAAACTGCTTTGCAATTTTGAATTCATCTCATGGAGTTACACCATTCTTTTTATTGTGCAGATTGCTAACACTCTTTTCTTGGAATCAACAAAGGAATATTTTGGAGCACATAGAAGTTTACGGTGACAAAGGAAATATCCTCAGACAAAAACTAGAAGGAAGCTTTCTGAGAAAGAGATTTGTGATTTGGGAATTAAACTCACAGAGTTACATGATCCTTGTCATGGAGCAGTTTCGCAGCACTGTTTGTTGGGATTCTGAGAAGGGATATTTTGGATCACATTGAATCCCAAAGTGACAAAGGAAATATCCACATTTAAAAACTAAAAAGAAGCTTTCTGAGAAACCCCTTTGAGGTGTGTTAGTTCATCTCACACCATTACATGATTCTTTTCATAGAGCAGTTTGGTAGCAGTGTGTTTGGGGAATCTGAAAAGGGATAATTTGGATCGCATTGAAGCCTATGGTGACAAAGGAAATATCCTCAGATAAAAACTATAAAGAGGCTTTCTGAGTAACTTCTTCATGATGTGTGAATTCACCTCACAGTGTTATACCTATCTTTTAATGGAGAAGTTTGCTACTACTGTTTTGATGGAATCTGCAAAGGGATATTTAGGAGCACATTGTGGCCTATAGTGAAAAAGGTAATATCCTCAGATAAAAACTAGAAAGAAGTTTTCTGAGAAACTGCTTTGGGTGGTGTTAGCTTATCTCTCAGAGCTGCAACATTTGTTTCATTGAGCAGTTTGATTACACTTTTGATGTGAATCTGTAATAGGATATTTCAGAGTGCATTGAAGCCTATGGTGGAAACGGAAATATCCTCAGCCAAAAACTAGAAAGAAGCTTTCTGAGAAACTGTTTTATGATGTGTTAGTTCATCTCACAGAGTTAAATGATTCTTTTCATGTATCAATTTGGTAGCACTGTTTTTGGGGATCTGAGAAGGGATATTTTGAATCACTTTGAAGCCTATGGTGACAAAGGAAATATCCTGAGATAAAAACTGTAAAGAAGCTTTCTGAGAAACTTCCTTGTGATGTGGGAATTCATCTCGCAGAGTTACACCTTTGTTTTCATGGAGCAGTTTGCTAACATAGTTTTCATGGAATCTGCAAAGGGATATTTTGAAGTGCATTGAGGACTACAGTGTAAAAGGAAATTTCCTCAGATGAAAATTAGAAGGAAGCTTTCTGAGAAACTGCTTTGTAATGTGTGAATTCAACTCACAAATTTACACTGTTCTTTTCATTGAGCAGTTTGCGAAAACTGTTTTCTTGGAATCTGCAATGGCATATTTCAGAGTGCAGTGAAGTGTATTTTGAAAAGGGAAATATCCTCAAAGAAAAACTAGAAAGCAGATTTCTGTGAAACTGCTTTATGATGTGAGAATTCTTGTAGGAGAGTTACACTGTTCTTTTCATTGAGCAATTTGCTAACACTGTTTTTTTGGTATCTGCAATGGGATATTTCAGAGTGCATTGAAGCTTATTGTGAAAATGGACATATCCTCAGACAGAAACTAGAAAGAAACTTTCTGAGAAATTGCTTTGTGATTTGAGAATTCATCTCTCAGAGTTCCAAAATTGAGACATAAGTTGGAAAAGTAAACACCCTCAGATAATAACTAGAAAGAAGCTTTCTGAGAAACTGCTTTGTGATTTGTTAATTCATCTCACAGAGTTACATGATTCTTTTCATGGATCAGTTTGGTAGCACTGTTTTTGGGGAATATAAGAAGGAATGTTTTGGATGGCATTGAAGCCTACGGTGACTAAGGATAGATCTCCAGATAAAAACTGATAGAAGCTTTCTGGGAAAGTTCTTTGTGATGTGTGAATTCATCTTACAGAGTTACAGCATTGTTTTCATGGAGCAGTTTGCTAACAGGGTTTTCATGTAATCTGCAAAGGGATATTTGGGAGTGCATTGAGGCCTATAATGAAAGAGTAAATATCCTCATATAAAAACTAGCAAGAAGCTTTCTGAGAAACCACTTTGTGTCTTGGGAATTCACCTCACAGTGTTACACGATTATTTTCAAAGAGGTACCTGATAGCACTGTTTTTGGGGACTGCGAGGAGGATTATTTTGGATCACATTGAAACCTGTGGTGACAAAGGGAATATACTCTAATAAAAATAATAAAAAAGTTTTCTGAGAAGCTACTTTGTGATGTGGGAATTGATCTCACAGTGATGCACCTTTCAGTTCATGGAGTAGTTTGCTGACACTGTTTTTGTGGAATATGCAAAGGGATATTTGGGAGCACGTTGAGGCCTATGGTGAATAAGGAAATATCATTAGATAAATATTGGATAGAACCTTCCTGAGAAACTGCTTTGTAATATGTGAATTCATCTCACAGAGTTGCAAAGTTCTTTTCATTTAGCAGTCTGCTAACAACGTTTTCTTGGAATCTGCAATGGAATATTTCACAGTGCATTGAAGCTTACTGTGACTAAGGAAATATCTTCATATAAAAACTATAAAGAAGCTTTCTGAGAAACCACTTTGTGATGTGTTAATTCATCTCCCAGAGTTACATGATTTATTTAATGGATCTGTTTGGTAGTACTGTTTTACGGGAAACTGAGAAGGTATATTTTGGATCACATTGAGGCCGATGGTGACAAAGGAAATACACTCAGATAAAAACTAGAAAGAGTCTTTCTGAAAAAGCTTTTTGTGACGTGTGATTTCATCTCACAGACTTACACCATTCCTTTCATTGAGCAGTTTGTTAACACTGTTTTCGTGCAATCTGCAATAGGATATTCAGGAGCACTTTGACGCCAATGGTTACAAAGAAAGTATAATCAGATAAAAACCAAAAAGAAGCTTTTTGATAAACTGCTTTCTGACGTGTGAACTCAACTCACAGACTTACACTGATCTTTTTCATTGAGCAGTTTGCTCACACTATTTTCTTGGAATCTGAAATGCGATGTTTCAGAGCACATTGAAATTATGGTGACAAGGAAATATCCTCAGAAAGAATCTAGAGAAAAGCTTTTTGAAAACCTGATTCATGATGTGTGATTTCGTCTTACAGATTTTGGAGTGCATTGACACTTAGAATGAAAAAGGAAATATTCTTTCCCAGAAAGAAACTTTCTGGGAGACCTCTTTGTGATGTATTAATTCATCTGACAGAGTTATACAATTCTCTTCATGGATCAGCTTTTGGGGAATCTAAGAAGGGATATTTTGGATTGCATTGAAGCCTATGGTGACAAAGGAGATATCCTCAGATAAAAAATATCAAGAATCTTTCTGAGAAAATTCTTTGTGATGTTTGAATTCATGTCACAGATTTACATCTTTCTATTTATGGAGCCATTTCCTTTGAGTCTGCGAAGGGATATTTGGGAGAGCATTGAGGCCTATAGTGACAAAGGAAATATCCTCAGTTGAAAATCAAAAAGAAGCTTTCTAAGAAAGTGCTTTATGTTGTGTCAATTCATCTCACAGAGTTACACAGTTCTTTTCACAGAGCAGTTTTTTAACACTGTTATCGTGGAAACTGCAAAGGGATTTTTGGGAGTGATTTGATGCCTATTGTGAAAAAGGAAATATCCTCAGATAAAAACTAAACAAATGTTTTATCAGAAACTGCTTTGTGATTCCTGAATTCATCTCACAGAGTTACACTGTTCTTTTAATGGAGCAGTGGCTAACACTGTTTTCTTGGAATCTGCAATAGGATATTACAGAGTGCATTGAAGCTTTTGGTGACAAAGGAAATATCCTCACATAAAAACTGGAAAGAAGCTTTCTGAGAAAGCACTTTGTGATGTCTAATTCATTTCACGGAATTACATGATTTTTTTGATGGATCAGTTTGGGAGCACTCTTTTTCAGGAATCTGAGAAGGGATATTTGGGATCTCATTGAAACCTGTGGTGACAAAGGAAATATTCTCAGATAAAAACTAGCAAGGATCTTTCTGAGAGAGTACTTTGTGATATGGGAATTCATCTCACAGTATTACGCCTTTATGTTCATGGAGTAGTTTGTTTACACTGTTTTCATGGATTCTACAAAGGGATATTTGGGAATGCATGGAGGATTATGGTGATAAAGGAATTATACTGTGATAAAAACCAAAAATAAGATTTCTGTGAAACTGCTTGGTGATGTGTGAATTCATCTCACAGAGTTACACCGTATTTTTCTTTGAGAAGTTTGTTAACACTTCTTGCATGGAATCTGCATTGGGACATTTGTGAGCTCATTGAGGCCTATGATGAAAAGTAAAATATCCTCAGAAAAAAATAGAAAGAAGCTTTCATAGAAAGTGCTTTCTTATTAGTGAATTCATGTCACAGAATTACACGATCCTTTTCATGAAGCAATTTGTTTACACTGTTTTCGTGGAAACTGCAAATGGATATTTGGGAGTACATTGATGCCTCTGGTGATAAAGAAAATATTCTCAGACAAAAACTAGAAAGAAGCTATCTGAGAAACTTCTTTGTGATGTGTGAATTCATATTATAGATTTGCACTGTTCTGTTCATTGAGAAGTTTGATAACACTGTTTTCTTGGAATCTGCAATAGGATATTTGGGAGCACATTGAAGCCTATGGTGACAAAGGAAATATCCTCAGATGAAAACCAGAAACCTTTCTGTGAAATGCTTTGGGATGTGTGAATTCATCTCACAGAATTACACCATTTTTTTCACTGAGAAGTTTGCTAACACTTTGTTCATGGAAACTGCAATGGTATATATGGGAGTGCATTGAGGAATATGGTGAAAAAGGAAATATAATCAGATAAAAACTAGAAAGAAGCTTTCCGAGAAACTTCTTTGTGAGATGTGATTTCATCTCACAGAATTACACCATTATTTTCATGGAGTAGTTTGGTAGCCTGTTTTTGGGGAATCTGAGAAGGGATATTTTGTATCACATTGAAAACTGTGGTGACAAAGGAAATATCCTCAGATAAAAACAATAAAGAATCTTTCTGAGAAATCTTCTTTGTGATGTGTGCATTCATCTGACAGATTTACACCTCCTTTTCATGGAGCAGTTTGCTAACACTATTTTTGTGGAATCTGGAAAGGGATATTCCTGAGAGCATTGAGGCAAATGGCAACAAAGAAATTATCCTCAGACAAAGCTAGATGGAAGTTTTCTGAGAAACTGCTTTGTGATGTGTGTATTCACATCACAGAATGACACGATTCTATTCTTGGATCAGTTTGCTAACACAGTTTCTGTGGAATCTTCAATAGGATATTTGGTAGCACTTTGAAGCCTATGTTGACAAAGGAATTATCCTCAGACAAAAACCAAAAAGAAGCTGTCTGGAAAACTACTTCATGATGTGTGAATTCATCTCAGAGATTTAAAATTTTCGTTTCATGGAGCAGTTTGTTAACACTGTTTTCGTGTAATCTGCAAAGGGTTATCTGGGAGCACAATGAGGCCTATGGTGAAAAAGGAAACATCCTCAGATAAAATGTAGAAAGAAGCTTTCTGAGAAACTGCTTTGTGATTTGTGAGTTCATCTTACAGAGTTATACCATTCTTTTCATCGGGCAGTTTGATAACACTTTTTTTCGTGGAATCTGCAATAAGATATTTCAGAGTGCATTGAAGCCTATGGTGACAAAGGAAATATCCACTGACAAAAAACAAAGGGAAGCTTTCTGTTAAACAGCTTTATGATGTATGAATTCGTCTCACAGAGTTACACCATACTTTTCATTGAGAAGTTTGCTAACACTTTTTTCCTTGGTTCTGCCATGGGATATTCGGGAGAGCCTTGAAGAATATGGTGAAAAAGGAAATATCCTCAGATAAAAACTAGAAAGAAACTTTCTGAGAAACAGTTTTGTGATATGTGAATTCATCTTACAGAGATACACTGTTATTTTCATGGATAAGTTTGGTATCACTGTTTTTGGGGAGTCAGAGAAAGGATATTTTAAATGGCACAGTAGCCTATGGTGACAAAGGAAATATCCTCAGATTAAAAACCAGAATGAAGCCCTCTGAGAAACTGCTTTGTGATATGTGGTTTACCTCACCGAGTTACACCATGATTTTCATTGAGTAGTTTGATAACACTGTTTTCTTGGAATCTACAGTGGAATATTTCAGAGCACATTGAAGCTTATGGTGACAAAGGAAATATCCTCATGTAAAACATAGAAAGAAGTGCGCTGAGAAACTGGTTTGTGATGTGTTAATTCACTTCACAAAGTTACAAGTTTCTTTTCATGGAAGAGTTTCATGGCACTATTTATGGGGAATCTCGGAATGGATATTTGGGATTGCATTGAAGCATATGGCGACAAAGGAAACATCCTCAAGTAAAAACTAGAAATAAGCTCTCTGAGAAATTTCTCTGTGAAGTGTCAATTCCTCTTCACAGAATCACACCTGCCTTTTCATAGAGAAGTTTCCTAACACTGTTTTCATGGAATCTGCAAAGGGATATTTGGGAGCACACTGAGGCTTATAGTGAAAAAGGAAATATCCTCAGATAAAAACTAGAAAGAAGCTTTCTGAGAAACTGCTTTGTGATGTGTTAGTTCATCTGACAGGTTACACTATTCTTTTCATTGAGAAATTTGATGACACTGTTTTCATGGAATCTGCAATAGGATAGTTGGGAGTGCTTTGAAGCTTGCAGTTACAAAGGAAATATCCTCAGATAAAAACCAAAATAAGCTTTCTGTGAAACTGCTTTGTGATGTGTCTATTCATCTCACAGAGTTACAATATTCTTTTCATTGAGAAGCTTGCTAACACTTTTTTTCATGGAACCTGCAAAGGAATAAGTGGTAGCACATTGAGAAATATGGTGAAAAAATAAATATCCTCAGATAAATATTAGAAAGAAGCTTTCTGAGAAAGAGCTTTGTGATGTGTGAATTCATATCACAGATTTACACTATTCTTTCTTTGAGCGGTTTGCTAACACTGTGTTGTCGGATTCTGCAATGGGATATTTCAGAGCCCATTGAAGCTTAGGGTGACAGAGCATATACCCTCAGACAAAAATAGAAATAAGCTTTCTGAGAAAAATCCTTGTGTTTTTTGAATTCATCTCCCAGAGTTACATGATTCTTTTCATAGAGTTGTTTGGAAGCACAGTTTTTAGGTAATCTGAGAATGGATATTTTGGACAGTATTGAAGCCTATGATGACAAAAGAAATATTCTCAGATAAAAGTACAAAGAAGCTTTCTGTGAAAGCTCTCTGTAGTGTGTGAATTCATCTCACAGAGTTACAGCTTTCTTTTCACCGAGAAGTTTGCTAATCCTGTTTTTGTGCAATCAGCAAAGCCATATTTGGGAGAGCATTGAGGCCTATAATGAAAAAGGAAATATCCTCCAATAATAACTAGAAAGAAGCTTTCTGAGAAACTACTTTGTGATGTGTTAATTCATCTTACAGAGTTACACCATTCTTTTCATTGAGCAGTTTGATAACACTGTTTTCCTGGAATATGCAATGGGATATTTCAGAGTGCATTGAAGTGTATTTGACAAAGGAAATATCCTAAGACAAAACTAGAAAGAAGTTCTCTGAGAAACTGCTTTGTGTGTGGTTAATTCAGATCTCAGGGTTATATGATACTTTTTATGGAGCAGTTTGGTAGCACTGGTTTTGGGGTATCTGAGAAGGGATATTATGGAATGCATTGAAGCCCATGGTGACAATGGAAATATTCACAGACAATAACTAGAAAGAAGCTTTCTGTATAAGTGCTTTGTGATGTGTGAATTAATCTCACAGGATTACACTGTTCTTTTCATTGAGTAGTTTAATAACACTGTTTTTGTGGAAGCTGCAAAGGGATATTTGAAAATGCATTGAGGCCTACAGTGAATAATGAAATATCCTCAGATAAAAACTAGAAAGACGATTGCTGAGAAACTCCTTTGTGATGTGTGAATTCATCTCACAAAGTTAAACCATTCTTTTCTCTGTGCTGTTTGATAACACTGGTTTCATGGAATCTTCAAGGGGATATTTAGGAGTGCATTGAATCTTATTGTAACACAGGATATATACTCAGAAAAACACAAAAGAAGTTTTCTGAGAAACTCCTTGGGAATGTGTGCCTTCATCTAACAGTGTTACATGGTTGTATTAATGGAGCAGTTTGCTAACTCTGATTTCGTGGAATCTGGAGCAGGATATTTGGGAGCCCATTGAAGCCTATGGTCACAAAGGAAATATCCTCAAATGAAAACAAGAAAGAAACTTTCTGACGAAATTCTTTGTGATGAGTGAATTCATCTCACAGAGGTAAACCTTACTTTTTATGGAAAAATTTAATAACGTGGCCTTCCTGGCATCTGCAAAGTGATAGGTGGGAATATATTGAAGCCTGCAGTTTAACAGGAAATATCCTCAGATAAAAACTAGCAGGAAGTTTTCTGATAAACTGCTTTGTGATGAGGGAATTCATCTCACAGATTTATACCAGAATTTTCATTGAGCAGTTTGATAACACTGTTTTCTTCGAATCTGCATAGGCATATTTTGGAGCAAACAGAAGCTTATGGTGACAAAGGAAATATCCTCATATAAAAACTAGAAAGAGAATTTCTGAGAAACCAGTTTGTGATATGTTAATTCATCTCATACATTAATTCATGTAGTAAACGATTCTTTTGATGTACCAGTTTGGTAGCACTGCTTTTGGGGAAAATGAGAAGTGATATTTTGGATTGAATTTAAGCCATGTTGATATAGTAAATATCCTCAGATAAAAAGTAGAAAGAAGCTTTTTGAGATACTGCTTTGTGATGTGTGATCTCATCTAACAGAGTTACGTGATTATTTTATTGGAATAGTTTACAACCAACTGTCATTGTGGAATCTGCAATAGGATATTTGGTAGCACAGTGAAAACTATGGTGATAAAGGAAACATCCTGAGATACATACCAAAAAGAAGCTTTCTGAGAAACCACTGTGTGATGTGTGAATTCATCTCACAGATTTACACATTTCCTTTCATGGAGCCGTTTGCTAGCACTATTTTTGTGGAATTCACAAAGGGATAGTCATGAGCTCATTGAAGTCTGTGGTGAAAAAGTATATATCCTCAGAAAAAAATGAGAATGAAACTTTCTGAGAAACTGCTTTGTGAAGTGTGAATTCATCTCACACAGTTACACATTTCTTTCATTGAGCAGTTTCGTAGCACTGTTTTTCGGGAATCTGAGAAGGGGTACATTGGATGACATTGCAGTCTATGGTGACAAAGGAAATATACTTACACAAAAACCAAAAAGAGGATTTTTGAGAAACTGCTTTGTGATTCCTCATTTCATGTCAGAGACTTATACCTTTTTATTCATGGATCCGTTTGCTAACACTTTTTTCGTGAAATCTGCAATGGGGTATTTGGGAGCACTTGAAGGAATATAGTGAAAAAGGAAATATCCTCAGGTAAAAGCTCTAAAGAAACTTTCTGAGAAACAGCATTTTGATGTGTGAAATCATCTCACAGAGTTACACCATTGTTTTCATGAAGCAGTTTGTAGGCCTGTTTTGGGGAATGTGAGAAGGGATATTTTGGAACACATTGAAGCCTATGGTGACAAAGGAAATATCCTCAGATAAAAACTAGAAAGAACCTTTCTGAGAAACTGTTTTCTGATATGTGAATTCAATCACAGTTACAGGATTACAACAATAAAGTTACAGGAATTTCAGGATTCTTTTCTTGGAGTAGTTTGCTAACACTGTTTTTGTGGAATCTACAATAGAATAATTGGAAGTGCATTGAAGCCTATGGTAACGAAGGAAATACCTTCAGAAAAAAACTGAAAAGAAGCTTTCTGAGAAACCAGTTTGTGATGTGTGAATTAATCTCACAGATTTACACCTTTCTCTTCATGGAGCAGTATGCTAACACTATTTTCGTTTAATCTGCAAAGGGATATTTGTGAGCAATTGAGGCCAACGGTGAAAAAATAAATATCCTCAGAAAAAAATTAGAAAGAGTCTTTCTGAGAAACTGCATTGCGATGTGTGAATTCACCTCTCAGAGTTGCACTGTTCTTTTCATTGAGCTGTTTGCTCACTCTGTTTCCTTGGAATCTGCAATGGGATATTGCGGAGTGCTATGAAGTTTAATTTGACAGAGGAAATATCCTCATGTAAAAACTAGAAAGAAGCTTTCTGAGAAAGCTATTTGTGATGTGCTATTTCATCTCACAGAGTTACACGATTCTTTTCATGGATCAGTTTGGTAGCACTGTTTATGGTGAATTTGAGAAGGGATATTTTGCATTGCATGGAAGCCTATGGTGACAGAGAAAATATCCTCAGATAAAAATCAGAAAGAAGCTTTCTGACAAACTTCCTTGTGATTCGTGTATTCACCTCACAGAGTAACACCTTCCTTTTCATGGAGCAGTTTGCTAACACTGTTTTCATGGAATCTGCAATTGCATATTCCGGAGCACTTTGATACCTACAGTGAAAAATGAAATTTCCTCAGATAAAAACTAGAAAGAAGCTTTCTGAAAAACAGCTTTGTGATGTGAATTCATCTTACAGAGCTTCACTGTTGTTTTCATTGAGCATTTTGATATAATAGTTTTTGTGCAGTCTGCAATAGCATATTTGGAAGTGCATTGAAGCCTATGGTGACACAGGAAATATCCACAGATAAAAGTCCAAAACGAAGCTTTCTGTGAAACTGCTTTGTGATGTGTGAACTCATTTCACAGAGTTACACCTTTGTTTTCATTGAGAAGTTTGCTAACACTTTTTTCGATTAATCTGCTATGGAATATTGGGGAGCACATTCATTAATATGGTGAAAAAGGAAATATACTCAGATAAAATCTAGAAAGAAGTTTTCTGAGAAGCACCTTTGTGATATGTGAATTCATCTCACAGAGTTACACCATTCTTTTCATGTAACAGTTTGGTAGCACTCTTTTTAGGGAATCTGAGAAGGGATACTTTGGGTCACATTGAAGCCTACGGTGACAAAGGAAATATCTTCAATTAGAAAGTAGAAAGAGGATTTCTGAGAAACTACTTCACCATGTGTGAATTCATCTCACAGAGGTACACTGCAATTTTCATTTAGCAGTTTGATAACACTGTTTTTGTGGAATCTGCAAAGGCATACTTGGGAGCACATTGAGGTGTATAGTGAAAAGGGGAAAATCCTTATTTAAAAATGAGAAAGAATTTTTCTGGGAAACTGCTGTGTGATGTGTGAATTCATTTCACAGTGTTACACTTTTGTTTTCATTGAGCAGTTTGATAACAGTTTTCATGGAATCTGCTCCATTCTATTTTGGAACACATTGAAGTCTTTGGTGACAAAGGAAATATCTCCAGATAATAAGTAGAAAGCTTTCTGAGAAACTGCATTCTAATGTGTGAATACATCTCACACAGTTACACTGTTATTTTCATCAAGCAGTTTGCTAACACTGTTTTCCTGGAATCTGCAATGAGATATTTCGAAGAGCCTTGAAGGTTATAGTGACAAAGGAAATGTTCTCATGTGAAAACTAGAAAGAAGCATTCTGAGAAATGGCTTTGTGATGTGCTAATTCATCTCACAGGGTTACATGATTCTTTTCATGGAGCCGTTCAGTAGCACTGCTTTTGGGGAATCTGAGAAGGGATATTTTGGATTGCAGAGAAGCCTATGGTTACTCAGGAAATATACTCAGATAAAAACAAGGAAGATGCTTTCTGAGAAAGTTGTTTGTGATGCATGATTTCATCTCATCGAGTTACAACTTTCTTTTTGTGGAGGAGTTTCCTGGCACTCTTTCCATGTAATCTGCAACGCGATATTTGGGAGTGCATGTAGGATTTCATCTCACAGAGTTACAACATTCTTTTCATTGAGAAGATGGGTAACACAGTTTTCGTGGAATCTGCGATTGGATATTTCAGAGTGCACTGGGGCCTACGGTGAAAAAGGAAATATTCTCAGATAAAAACTAGAAAGAAGCTTTCTGAGAAACAGCTGTGTGATATGTGAATTCATTTCACAGAGTTACACCATTCTTTTCATGGATCATTTTGGTAGCACTGTTTATGGGGAATCTGAGAAGGGACATTTTGGATCACGTTGAAACCTATTGTGACAAAGGTAATATCATCCAATAAAAACAAGAAAGAAGCTTTCTGAGAAAGTTCTTTGTGAAGTGTGAATTCATCTCACAGAGTTACACCTTTCTTTTCATGAAGCAGTTTGCAAGCACTGTTTTCATGGAATCTACAAAGTGATGTATGGGATCACATCAAAGTCTACCGTGTAAAAGGAAATATACTCGGATAAAAGGAAATATACTCAGATGAAAACTGGAAAGAAGCTTTCTGAGAAATACTTTGAGATGGGTGAATTCATCCCACAGAGATACACTGATGTTTTCATTGAGCAGTTGGAAGATACTGTTTTCATGGAATCTGCAATAGGATATTTGGGAGCTCATTGAAGCCTACGTGACGTAGGAAATATCCTCAACAAAAACCAAAAAGAAGCATTTTGAGAAATTGCTTTGTGATGTGTGAATTCATCTCACAGATTTACACCTTTCTCTTCTTGGAGCAGTTTGCTAGCACTGATTTCATAGCATCCACAAAGGGATATTTGAGAACGCATTGAGGCCTATGGTGAAAAAGGAAATATCCTCAGACAAAAACTAGAAAGAAGATTTCTGAGAAACTGCTTTGTGATTTTTGAATTCATCTCACAGAGATACACAATTCTTTTAATGGAGCTGTTTGGTAGCACTGCTTTTGCGGAATGTTAGAAGGGACAATTTGGATCACGCTGAAGTCTATGGTGACAAGGAAATATCCTCAGATAAAAACTAGAAAGAAGCTTTCTGAGAAACTGCTTTGTGATTTGTGAGTTGATCTCACAGAGTTACACATTTCTTTTCATTGAACAGTTTGGTAGCACTGTTTTTGGGGACTCTGCAAAGGGATTTTTGGGAGATCATATATGATTCCAGTGAAAAAGGAAATATCTTCAGATAAAAACTGGAGATAAGGTTTTTGAGAAGCTGTTTCATGAGCTGTATATTCACCACATGAAGATAAGCCATTTTGTTCATTGAACATTTTGGCATCACTGTTTTTCTGGTGTCTGAGAAGGGATATTTGGGAGCACATTGTGGCTGATGGTTGAAAAGTAAATATGCAAAGATAAAAACTAGAAAGGAGCTTTCTGAGTAATTTCTTTGTGATGGGTGAATTCATCTCCCAGAAGTAAACCATTCTTTTCATTGAGCAGTTTGGTAACCCTGTTTTAGTGGAATCTACAAAGGGATATTCAGAGAACAGAGAAGCCTATGGTGAAAAAGGAAATACACTCAAATAAAAGTTAGAAAGAAGCTTTCTGAGAGACTTTTTAGGGATGGTTGAATTCATCTCACAGAGATAAATCTTTCCTTTCTTTGAGCAGTTTGGTAATACTGTTTTTGTGGAATATGCAAAGGGATATTCGGGAGAGGATACAGGCCAAATTTGAAATAGGTAATATCGTCAGGTATAAAATGGAGAGAAAGTTTCTGATAACTCCTGTGTGATGTGTGCATTCATCTCATGGAATAAAGCTTTCTGTTGAGAGAGCAGTTTGGCATCACAGTTTTTGTGGTGTATGAGAAGGGATATTTGGGAGTGCATGGAAGTCGATGGTGTAAAAGGAAATATCCTGAGATAAACACTAGAAAGATTTCTGAGAAAATTCTTTGTGATGGGTGAATTCATCACACAGAGTTACACTTTGTTTTTCTTTGAGAAGTTCGGTAGCACTGTTTTTATGGAATCTGCAAAGGGATATTTGGGAGCCCATAGAGGCCTAAGGTGAAAAAAGGAAGTTCTCCAGGGAAAAATTGGAAAGAAGCTTTCAGAGCAATTCCTTTGTGATATGTGCATTCATCTGAATGAGCTAAACGTTTCTTTTGTGGGAGGACTTTGGCAATCACTGTTTTTGTGGTGTCTGAGAAGGGACATTTGGGAGCGCATTGAAGCCTATGGTGACAAAGGAAATATCCTCAGACAAAAACCAAAAAGATGCTTTCTGAGAAACTGCTTTATGAAGTGTGAATTCATCTCACAGATTTATACTTTTTTTTAATGGAGCATTTTGCTAACACTATTTTTGTGGAATCTGCAAAAGGATATTTGGAAGCACATTGAGGCAAATGGTGAAAAAGGAAAAATCCTCAGACAAAAACTAGAAAGAAGCTTTCTGAGAAACTGCTTTGTGATTTGTGAATTCATCTCACAGAGGTACATGATTCTTTTCATGGAGCAGTTTGGTAGCACTGTTTTGGGGGAATCTGAGAAGGAATATTTCGGATCACGTTGAAGCCTAGAGTGACAAAGGAAATATCCTCAGATAAAATCTAGAAAGAAGCTTTCTGAGAAACTTCTTTGTAATGTGTGAATTCCTCTCACAGAGTTACAGCATTCTTTCTATTGAGAAGTTTGCTAACACTTTTTTCATGGAATCTGCGATGGGATATTCCAGAGTGCATTGAGGACTATGAGGAAAAAGGAAATATCCTCAGATAAAAGATAAAAAGAAACTTTCTGAGAGACTGTTTTGTGATGGTTGAATTCATCTCACAGAGTTAAATCTTTCTTTTCATTGAGCAGTTTGGTAACACTGTTATTGTGGAATATGCAAAGGGATATTCAGGAGCAGATACAGGCCAAGTTTGAAACAGGTAATATCTACAGGTAAACGTGGAGAGAAAATATCTGATAACTTCTTTGTGAAGTGTGCATTCATCTCAGAGAAGTAAAGCTTTCTGCTGAGAGAGCAGTTTGGCATCACTGTTTTTGTGGTGTCTGAGAAGGGATATTTGGGAGTGCATGGAAGCCAATGGTGAAAAAGGAAATATCCTGAGATAAAAACTAGAAAGAGGCTTTCTGAGAAATTTCTTTGTGATGGTTGAATTCATCACACAGATTAAACTTTTGTTGTCTTTGAGCAGTTTGGTAGCACTGTTTTTATGGAAACTGCAAAGGGATATTTGGGAGCCCATAGAGGCCTAAGGTGAATAAAGAAATTTCTCCAGGTAAAAACTGGAGAGAAGCTTTTGGATATACTCCTTTATGATGTGTGCATTCATCTCAAAGAGTTAAACGTTTCTGTTGAGGGAGTACTTTGGCATCACTGTATTTGTGGTGTCTGAGAAGTGATATTTGGGAGTGCATTGAAGCCTATGGTGACAAAGGAAATATCCTCAGGCAAAATACAAAAAGATACTTTCTGAGAAACTGCTTTGTGATGTGTGATTTCATCTCACAGATTTACACCTTTCTTTCCATGAAGCATTTTGCTAACTCTATTTTCGTGGAATCTGCAAAGGGATATTCAGAAGTGCAATGAGGCAAACGATGAAAAAGGAAATATCAGACAAAAACTGGAAATACACTTTTTGAGAAACTGCTTTGTGATTTGTGAATTCATCTCACAGAGTTACATGATTCTTTTCACGGAGCCATTTGGTAGCACAGTGTATGGGCTATCTGAGAAAGAATATTTTTGATCACGTTGAAGCGAACGATGACATGGGAAATATCCTCAGATAAAATCTAGAAAGAAAATTTCTCAGAAGCTTCTTTGTGATGTGTGAATTCATCTCACAGAGTTACACCGGGATTCTCATTGAGAAGTTTGCTAACACTTTTTTCGTCGAATCTGCGATGGGATATTCCAGAATGCACTGTGGCCTATGGTGAAAAAGGAAATATCCTCAGAAAAAAACTAGAAAGAAGCTTTCTGGGAAACTACTTTTGGATGTGTGAATTCATCTCACAGAGATACAGTGTTGTTTTCATTGAGCTGTTTGATAACACTGTTTTTGTGGAATCTGAAATAGTATACTTTGGAGCACATTGAAGCCTATGGTGACAAAGAAAGTATCCTCAGAGGAAAACCAAAGGAAGCTTTATGAGAAAGTGCTTTGTGATGTGTGAATTCATCTCACAGTTTTATACCTTTCTTTTCATTGGGCAGTGTGCTAATCCTGTTTTTGTGGAATCTGCAAATGGATATTTGGGAGTGCATTGAGGCCGGCAGTGAAAAAGGAAATATCCTCAGATAAAACTAGAAAGAACCTTTCTGAGAAACTTCTTGGCAATGTGTGAGTCCATCTTACAGAGTTACATCATTCTTTTTATCGAGCATATTGATAACACTGGTTTCGTGTAATCTGCAGTAGGATACTTGGGAGCACATTGAAGCCAATGGTGACAATGGAAATATCCTCAGATAAATATTAGAAAGAAGATTTCTGAGAATCTGCTTTGTGATGTGTGAATTCATCTCACAATGTTACACCGTTCTTTTCATTGAGAGGTTTGCTAACACTTTTTTCATGGAATCTGCATTGGGATATTTGTGAGCGTATAGTGGAATATGGCAAAAAAGGAAATATCCTCACATAAAAACTAGCAAGAAGCTTACTGAAAAACAGTTTTGTGATGTCTGAATTCATTTTACAGATTTACACCATTTTTTTTTTCATGCAGCAGTATGGTAGCACTGTTTCTGCAGAATCTGCAATAGTATATTTGGAAGTGTATTGAAGCCTATTCTCACAATGGAAATATCCCCAGACAAAAACTAAAAGAAGCTTTCTGAGAAACTTCTTTGTGATGTGTGAGTTCATCTCACAAATTACACCTTTCTTTTCATGGAGCAGTTTGCTTACACTATTTTCATGGAATCTGCAAAGGGATATTAGTGAACGCATTTGGCCTATGGTGAAAAAGGAAATATCCTCTGACAAAAACTAGAAATAAATTTTCTGAGAAGCTGCTTTGTGATTTGTGAAGTCATCTCACAGAGTTACATGGCACCTTTCATGGAACAATTAGGTAGCACTGTTTTTGGGGAATCTGAGAAGGGATATTGTGGATAGAACTGAAGTGTAGGGTGACAAAAGAAATATCGTGAGATAAAAACTAGAAAGAAAATTTCTGAGAAAATACTTTGTGATGTGTGAATTCATCTCACAGAGGTACACCTTTTTTTTCATGGAGCAGCTTGATAACACATTTTTCATAGAATCTGCAATGGCATATTCTGTAGCACATTGAGGAATATGGTGAAAAAGGAAATATCCTCAGATAAAAACTAGTAAGAAGCTTCCTGAGAAACATCTTTGTAATATGTGAATTTATTTCACAGAGTTACACCATTCTTGTCATGGAGCAGTATGGTAGCAACACAATATTTGAGAACGCATTGAAGCCTACGGTGACAATGGGAATATCCTCAGACAAAAAGCAAAACGAATCTTTCTGTGAAACTGCTTTGTGATGCGTGAATTCATCTCACAAATATATATCTTTCTCTTCATGGAGCAGTTTTCTAACACTATTTTCATGGAATCTTCAAAGGGATATTCACGAGTGTGTTGAGGCCTATGGTGAAAAAGGATATATCCTCAGATAAAAACTGGAAAGGAGATTTCTGAGAAATTGCTTTCTGATGTGTGAATTTGTCTCACAGAGTTACACTGTTCTTTTAATTGAGCAGTTTGTTAACACTGTTTTCTTGGAATCCATAATGGGATATTTCAGAGCACATTGAAGCTTATATTGACAAAGAAAATATCCTCAGAGAAAAAATAGACAGAAGCTTTCTGAGAAACAGCTTTCTGATTTGTGAATTCATCTCACTAAGTTACACCTTTCTTCTCATGGAGCAGTTTGGTAGCACTGTTTTTTGGGGAATCTGAGGAGGGATATTTTGGATCACATTGAAGACTATGGTGGAAAAGGACATGTCCTCAGATAAAAACTAGAAAGATTTCTAAGTAAATTCTTTCTGATGTGTGAATTCGTCTCACAGAGTTACATTGTTCTGTTCATTGACCAGTTTGCTATCACTCTTTTCTTGGAATCCACAATGGGATATTTCGGAGCGCATTTTAAGCTTACGGTGACAAAGGAAATACCCTCATATAAAAACAAGAAAGAAGCTTTCTGAGAAACCATTTTGTAATTTGTTAATTCATCTCACACAGAGTTACATGATTCTTTTCATGGATCACTTTGGCAGCACTGTTTTTGGGGAATCTGAGAAGGGATATTTTGGATCACGTAGAAGCCTATGGTGACAAGGAGCTATCCTCAGAAAAAAACCAAAAAGAATTTCTTAGAAACTGCTTTCAGATGTGTGAACTCATCTCACTGAGTTACAGTGTTCTTTTCATTGTGCAGTTTGCTAACACTGTTTTTGCGAAATCTGCAATAGGATATTTTGGATTACATTGAAGCCTACGGTGACAGAGGAAATATCCTCAGATAAAAACCAAAAAGAAGCGTTCTGTGAAACTGCTTTGTGATGCATGACTTCAGCTCACAGAGTTACACCTTTCTTTTCATTGAGAAGTTTGCTACCATTTTTATCGTGGAATCTGCAATGGGATATTTGGGAGCACAGTGAAGAATATGGTGAAAAAGGAAATATCCTCAGATAAAAACTAGATAGAAGATTTCTGAGAAACTGCTTTGTGATGTGTGAATTCATGTCACAGATTTACACGTTTCTTTTAATGGTGCAGTTTGCTAACACTGTTTTTGTCTAATTTGCAAAGGTATACTTGAGAGTGTATTGAGGCCTATGGTATAAAAGGAAACATCCTCAGACAAAAATTAGAAAGAATCTTTTTGAGAAACTACTTTTAGATTTGTGCATTCATCTCACAGGGTTACACCATTCTTTTCATGGAGTATTTAGTAGCACTGCTTTAAGGGAATATTAGAAGGGATATTTTGTATCGCAGTGAAGCCTATTTTGAAAAAGGAAATATCCTCAGATAAAAACTAGAAAAAAGCTTTCTGGGATACTGCTTTGTGATATGTGCACTCATCTCACAGAGTAGCACGACTGTTTCCTTGGAGCACTTTGTTGAAACTGTTCTTGTGGAATCTGAAATGGGATATTTGGGAGTGCCCTGAAGAATATGATGACAAAGGAAATAACCTGAGACAAAAATCAAAAAGAGGCTTTCTGAGAAATCAGTTTGTGATGTGTTAATTAATCTCACAGATTTACACCTTTCTTTTCATGGATCAGTTTTGTAGCACTGTTGTTGGGGAAACCAAGAAGGGATATCTTGTGTCACATCGAAGCCCTTATGCTAACCCTATTTTCGTTTAATCTGGAAAGGGATATTCACGAGTGCATTGCGGCCCATGGTGGAAAAGGAAATATCCTCAGACAAAAACTTGAAAGAAGCTCTCTGAGAAATTGCTTTGTGATGTGTGAATTCATCTCACAGAATTACAATGTTCTTTTCATTGAGGAGTTTGTCAACACAGTTTTCTTGGAATCTGCAATGACATATTTTGGAGCACATTGGAGCTTTTGCTTACAAAGGAAATATCCTCATATAAAAACTAGAAAATTCTTTCTGAGAAACTGAGTTGTGGTGGGTTAATTCATCTCACAGAGCTACAAGATTTTATTCATGGATCAGTTTGGTAGCACTGTTTTGGGGTAATCTGAGCTGGGATATTCTCAATTGCTTTGAAGCTTATGGTAACAAAGGAAATATACTCATATCAAAACTAGAAGCAAGCTTTCTCAGAAACTTATTCATGGTGTGTGAATTCATTTCAAGAGTTACACGTTTCTTTTCATGGAACAGATTGCAAACACTGCTTTCATAGAATGTCTAAAGGCATATTTGGAACTCGTTCAGTCCTAGGGAGAAAAAGGAAATATCCTCACATAAAAACTAGAAAGAGTCTTTCTGAGAAACTGCTTTGTGATGTGTGAATTCATCTCAGAGAATTACACAGTTCTGTTCATTGAACAG
Source organism: Colobus angolensis palliatus (assembly GCF_000951035.1). NCBI lineage: Eukaryota > Metazoa > Chordata > Mammalia > Primates > Cercopithecidae > Colobus > Colobus angolensis. The sequence continues at coordinate 381,352 of NW_012119199.1, read as the reverse complement.
TTTCTGAACCCTGCTTTCATGGAATCTGCAATGGGATATTTCAGAGCACATTGAAACTTATGGTGCAAAAGGATGTAACCTCAGAGAAAAAGTAGCAAGAAGCAGAAGCTGCTTTGTGATTTGTGAATTCATCTCACAGAGTTTCACGATTCTTTTCATGGAGAAGTTTGCTAAAAACTGGTTTCGCGGAATCATCAAAGGGATGTATGGAAGTGCCGGAGGCCTATGGTGTAAAAGGAAATATCCTCATATAAACACTAGAAAGAATCTTTCAGGTAAAATGATTTGTGATGTGTGAATTCATCTCACAGTGTTACACTGTTCGTTCTACTGAGCAGTTAGCTAAAACTATTTTCTTGAACTCTTCAATGTGATATTTAGGAGCACATTGAAACTTATGGTGACAAACGAAATATCCTCATATAAAAACTAGAAAGAAGCTTTCTGAGAAATGGCTTTGTGATGTGTTAATTCATCTCACAGAGTAACACAATGCTTTTCATGGATCAGTTTGTAGCACTGACTTTCGGGAATCTTAGAAGGGATATTTTGGATCACATGAAGTCTATGGTGACAATGGAAACATCATGAGATAAAAGCTATACAGAAGATTTATGAAACTTCACTGTGATGTGGGAATTCATCTCACTGTGTTACACCTTTCTTTTTATAGAGTAGTTTGCTCACACATTTTTCACGGAATCTGCAAAGGTTTATTTGGGAACACATAGAGGCATATGGTGAAAAAGGAAATATCCTCAGATAAAAACTAGAAAGAAGCTTTCTGACAAACTGCGTTGTCATTTGTGAATTTATCTCCAAGAGTTACAGTGTTCCTTTCATTTAGCAGTCTGCTAACACTGTTTTCTTGGAATTTGCAATGGGATATTTTGGAGCGCATTGAATTTTATGGTGTCAAAGGAAATATCTTCATGTAAAAAATAGAAAGAAACTTTCTGAGAAACCGCTTTTTGATGTGTTAATTCATCTCACAGAGTTACACGATTCTTTTCATGGATCAGTTTCGTAGCACTGTTGTTGGGGAAACCAAGAAGGGATATTTTGTGTCACATTGAAGCCCTTGTTGCCTAAGGAAATATCCTCTGATAAAAACTACCAAGAAGCTTTCTGAGAAAGTTTCTTTAATGTGTGAATTCATCTTACAGGTTTGCACTTTTCTTCACGGAGCTGTTTGCTAACACTGTTTTCATGGAATTTGCAAAGGGAAATTTGGGAGTGCATTGAAGTCTATAGTGACAAAGGAAATATCCTCAGATAAAAATTAGAAGGAAACTTTCTTAGAAACTGCTTTGTTATGTGTGAATTCATCTGACAGAACTACACCATTCTTTCATTGAGCCATTTGATCACACTTTTTCGTGGAATCTGCAAAAGGATATTTGGAAGTGCATTGAAATCTATGGTGACAAAGGAAATATCCTCAGATGAAAACCAAAAAGAAGTTTTCTGAGAAGCTACTTTGTGTTGTGTCAATTCATCTCACAGAGTTACACTGTTATTTTCATTGCACAGTTTGCTAACACTGTTTTCTTGGAATCTGCAATGGGTTACTTTGGAGCACGTTGAAGCTTACGGTGACAAAGGAAATATCCTCAGACAAAAATTAGAAAGATTCTTTCTGAGAAACTGCTTTGTGAATTGTGATTTCATCTCAGAATTTCACGATTCTTTTCATGGAGCAGTATGTTAGCACTGTTTTTGCAGAATCTGATGAGGGACATTGTGGATTGCATTGAAGTCTATAGTGGAAAAGGAGATATCTTCATATAAAAGTAGAAAGAAGCTTTCTGGGAAACCGCTTTGAGATGATTTAATACATCTCACAGCACTACACAAATCTTTTCATGGATCAGTCTGTTAGCACTGTTTTCAGGAATCTGAGAATGGATATTTTGTATCGCATTGAAGCCTACGGTGACAAAGGAAATATCCTCAGCCAAAAACTAGAAAGAAGTTTTCTGAGAAAATTGTCTGGGATGTGTGAATTCATTTCATTGCATTATGCTATTCTTTTCCTGGTGGAGTTTGCTAACACTGTTTTCGTGGAAACTTCAAAGGGACATTTGGGAGTGCTTTGAGGCCTACAGTGAAAAATAAAATATTCTGGGGCCGGGCATGGTGGCTCAAGCCTGTAATCCCAGCATTTCGGGAGGCCAAGATGGGTGGATCACGAGGTCAGGAGATCGAGACCATCCTGGCTAATACGGTGAAACCCTGTCTCTACATATAAATACAAAAAAAAACTAGCCGGGCGACGAGGTGGGCGCCTGTAGTCCCAGCTACTCGGGAGGCTGAGGCAGGAGAATGGTGTAAACCCGGGAGGCGGAGCTTGTAGT
>NW_012119199.1:377012-378860 GCF_000951035.1 Colobus angolensis palliatus | reverse complement strand
AGCTTGTAGTGAGCTGAGATCTGGCCACTGCACTCCAGCCTGGGTGGCAGAGCAAGACTCCGTCTCAAAAAAAAAAAATAAAGAAAAATAAAATATTCTCACAGAAAAACCGAAAAGAAGCTTTCTGAGAAACTGCTTTGAGATGTGTGAATTTATCTCAAAGAACTACACCATTCCATTCATTGAGCAGCTTGATAACACTTTTTTCGTGTAATGTGTGGTAGGATATTTGGGAGTGCATTGAAGCCTATCATGACAAAGGAAATCACCTCAGATAAAAAACAGAAAAAAGCTTCCTGATAAACTGCTTTGTGACGTGTGAATTCATCTCTCAGAGTTACACTACTCTTTCATGGAGCCGTTTGCTAACAATGGTTTTGTGGAATCTGAGAAGGGATACTTTTGATCGCTTTGAAGGCTATGGTGACAAAGGAAATATCCCCAGATAAAATCCAGAAAGAAGCTTTCTGGGAAAATACTTTTTAATGTGTGAATTCATCTCAAAGTGTTACAAAACTCTTTCATGGAGCCGTTTGCTAACACTGTTTTTGTGGAATCTGAGAAGGATATTTTGGATCACTTTGAAGCCAATGCTGACAAAGGAAACATCCTCAGATAAAAACCAGAAGGAAGCTTTCTGAGAATAGCTTTGTGATTTTTGAATTCATCTCTCAGAACTACGCCACTCTTTCATGTAGCCATTGGCTAGCACTGTTTTTGTGGAATCTGAGAAGGAATATTTTTGATCACTTTGAAGCCTATGGTAAGAAAGGGAATATACTCAGATATAAACCAGAAAGAAACTTTCTGAGAAACTGCTTTGTGATGTGTAAATTCATCTCCCAAATTAACAACATTCTTTCATGTAAGAGTTCGGTATCACTGTTTTTCTGGAATCACAGAAGTGATATCTTGGATAGCATTGAATCCCATGGTGAAAAATAAGATATTTTCAGATAAAAACTGGAGAGAAGACTTCTCAGAAACTGCTTTGTGGAGTTTGAATACATTTCACAGAGTTACAACACTGCTTTCATTGAGAAGATTGCTAACACTGTTTTCGCAGAATCAGCAATGAGATATATGTGAGCACACTGAGGCCTGAAACATCCTCAATTAAAAACAAGAAAGAAGATTACTGAGAAACTGCTTTGTGATGTGTGAATTCATCTCACAGAGGTACACTACTCTTTCATGGAGCTGTTTGCTAGCATTGTTTTTGTGGAATCTGTGAAGGAATACTTTTGATCATATTGAAGACTATGGTGACGAAGGAAATATCCTCAGATAAAAACCAGAAAGAAGCTTTCTGAGAAACTGCTATGTGATGTGTGAATTCCACTCACAGAGTTACATCGTCTTTCTTTCTTTTTTTTCTGTTGCAGCAGACGAAAAAAGCTTATTTTATTTATTTATTTATTTATTTATTGTTTTATTATACTTTAAGTTCTAGGGTACATGTGCACAACGTGCAGGTTTGCTACAAATGTATACCCATGCCATGTTGGTGTGCTTCACCCATCAACTCGTCAGCACCCATCAATTCATCATTTATATCAGGTACAACTCCCCAGTGCAATCCCTCCCCTCTCCCAGCTCCCCATGATAGGCCCCAGTGTGTGATGTTCCCCTTCCCGAGTCCAAGTAAACTCATTGTTCAGTTCCCAACTACGAGTGAGAACATGCGGTGTTTGGTTTTCTCTTCTTGTGATAGTTTGCTAAGAATGATGGCTTCCATCTGCATCCATGTCCCTACAAAGGTCGCAAACTCATCCTTTTTTTATGGCTGCATAGTATTCCATGGTGTATATGTGCCACATTTTCTTAATCCAGTCTGTCACTGATGGA
>NW_012119199.1:369582-372106 GCF_000951035.1 Colobus angolensis palliatus | reverse complement strand
CTTGAGGTCCACTCCAGACCCTGTTTGCCTGGGTATCAGCAGCAGAGGTTGCAGAAGATAGAATGTTGCTGAACAGCGAGTGTACCTGTCTGATTCTTGCTTTGGTAGCTTCCTCTCAGGGGTGTACTCCACCCTGTGAGGTGTGGGGTGTCAGACTGCCCCCAGTGGGGGATGTCTCCCAGTTAGGCTACTCAGGGGTCAGGGACCCACTTGAGCAGGCATTCTGCCCCTTCTCATATCTCAACCTCCGTGTTGGGAGATCCACTGCTCTCTTCAAAACTGTCAGACCGAGTCATTTGCGTCTGCTCAGGCCTCTGCTGCTTTAGCTGTGCCCTGTCCCTAGAAGCAGAGTCTACAGAGACAGGCAGGTTTCCTTGAGCTGCTGTGAGCTCCACCCAGTTCGAGCTTCCCAGCAGCTTTGTTTACCTAATTAAGCCTCAGCAATGGCGGGCGCCCCTCTCCCAGCCCTGCTGCTGCCTTGTGGTTAGATCGCAGACTGCTGTGTTAGCAAGGAGGGAGGCTCCGTGGGCGTTGGATCCTTCTGTCCAGGTTTGGGATATATTCTCCCGTTGTGCCGGTGTGCTTAGAGCGCAGTATTTGGGTGGGATTTACCCGATTTTCCAGGTGTTGTGTGTCTCAATTCCCCTGCCTAGGAAAAGGGATTCCCTTCCCCCTTGCGCTTCCCAGGTGAGGCTATGCGTCGCCCTGCTTCAGCTCTCGCTGGTCAGGCTGCAGCAGCTGAGCAGCACCGATTATCCGGCACTCCCGAGTGAGATGACCCCAGTACCTCAGTTGAAAATGCAGAAATCACCGATCTTCTGTGTCGGTCACGCTGGGAGTTGGAGACTGGAGCTGTTCCTATTCAGCCATCTTGCTCCGCCTCCCTGAGTTACGTCGTCTTTCATAGAGCCAGTGGCTAGCAATGTTTTTGAGGAATATGAGAAGGGATATTTGGTATTGCTTTGAAGCCTATGGTGACAAGGGAAATATTCTCAGGAAAAACTAGAAAGAAGCATTCTGAAAACCTGCTTTGTGATATGTGACTGCATCTCACAGAGTTAGCACTCTTTGATGGAGGAGTTTGCTAGCACTGTTTTTGTGGAATCACAGAAGTGATATTGTGGATAGCATAGAATCTTATGGTGAGAAATGAAATATCCTCAGATAAAAACTGGACAGAAGCCTTCTGAGAAACTGCTTTTTGGTGTGTGAATTCACCTCACAGAATTACACCATTGCTTTCATTGAGAAATTTCCTAACAGTGTTTTCACACAATCTGCAATGAGAGCTACAGGAGTGCATTGTGGCCTATGTTTAAAAAGGAGATATCTTCCAATAAAAAGAAGAAAGAAGCTTTCTGAGAAATTACTTTGTAATGTGTGAATTCATTTCACAGTGTTACACAACCCTTTCATGGAGCAGTTTACTAGCACTGTTTTTGTGGAATCTGAGAAGGGATATTTTGGATGCCTATGAAGCCTATTGTGACAAAGGAAATATCCTCAGATTAAAATTAGAAAGAAGCCTTGTAAAAAAATGCTTAGTGATGTGTGAATTCATCACACAGAGTTACACTACTCTTTCATGGAGCCGTTTGCTACCACTGTTTTTTTGGAATCTGAGAAGGGATAATTTTTATTGCTTTGAAGCCTATGGTGAACAAGGAAATATCCTCAGATAAAATCCAGAAAGATGTTTTCTGAGAAACTGCACTGTGATGTGTGAATTCACCTCATAATATTATACAATTCTTTCATGTAGGTGGTTGCTAGCACTGTTTTGTAGAATCTGAGAAGGGATATTATTGATCGCTTAGAAGCCTATGGTGACAAAGGAAATATCCTCAGATAAAAACCAGAAAGAATCTTTCTGAGAAACAGCTGCATGTTTTGTGAATTCATCTCACAGAGTTACACCACTCTTTCATGGAGCCATTGACTAGCACTGTTTTTGTGGAATCTGAGAATGGGTAGTTTTAATCACATTGAAGCCTATGGTGACAAAGGAAATAACTTCAGATAGAAACCAGAAAGAAGATTTCTGAGTAACTGTTTTGTGATGTGTGAATTCATCTCACAGTGTTACACAACTCTTTCATGGATCCGTTTGCTAGCACTGTTTTTGTGGAATCTGAGAGGTGATATTTTGGATCGCTTTGAAGCCTATGGTGACAAAGGAAACATTTTCTGGTAAAAACTAGAAAGAAGCTTTCTAAGAAACTGCTATGTGATGTGTGAATTCATCTCACTGAGTTACAACACTCTTTCATGGAGTAGTTTGCTGGCACATTTTTTGTGGAAGTACAGAAGTGATATTTTCGATAGCATAGAATCCTATGGTGAGAAATGAAATTTCTCAGATAAAAACTGGAGAGAAGTCTTCTCAGAAACTGCTTTGTAGTGTGTGAATTCATTTCACAGAGTTTCACCATTGCTTTCATTGAGAAATTTGCTAACAGTGTTTTCACAGAATCTGCAATGAGATATACAGGAGTGCATTGTGGCCTGTGTTTAAAAAGGAAAT
>NW_012119199.1:363244-365067 GCF_000951035.1 Colobus angolensis palliatus | reverse complement strand
GGCAATATCCTCTGATAAAAACAAGAAGGAAGGTTTCCAAGAAACTGCTTTGTTATGTGGGAATTCATCTCACAGAGTTACACTACTGTTTCATGGAGCCGATTGCTAGCACTGTTTTTGTGGAATCTGAGAAGGGATATTTTGCATTGCTTTGAAGCCTATGATGAAAATGGATGTATCCTCTGATAAAAACTAAAAAGAAGCTTTCTGAAAAACTGTTTTGGGACGTGTGAATTCATCTCACAAATTAAAAACACTCTTTCCTGGAATAGTTTGATAGCACTGTTTCTGTGGAATCACAGAAATGATACCTTGGATAGTATTGAATCCCCTGGTGAGTAATCAAATATCCTCAATTAAAAACTGGAGAGAAGCCTTCTCAGAAACTGCTTTGTGGTGTGTGAATTCATCACATGGGGGTACAACACTGCTTTAATTGAGAAGTTTGCTAACCCTGCTTTTGCAGAATCTGCAGTGAGATATACGGGAGCACACTGAGACCTGAAATATCCTCAGATAAAACAAGAAAGAAGCTTTCTGAGAAACCACTTTTTGATGTGTGAATTCATCTCACAGAGTTACACTACTCTTTCATGGAGCCATTTGCTACCACTATTTTTGTGGAATCTGAGTAGGTATATTTTATTGCTTTGAAGCCTATGGTGACAAAGGAAAATCCACAGATAAAATCCAGCAAAAAGCTTTCTGAAAAACTGCTTTGTAATGTGTGAATTCATCTCAGAGTGTTGCACAACTCTTAGTGCTCTTTTTGTGGAATCTGAGAAGTGATATTTTGGTTCGCTTTGAAGCCTATGGTGACAAAGGAAAATTCTCTGGTAAAAACCAGAAAGAAGCTTTCTGAGAAACTGCTTTGTAATATGTGAATTCGTCACACAATGTTTCGCTGCTCTTTCAAGGAGCAGTGTAGTAGAACTTTATTTGTGGAATCTGAGGAGGAATATTTTGGATTCCTTTGAAGCTTGTGGCAACAAAGGAAATATCCTCAGATAAAACTTGGAAAAGCTTTATGAGAAACTGCTTTGTGATCAGTGTATTCGTCTCACAGAGATACACCTTTCATTACATTCAGCAGCAGCAGTTTGCTAACACTGTTTCTGTGGAAACTGCCATGGGATATTTCGAGGGCATTGAGTCCTATGGTGAAAAATTATATATCCATTGATATGTACTGGAGGGAGGCCTTCTGAGAAACTGCTTTGTGATATGTGAATTCATCTCACAGAGCTACACCACTCTTTTCCTTGAGAAGTTTCCAAACAATATTGTCGTGGATTCTGCAATGGGGTATACAGGAGCACATTGATGCCTGAAATATCATCAGATAAAATCAAGAAATAAGCTTTCTGAGAAACAGCTCTGTGATGTGTGAATTCATCTCACAGAGTGGTACCACTCTTTCTTGGAGACGTTGGCTAGCACTGTTTTTGTGGAATCTGAGAAGTGATACTTTGGATCACTTTGAAGCATACATTGACAAAGGAAATATCCTCCAATAAAAATTGAAAGAAGACTGCTGAGAAACTGCTTTGTGAAGTATGAATTCATCCCAAAGTGTTACACAACTCTTTCATGGATCTGCTTGCTAGCACGATTTTTGTGGAATCTGAGGTGGGATATTTTGGATCGCTTTGAAGCCTATACTGACAAAGGAAATATCCTCAGATTCGTCTTACAGAGTTACACTACTCTTTCATGGATCCGTTTGCCAGCACTGCTTTTGTGGACTCTGAGAAGGGATAGCCTGATCACTTTGAAGCCTATGGTGACAAAGGAAATATCCTCAGATAAAAATCAGAAAGAAG
>NW_012119199.1:362695-363034 GCF_000951035.1 Colobus angolensis palliatus | reverse complement strand
TTTGTGATTTGTGAATTCATCTCACAGAGTTACACCACTCTTTTGTGGAGCTGTTGGAGATCACTGCTTCTGTGGAATCTGAGAAGTGATATTTTTGATCACTTTGAACCTATGGTGACAAAAGAAATATCCTCAGATAAAAACTAGAAAGAAGCTTTCTGAGAAACTGCTCTGTAATGTGTGAATTCATCTTACAGTGTTACACTACTCTTTCATGGGAGAATTCGCTAGCACTGTTTTTGTGGAATCACACAAGTGATATTTTTGATAACATAGACTCCTAGGGTGATAAATGAAATATCCTCAGATAAAAACTGGAGAGAAGTCTTCTCAGGAACT
>NW_012119199.1:341868-352840 GCF_000951035.1 Colobus angolensis palliatus | reverse complement strand
TTCCCCCTTGCGCTTCCCAGGTGAGGCGATGCCTCACCCTGCTTCAGCTCTCGCTGGTCGGGCTGTAACAGCTGACCAGCACCGATTGTCTGGCACTCACTAGTGAGATGACCCCAGTACCTCAGTTCAAAATGTAGAAATCACCGGTCTTCTGTGTCCTTCACGCTGGGAGTTGGAGACTGGAGCTGTTCCTATTCAGCCATCTTGCTCCGCCCCCTCAGAAAGCTTCTTAATAGTTTTTATTTAAGGGTATATCCTTAGTCATCATAGTGTTCAATGCAATCCAAAATGCCCCTTCTCATTTTCCCAAAAACAGTGATATCAAACTGATCCTTGAAAAGAACCATGTAACTCCTTGAGATGAATTAACGCATCACAAAGCAGTTTCTCAGAAAACATTTTGTAGGTTTTTATCCAAGGATATTTTCTTTGCCAACCTAGGCTCAAAGTGCTCCCGAATATCCTATTGTAGTATCCACGAAACCAGAGCTATCAAACTTCTCCATGAAATGAATGGTGCATCTCTGTGAGATGAATTCACACATCACAAAGAACTTTCTCAAAATGCTTCATTCTAGTTTTTATCTGAGGATATTTCGTTTGTCACCCAAGGTTTCAATGATATCCAAAATATCCTTTCTCAGATACCTCAAAAGCAGTGCTACCAAACTGATCCATGAAAAGTAATGTGTAACCCTGTGAAATGAATTAACACCCTATAAAGTGGTCTCTCTGAAAACTTCTTTCTGGATTTTATCTGAGGATTTTTCCTTTGTCAGTAGGCTTCAATGCGATCCAAAATATCCCTTTGCAGATTCCATGAAAAGAGTGTTACCAGACTGCTCCACGAAAAGAAAGGTGTAGCTCTGTGTGATGAATTCATTCATGAAAAAGAACTTTCTCAGAAAGCTTCATTGTAGTTTTTATCTGAGAATATTTCCTTTGTCACCAAAGGCTTCAATGAGATCCGACATATCCCTTTTCAGATTCCCGAAAAACATTGCTACCTATCTGCTCCATGAGAGGAATCATGTAACTCTGTGAGGTGAATTCACGGATCACAATAATTTTCTCAGAAATCTTCTTTCTAGTTTTTATCTTAGGATATTTCCTTTGTCACCATATGCTTCAATGCAATCCAAATTATCCCTTCTCAGATTCCCAAGAAACAGTGCTATCAAACTGCTCCAAGAAAAGAATCATGTAACTCTGTGAGATGAGTTCACATATCACAAAGCAGTTTCTCAGAAAATATCTTTCAATTTTTTTATCAGGATAATTCCTTTTTCACAATAAGTTACAATCCACTCGGAAATATCCCATTGCAGTTTCCAAGAAAACAGTGTTAACAACCTTCTCAATGAAAAAAACAGTGTAACTCTGTGAAATGAATTCATACATCACAAAGCAGTTTCTCAGAAAGACTGTTTTTGATTTTTCTATGAAGATATGTCATTTTCACCATAGGCTTCAATGCACTTCCAAATTTCCTATTTACGTTTCCACGAAAACAGTGTTGTCAAACTGCTCCATGAAAAGAATGGTTTAACTCTGTCAGATGAATTCAAACATCACAAAACAGTTTCTCAGAAAGCTTCTTTTTGGTTTTTCTATGAGGATATTTCCTTTTTCACTATGCACCTCCATGAGCTCCCTTATATCCCTTTGCAGATTCCATGAAAACTATGTTAGCACACTGTCCCATGAAAGGAAAGATGTAACTCTGTGAGATGGATTCACAAATCACAAAGAAGTTCTCAGAAAGATTCTCTCTAGTTTTTTGCTGAGGCTATTTCCTTTCTCACCCTAAGCCTCAATGCACTCCAAAATATCCCATTGAAGATTCCATAAAAACAGTGCTACCAAACTATTCATGAAAAGAAACCCCTAACTCTGTGAGATGATTTCCAAAATCACAAAGCAGTTTCTCATAGCTTCTATCTAGTTTTCTTCTGAGGATATTTCCTTTTAACCCTAAGCCTCAATGTGCACCAAAATATATCATTGGAGATTCCATAAAAAACAGTGCTACCAAACTACTCATGAAAAGAAACCTGTAACTCTGAGATGAATTCCCACATCACAAAGCAATTTCTCAGAAAGCTTCTTTCTAGTTTTTGTCTGAGGATATTTCCTTTGTCTCTGTAAGCTTCAACGTGCTCCAAAAGATCCCATTGCAAATTCCAACCTAACAGTGTTAGTGAACTGCTCAATAAAAAAATAGTGTAACTCTGTGAGATGAATTCACACACCAGAAAGCTGTTTCTCAGAAAGCTTCTTTCTAGTTTTTGTCTGAGGATATTTCCTTTCTCATCATAGGCCTCAATGTACCAGATTCCAGGGAAAAGGTGTTAGCAAATTTCTCAACGAAAGGATCAGTGTAACACTGTGAGATGAATTCACACATCACAAAGAAATTTCACAGAAACCTTCTTTTTGATATTTTTCTGAGGATGCTTCCTTTGTCACCATAGGATTCAATGTGCTCCCCAATATCTTATTGCAGATACCATGAAAACAGTGTTATCAGACTGCTCAATGAAAAGAACGGTACAATTCACTAAGATGAATTCACACATCCCAAAGCAGTCTCTCAGAATGTTTCTTTCCAGTTTTTTTCTGAGGATATTTCCTTTTTCAGTATAGGCTTCAGTGCACTCCCAAATATTCCTTTGCAGATGCCACGAAACCCATGTTCACAAACTGCTCCACAAAAAGAAAGCTGTAACTTTGTGAAATGAATTCACATATCACACAGAAATATACCAGAAAGCTTCTTTCTAGTTTTAATCTGAGGATATTTCCTTTGTCACCATAGGGTTCATTGCAATAAAAAATAACCCTCCTCAGATTCCCCAAAAACAGTGCTACAAAACTGATCAATGAGAAGAATCATGTAAATCTCTGAGTTGAATTAATATATCACAAAGCAGTTTCTCAGAATGCTTCTGTCTAGTTTTTGTCTGAGGATATTTCCTTTGTCACCTTAGGCTTCAATGCAATCCAATTTATCACTTCCCACATACCCCAAAAGGAGTGCTACCAAAGTGTGCCATAAAAATATAGGTGTAACTCTGTGAGATGAATTGAGGCCTCACAAAGCTGTTTCTCAGAAAGGTTCCTTCTAGTTTTTATCTGAGAATATTTCCTTTGTCACCATCGTCTCAACACACTCACAAATATCACCTTGTAGATTCCATGAAAACAGTGTTAGCAAACACCTTCCTGAAAAGAAAGGTGTTACTCTGTGAGATGAATACACATATCACAAAGAAGTTTCTCAGAAAGTTTCTTGTTAGTTTTTATCTGACTATATTTCCATTGTCACCCTAGGGTTCAATGCAAACCCAAATATCCCTACTCAGATTCCCCAAAAACAGTGAGACCAAATTGTTCCATGGAAAGAATGGTGTAACTCAATGATATGAATTCACACATCACAAAGCTGTTTCTCAGACCGCTTCTTTCTAGATTTTATCTGCAGATATTTCCTTTTTCTCCATATTCCTCAATGCTCTCTGGAATATCCCATTGCAGATTCTACGAAAATGGTGTTAGAAAACTTCTCAATGAAAAGAACAGCGTAACTCTGTGAGATGAATTCACACATCAAAAATCAGTTTCAGGGAATGCTTCTTCTTGATTTTTATCTGAGGATATTTACTCATTCACCATAGGTCTCAATGTGCTCCCAAATATCCCTTTGCAGATTCCAAGAAAACAGTGTGAGCAAAGGGCTCCATGCAAAGAATCATGAACTCTGTCATATGAACTCACACATCACAAAGCAGTTTCTCAGAAAGTTTCTTTCTGGTTTTTGTATGAGGGTATTTGCTTTGTCACCATAAGGTTCAATGTGCTCCAAAATATCCCATTGCAGATTCAAAGAAAATGGTGTTCACAAACTGCTCAATGAAAAACAGTGTAACTCTGTGAGATGAGCTCACACATCACCAAGCAGTTTCTCAGAAAGCTTCTTTTCAATTTTTATCTGAGGATATTTCCTTTGCCACCATAGGCTTCAATTCACTCCCAAATGTAATATGGCAGATTCCACGAAAACAGTTTCTTAGAAAGTTTCTTTCTTGTTTTTATCGGTTTCTCAGACAATTTCTCTCTAGTTTTTATCTGAGGCTATTTCCTTTTTCACTATAGTCCTCATTGTGTTCCCAAATATCCCTTTGCAGACTCCACAAAAATACAGTTAGCAATTTGCTACATGAAAAGAATGGTGTACCTCAGTGAGATGAATTCACATATCACAAATGAGTTTATTAGAAAGCTTCTTTCTACTTTTAATCTGAAAATATTTTCTTTTTCACCATAGGCTTCAAGGTGATTCAAAATATCCCTTTTCAGATTCCCCAAAAACAATGCTACCATACTTCTCCATGAAAAAAGTTGTGTAACTCTGTGAGATGAACTCACATATCACAAAGATGTTTCTCAGAAACTTTCCTTCTAGCTTTTGTCTGAAGATATTCCTTTTGTCAAAATAAGCTTCAATGTGCTCTGAAATATCTCATTGGAGATTCCAGGAAGACAGCAGTAGGAAACTGCTCAATATAAAGAACAGTGTAACTCTGTGAGGTGAATTCACACATCATAAAGCAGTTTCTCAGAAAGCTTCTTTCTAGTTTTTATCTGAGGATATTTCCTTTTTCACCATCGGCATCAACATGCTCCCAAATATCCCTTGCAGTCCAAAATATCCCTTCTCAGATTCCCCAAAAACAGTGCTACCAAATGGCTCCATGAAAAGAATTGTGTAACCCTGTGCGATGAATTAGCACATTACAAAGCTATATCTCAGAATCCCTCTCTCTAGTTTTTACATGAGAACATTTCCTTTGTCACCATAAGCTTCTAGGTGCTCCAAAATATCCCATTGCAGATTCTAAGCAAACAGTGTTAGCAAACTGCTTGATGAAAAGAACAGTGTAACTCAGTGAGATGTATTCACACATCACAAAGCAGTTTCTCAGAAGGCTTCTTTGTAGTTATTATCTGAGGATATTTCCTTTGTCACCACATGCTTCAATGCAATTCAAAATATCCCTTCCCAAATTTCTCAAAAACAGTGCTGGAAAACTGCATCATGAAAAGAAAATTGTATCCCTGTGAGATGAATTCACACATCAGAAACAATTTTCTCAAAAACTTATTTCTAGTAATTATCTGAGGATATTTCCTTAGTCTCCACAGACCTCAATGCGATCCAAAATATCCCTTCTCAGATTCCCCAAAAACAGTGCTACCAAATGGCTCCATGAAAAGTATCGTGACCTTTGTGAGATGAATTAGCACATGAAAAAGCTGTTTCTCAAAATGTTTCTTTCTAGTTTTTTTATGAGGATATTTTCTTTGTCACCATAAGCTACAGTGCGCTCCAAAATATACCACTTCCACAGAAACAGTGTTAGCAAATTGCTTCATGAAAAGAAAGGTGTAACTCTGTGAGTTGTATTCACACATCACAAGAACTTTCTCAAAAATCTTCATTCTGGTTTATATGAGAGTATTTCCTCTGTTACCATAGGCTTCAATGTGATCCAAAATATCCTTTCTCAGGTTCTTCAAACACAGTACTACCAAACTGATCCATGAAAAGTATCGTGTCACTCTGTGGAATGAATAAATGCATTACAGCATGGTCTCTCAGAAAGCTTCTTTCTAGTTTTAATCTGAGGATATTTCCTTTGTCACAAAAGGCTTCAATGTGATCAAAAATATTCCTTTTAATATTCCACAAAAACAGTGCCACCAATGTGCTCCATGAAAAGAATCATGTAAGTCTGTGTGATGAATTCACAAATCACAGAGCAGTTTCTAAGAAAGATTCTTTCTAGTTTTTATATGATGATATTTTTTTGTCACCTTAAGCTTCAATGCACTCCGAAATATCCCATTGCACATTCCAAGAAAATAGTGTTTGCAAACTGCTCACTGAAAAGAACAGTGTAACTCTGTGAAATGAATTCACACATCACAAAGCAGTTTCTCAGAAAACTTCTTTCTAGTTTTTATCTGAGGGTAATTCCTTTTTAAACACAGGTCTCAACGCACTCGAAAATATCCCTTTGCAGATGATTCCACGAAAAGAGTGTTAGCAAACTGATCCATGAAAGGAAAGGTGTATCTCTGTGAGATGAATTCACACATCACAAAGAACTTTCTCGGAAAGATTCTTCCTAGTTTTAGTCTCAGGCTGTATCCTTTTTCACCACAGTCTTCAAAGCGATCCAAAATATTCCGACTTAGATTCCCCAAAAACAGTGCTACCAAACTGATCCTTTAAAAGAATTGTGCAAATCTGTGAGATGAATTAAAAAATCACAAAGCAGTTTATCCAAAAGCTTCTTTATATTTTTTATATGAGGATACTTTCTTAGTCACCATAAGCTTAAATGGGCTCCTAAATATCCCATTGCAGATTCCAAGAAAACAGTCTTAGCAAACTGCTCATGGAAAAGAACAGTGTAACACTGTGAGATGAATTAACATGTCACAAAGCAGTTTCTCAGGAAGCTTCTTTCTAGGATTTCTATGAAGATACGTCCTTTTTCAACATAGGCCTCAATGTGCTACCTAATATCCCTTTGTAGATTCCGAGAAAAAAAATTAGGAAACAGCTCCATAAAAAGAAATATGTAACTCTGTGAGATGAACTCACACATCACAAAGGAGTTTCTCAGAAAGCTTCTTTCTAGTTTTTAACTGAGGATATTTCCTTTGTTACCTTAGGCTTCAGTATGATCCAAAATATCCCTTTGCAGATTCCCCAAAAACAGTGCTACCAAGCTGCTCCATGAAAAGAATCATGCAACTCTGTGAGATAAATTAACACATCATGTAGCAGTTTCTCAGAAAGCTTTTTTTTGGTTTTCATCTGAGCATATTTCCTTTCTCACCATAGGTTTCAATGCACTCCCAAATACACTATTGCACATCCCAAGAAAATAGTGTTATCAAACAGCTCAATAAAAAGAATTGTGTACTACTGTGAGATGAATTCACACATCACAAAATAGTTTATCAGAAAGTTTCTTTGTAGTTTTAACTGAGGATACTTCTTTATTCACTACAGGCATCAATGAGCTCCAAAATATCCCTTTGCAGATTCCAAGAAAACAGTGTTAGCTAGCTGCTCCATTAAAAGAAGAATGTAACTCTGTGAGATGAATCGACACAACACAATGCGGTTTCTCAGAAAGCTTCTTTTTGCTTTTTATCTCAGGATATTTCCTTTGTCACCATAGGCTTCATTGTGCTCCCAAATATCCTATTGTAGATTCCATGAGAAAAGTATTATCAAACTGCTCATTGAAAAGAATGGAGTAGCTCTGTGAGATGAATACACACATCATGAAGCAGTTTTTCAGAAAACTTCTTTCTCATTATTTTCTGAGGATATTTCCTTTCTCATTATAGGCCTCAATGCACTCCAAATGTCCCTTTGCAGAATTCACAAAAACAGTGTTAGCAACTGCTCCATGAAAAGAAAGGTGTAGCCCTGTGAGATGCATTCACACATCACAAAGAAGTTTCTCAGAATGCTTCTTACCTTTTTTATCTGAGGACAGTTCCTTAGTCACCATAGGCTTTAATGGTATCCAAATTATCCCTTCTCAGATTCCCCAAAAACAGTGCTAACAAAATGATCCATGAAAAGTGTCGTGTAACACTGTAAGATGAATTAACACATCACAACGTGGTTTCTCAGAAAGTTTTTTCTAGCTTTTATATGAGGATATTTCCTTTGTCACCACAGATTCAATGTGCTCCAAAATATCCCATTGCAGATTGCAAGAAAACAGTGTTAGCAAACTGCTCAGTGAAAACAGCAGTGTAATCCTGTGAGATGAATTCACACATCACAAAGTAGTTTCTCAGAAAGCTTATTTGTGGTTTTATCTGAATATATTTCCTTTGTCACCATAGGCTTCAATGATCTCCCAAATATCCTGTTACAGAATCCATGAAAACTGGTTATCATACTGCTCTACAAATAGAATGGTGTAAATATTTGTGATGAATTCACACATCACAAATGACTTTTGCAGAAAGCTTCTTTCTAGTTTTTATCTGAGGATATTTCTTTTTTCACTATAGGCCTCCACATGCTCCAAAATATCCCTTTGCAGAACCCACACAAAGAGCGTTACCAGACTGCTCCATGAAAAGAAAGGTGTATCTCGGTGAGATGAATTGAAACATCAAAATGTACTTTCTCAGTGAGCTTCGTAATAGTTTTTATCTGAGGATATTTCCCTTCTCACCAAAGGCTTCAATGTGATCCAAAATATCCCTTCTCAGAATTCCTAAAAACAGTGCTATCTATCTGCTTTATCAAAAGAATCGTGTAACTCTGTGAGATGAATTCACAAATCACAAAGCAGTTTCTCAGAACGTATCTTTCTAGTTTTTGTCTGAGGATATTTCCGTTTTCAAAATAAGTTTCAATGTGCTCTAAAATATCTCACTGCAATTTCCAAGAAAACAGTGTTAACAAACTGCTCAATGAAAGGAGCAGTGTAGCTATGTGAATTGAATTCACACATCACATACTAGTTTCTCAGAAACCTTTTTGGTATTTCTCTGAGGATATTTTCGTTGTCATCATAGGCTTCAAAGTGCTCCCAAATACCCTAGTGCAGATTCCACAAAAACAGTGTTATCAAACTGCTCAGTAAAATGTACAGTGTAACTCTGTGAGATGAATTCTCACATTACAAAGCAGTTTCTCAGAAAGTTTCTTTTTGGTTTTCCTATGAGGATACATCCTTTCTCCCTACAGGTCTCCATGCTCTCCCAAATATCTCTTTGCAGATTTCACCAAAACTGTGTTAGCAAACTGCTCCATGAAAAGTAAATTGTAACTCTGTGAGGTGAATTCACACAATACAAAGAACTTTCCCAGAAAGTTGCTTTCTAGTTTTTGTCTGAGGATAAATTTCTTTTTCACCAAGGACTCAATGCATTACGAGATATCCCTTTGCAGATTCAACAAAAACAGTGATAGCAATCTTCCCCATGAAAAGAAAGGTGTGACTCTGTGAGATGAATTCACACATCATAAAACAGTTTCTCAGAATTCTGCTTTCTCATTTTACTACTCTTTCACTATAATCCTCAATGCACTCCCAAATATCCCTTTGCAAATTCCACGAAAATTGTGCTACCAAACTGCTCCATGAAAAGAAATGTTTAACTCTGTGAGATGAATTCACACATCACAAGCAACTTTCTCAGAAAGTCTCTTTCTATCACCATAGGCTTCAATGAGATCCAAAATATCTCTTCTCAGATTCGCCATAAACAGTGCTACCAAACTGACCCATAGAAATAATCATGTAACTCTATGGGATGAATTAACGTATTATAAAGCCATTTCTCAGAAAGCTTATTCCTAGTTTTTGAATGAGGATATTTCCTTTGTTACCATAAGCTTCAATGCGCTCTGAAATATCCCATTGCAGATTCCAAGAATACAGTGTTAGCAAATGGCTCAATGAATAGTACAGTGTACCTCTCTGAGATGGATTCACACATCACAAAGAAGTTTCTCAGAAAGCTTCTTTCTAGTTTTTATCTGAGAATATTTCATTTTTCACCATAGATCTCAATGCACTCCCAAATATCCCCTTGCAGATTCCATGAAAACAGTGTTAGCAAACTGTTCAATGAAAAGAAAGTTGTAACTCTGTGATATGAATTCACACATCACAAGGAACCTTCTCAGAAAGCTTCTTTCTAGTGTATAATCTGAGGATATTTCCTTTGTCACCTTAGACTTCAATGCAATCCAAAACATCCCTTGTCAGATTCCCCAAAACAGTGCTATCAAACTGATTCAAGAAAAGAATCATGTGACTCTGTGAGAAGAATTCACAAATCACAAATCAGTTTCTCAGACAGGATCTATCTAGTTTTTGTCTGAGGATAATTCATTTTAACAGTAAGTTTCAATGGGCTATGAGTATCCCATTGCAGATTCCAAGGAAACAGTGTTAACAAACTGCTCAATGAAAAGAACTGAATTCACACATCACAAAGCAGTTTCTCAGAAAACTTCTATTTGCTTTTTATCTGATTATACTTTCTTTGTCACCATTGCCATCAATGCGCTCCAAAATATCCTATTGCTGACTCCACAAAAACAGTGTTATCAGTGTGCTCAATGAAAAGAACGGTGTAACTCTGTAAGATGAATTCACACATCAAAAAGCAGTTTTTCAGAGAACTTATTTTGTTTTTTTATGAATATATTTCCTTTTTCAATATAGGCCTCAATGTGCTCCCTTGTATCCCTTTATAGATTCCACGAAAACTGTGTTAGCACACAGCCCAATGAACGGAAACATGTAAATATGTGAGACAAATTCACACATCTCAAAGAACTTTCTCAGGTTGCTTCTTTCGAGTTTTTATCTGAGGGTATGTCCTTTGTCACCATAGGCTTCAATGCACTCTGAAGTATCCCATTGCAGATTCCAAGAAAACAGTGTTAGCAAACTGCTGAATGAAAAGGACAGTGTAACTCTCTGACATGAATTCACAAATCACAATGTGGTTTCTCAGAAAGCTTCTTTATAGTTTTTATCTAAGCCTATTTCCTTTTTCACAATAGGCCTCAATGTGCTCCCATATATCCCTTTGCAGATTCCCTGAAAACTCTTTTAGCAAACTGTTCCATGAAAACAAAGGTATAACTCTGTGAGATGAATTTCTGCATTACAAGGAAGTTTCTCAGAAACCTTCTTTACAGTTTTTATCTCAGGATATTTCCTTTGTCACCATAGTCTTTTTTTTATTTCTTTTTTTTTTTATTATACTTTAAGTTCTAGGGTACATGTGCATAACGTGCAGGTTTGTTACATATGCATACTTGTGCAGTGTTGGTGTGCTGCACCCATCAACTCGTCAGCACCCATCAATTCATCATTTATATCAGGTATAACTCCCCAATGCA